>NC_041055.1:27286143-27599355 GCF_900634775.1 Gouania willdenowi | reverse complement strand
TTTTTTTTTAGAATTTTTTGAAAAAATATGCCTTGTTATAGCCTTACATTTTATTTTCGGTGATTTTTGTTTTTTGTCAATTTTTGTGCCTTACTGCTTTCTAAGCCCTGTTTAAGTATGTGCATTATATTTGCAGTAGTTTTTAGGGTCTAAAGATGGTCCTAACTCAATTTTTTTTTTTTTAGAATTTTTTGAAAAAATATGCCTTGTTATAGCCTTACTTTTTATTTTCGGTGATTTTTGTTTTTTGTCAATTTTTGTGCCTTACTGCTTTCTTTGCCCTGCTTAAGTATGTGCATTATATTTGCAGTAGTTTTTAGGGTCTAATGATGGTCCTAACTCAATTTTTTTTTTTTTAGAATTTTTTGAAAAAATATGCCTTGTTATAGCCTTACTTTTTATTTTCGGTGATTTTTGTTTTTTGTTTTTTTTTGTGCCTTACTGCTTTCTTAACCCTGTTTAAGTATGTGTATGATGTTTGCAGTAGTTTTTAGGGTCTAATGATGGTCCTAACTCAATTTTTTTTTTTTAGAATTTTTTGAAAAAATATGCCTTGTTATAGCCTTACTTTTTTTTTTCGGTGATTTTTGTTTTTTGTTTTTTTTTGTGCCATACTGCTTTCTTAACCCTGTTTAAGTATGTGCATTATATTTGCAGTAGTTTTTAGGGTCTAATGATGGTCCTAACTCAATTTTTATTTTTTTGAATTTTTTGAAAAAATATGCCTTGTTATAGCCTTACTTTTTATTTTGGTTGATTTTAGTTTTTTGTCATTTTTTGTGCCTTACTGCTTTCTTAGCCCTGTTTAAGTATGTGCATTATATTTGCAGTAGTTTTTAGGGTCTAATGATGGTCCTAACTCAATTTTTTTTTTTTAGAATTTTTTGAAAAAATATGCCTTGTTATAGCCTTACTTTTTTTTTTTCGGTGATTTTAGTTTTTTGTCATTTTTTTGTGCCTTACTGCTTTCTTAGCCCTGTTTAAGTATGTGCATTATATTTGCAGTAGTTTTTAGGGTCTAATGATGGTCCTAACTCAATTTTTTTTTTTTTAGAATTTTTTGAAAAAATATGCCTTGTTATAGCCTTACTTTTTATATTCGGTGATTTTAGTTTTTTGTCTTTTTTTTGCCTTACTACTTTCTTAGCCCTGTTTAAGTATGTGCATGATGTTTGCAGTAGTTTTTAGGGTCTAATGATGGTCCTAACTCAATTTTTTTTTTTTTGAAATTTTTGAAAAAATATGCCTTGTTATAGCCTTACTTTTGATTTTGGGTGATTTTAGTTTTTTGTCATTTTTGTGCCTTACTGCTTTCTTAGCCCTGTTTAAGTATGTGCATTATATTTGCAGTAGTTTTTAGGGTCTAATGATGGTCCTAACTCAATTTTTTTTTTTTTTTTTGAAATTTTCAAAAAAATGCCTTGTTATAGCCTTACTTTTTATTTTGGGTGATTTTAGTTTTTTGTCATTTTTTGTGCCTTACTGCTTTCTTAGCCCTGTTTAAGTATGTGCATTATATTTGAAGTAGTTTTTAGGGTCTAATGATGGTCCTAACTCAATTTTTTTTTTTTTGAAATTTTCAAAAAAAATGCCTTGTTATAGCCTTACTTTTTATTTTGGGTGATTTTAGTTTTTTGTCATTTTTTGTGCCTTAAAGCTTTCTTAGCCCTGTTTAAGTATGTGCATTATATGTGCAGTAGTTTTTAGGGTCTAATGATGGTCCTAACTCAATTTTTTTTTTTTTTGAAATTTTCAAAAAAAATGCCTTGTTATAGCCTTACTTTTTTTTTGGGTGATTTTAGTTTTTTGTCATTTTTTTGTGCCTTACTGCCTTTCTTAGCCCTGTTTAAGTATGTGCATTATATTTGAAGTAGTTTTTAGGGTCTAATGATGGTCCTAACTCAATTTTTTTTTTTTTTTGAAATTTCAAAAAAATGCCTTGTTATAGCCTTACTTTTTATTTTGGGTGATTTTAGTTTTTTGTCATTTTTTTTGCCTTACTGCTTTCTTAGCCCTGTTTAAGTATGTGCATTATATTTGCAGTAGTTTTTAGGGTCTAATGATGGTCCTAACTCAATTTTTTTTTTTTTTGAAATTTTCAAAAAAAATGCCTTGTTATAGCCTTACTTTTTATTTTGGGTGATTTTAGTTTTTTGTCATTTTTTGTGCCTTAAAGCTTTCTTAGCCCTGTTTAAGTATGTGCATTATATGTGCAGTAGATTTAGGGTCTAATGATGGTCCTAACTCAATTTTTTTTTTTTTTGAAATTTTCAAAAAAAAAATGCCTTGTTATAGCCTTACTTTTTATTTTGGGTGATTTTAGTTTTTTGTCTTTTTTTATGCCTTACTGCTTTTTTAGCCCTGTTTAAGTATGTGCATTATATTTGCAGTAGGTTTTAGGGTCTAATGATGGTCCTAACTCAATTTTTTTTTGTTAGAATTTTTTGAAAAAATATGCCTTACTTTTTATTTTGGTTGATTTCAGTTTTTTGTGCCTTACTGCTTTCTTAGCCCTGTTTAAGTATATGCATGATGTTAGCAGTAGTTTTTAGGGTCTAATGATGGTCCTAACTCAATTTTTTTTTTTTAGAATTTTTTGAAAAAATGTGCCTTGTTATAGCCTTACTTTTTATTTTCGGTGATTTTAGTTTTTTGTTTTTTTTGTGCCTTACTGCTTTCTTAGCCCTGTTTAAGTATATGCATGATGTTAGCAGTAGTTTTTAGGGTCTAATGATGGTCCTAACTCAATTTCTTTTTTAATTTTATGCGTTACTATAGCCTTACCGCAGTTTCGAGGTATTTGAAATGTTTTCAAATGTTTTTTTTTTTTTTTCCCCCTCATGACGTGGATAAAATTAGTTCAGATTTTCTTTCATTTAAAGTTCAAACCTCTTCCTAAAATGAAAAGACAAAGACAACCCTCAGAAACACAGGTTTTTTATCCACCCTCTGTTTAATGTCAGCACAGAAATAATGTATTTTTCCCCTTAACAGTATTTTATTACAGAGTAAACAACAACTACAACAAAAATCACTGAGGCCCTCCTCCAAAATATGAGAGAACCCGTCTAATAAAATCCTTACATTTTAATAGTCCGCCTCCTTTGTCATTTCGTGACTTCTCATTGGCTGAGTAGACCCCATCCTGTTGCCGGCTTACCTTTCTCTCTTTCTCCAACTCAGCAATTTCACAGCGCATGCTCGTCTTCTCCACAGGTATTCCATGAACTTTCCTCCAGGCGATGTAGATCTTTTTAGATGTTACCTTTTAAATGTAAATCCATAATAATCATATCAAATAATAAATCATTTAGTCTTTCACAGTTTTCATGTCTTACTGCATTTCCCCCACAGTTTAAGTGCGCTCATCATATTTGAACTAGATTTTAGGGCAGGTGTGTAGATGTAAAGTCACACATGGATCACACACACACACACACATAGTCTTACTCAGTTAAAACAGCTTGGGGTCAAATTGACCCCGGAGATGGTTTTTTTTTTTTTTTTCTTAATCAACTGTACCCATAAAATCTGAAAAAGTCATGAAATATAAAGCTAAGAAATAAAATAAACCAAAATCTTTTTGAATGACAAACATTAAATGGAGTCGAATTGACCCCAAGGATAAAAGGAGGGTTAAAGATTCACAGTTTGTATTCTGTCTGTTTTCAGACTGTCATGCATCGTGTCTCACATGCTTCGGGCCCCATGTTGGCTCCTGCACCAGCTGCAGAGAGGAGCTGAGACTGGACAGCCACAACCACTGTTTGCCACCATCCAGTGCGTGCTCACCTCACCAGTACGAGGACCAGGACGGAGAATGCCACGCGTGTCACAAATACTGCCACAGGTGTTCAGGCCCAGGAAAAAACCATTGTCTGAGCTGCAACCAGAGACATTTCCTGCTCAGTGAGTCACAGCTTTAGGATCATGTGTGCTTTGTTTCTACAGATCGCCCGTTTTTTAAGATAAGATAAGCCTTACTATAGTCTTAACTCCATTTTGGAAAAAATATTTTTAGCCCTTTTTATGCCTTACCTTCGTTTTCAGGCATTTAAAAAAATTTGCCCTTTTTTATACCTTACCAAACCTTCTCTCTATTTTTTGCCCTTTTTTGCATTCATATAGCCTTACCTCCATTGTTTGACATTTTAAAAATGTTAATTTTTTTATGCCTTACCACAATTTTTTGGGGTCCATCATTTTTTGCCCTTTTTATGCCTTCCTATAGTCTTACCTCCAATGTTTGGGGGGTTCACAGAGATCATGTGTGCTTTGTTTCCACAGATGGCACCTGCGTGGATGCATGCCCAGCAGGCTACTATGAGGAGAAGGACGAGATGGCGACGGTGCAGAAATGTGAGCCCTGCCACGATTCCTGCCAGTCGTGCATTGGGAGGCACAGCCACGAATGTCTCACCTGCAGAGCCCACCTGTTTCGAGAGGGCAAAGAGTGTGTGGAGACCTGCAAACACAGGTGGTTTAACCTGCAGGTGTCATCGTGCAACTGCTCTTCTCATCCATTGGTTTAAATGTGGTCACAATCTACTGGATCATGTGCACAAATGAGCTTTAGTGAGACAAAAGCTCATTCTGCACAGGGATTTAAATATTGCTTTGTGTGGCCAGTGAAATGCTAACTGGGACTTTTATGTTGAGGGTTTGTAGAGATGGAAAGAGAGAAATTAATGTGCCGTTAAATTGATGTGCAGTTAAATTATCATATGAAAACACTCACTGTACAGCAAGGCTACATATCATTTCATTTTTTCTATATAAACTATTCATACTCAGCAGTAACTGAATGGGGTTATTGGCAGAGTTTCCTGTGCAGTGACCCCCAACTTTTATCCCAATTTTCTCCATGAGTGCTCTATGGGAATAAAGCCAACCCCGGCCTACAGAGGGCGCCACGCACAGGCTCAACTGAACACAACCGCAAATAATTGGAAAGTCCCAAATTATTAGTAATAAACACTGTGAAACTACAGGTTGTTATTAAAGCATTGCATTGAGGCTTGTGTGTTTGTTTAAAGAGCAAACTGTTGCTGCTATGTTAGACATGAATATTGTAGGTGGTATAAAATTTTAGCACAAGCTACACTAAAGCAGGGGTTCCCAACCTAGAAGTCAGGACCCCATTTGGGGTCGTGAGACACTGGGGTCACCAGATGCCTTGAAGAAACTATTTTTGCTGATTTTGACCTTTTTTCTGCAACTGCACCAAACTTGCTATATTATTATATATTGCTACTTTCATCACTTTTTCTTGTCATATTTTTTTCTCTTTTTAGTGCATTTTGCTACAATACTCCCATTTCTACCACTTCTCCATCAAATTTCAATGGCTTTTCTGCACATTGTTTCCACTTAATGTATTATGTTGACCCATTATTGTCACTTTTAACCTCTTTTCACCATATTTCATGCTTATTTTAATTAACCACATTCACAGTTGGTCATGCTCATTATTTGCCAATTTAAACTAATTGTTGCTCCTTTTTAAAATTATGACCCTAACCCCCCCCTTCCCCCCCTTCCTGCCACTTTTTAGCCAATATTGACACTTTGAACTCTTTTTTTAAACCACTTTTTCTTTCTGTTTTTGGCCACTCTAATTTACAAACTTTAACCAATTTTTTAGTTTTTAAAATCCCATTTCACCACCTTTTCGGTAATTTTTAACCCATTTTATTTTTGATTAAAACCAGGATTTAAATCTTTAAGATGACTATATACTGTACTGGCTCAAATAATAATAAACTTCCTGGATAACAGTGGATATTATTAGAATAAATAAATAAATGTGGTTATTACAGGTTCATATAACAAAGGACTATCATTTTTCTGACTTTATGGATGGGCCCCTAAAAGCTCGCCCCTTTATTCCCCCTTATGGATGGCCTCATTAGATTGCCTGAGGATATTATTTTTCATGATAATGAGTATCTGAACTTTGTTAAATGACAGTTGAATTACAAACAGATTGTAGGAGGAATTTGAGATGGAAAATTAAACATGTGAGACTCCTAAACGTATTAACCCAGCTGTCAGACAGGCTGTGATGCTATGCTAACCACTTAGCATCGCTAAATATGGTCAAAAAAGTCTTTTTAACTTCTTTGTATTGTTTTCTAACTTTCTAAGTTTGCATCTGTTGACCTTTAGCAGGTAGACTCAAACTGTGTGGTTTTTATTAACATCTGGTGTACAGATGTATGTGGGTGAGAACGTCTTCTTCCTCTGAGGACCAGGGACTTTTTAATCTCATTTCATATGATTGAATCTAAGCCATTATCTTTTTTGACCCTCTGTCAGTCACTATGGAAACGCAGCGTCACGGATGTGCGAGAGATGCGACCCTAGTTGTGGGGAGTGCATCAGCGGTGGAGAGGAGGCGTGTCTTAGCTGTGTGCCAGGCTTGGTGTACCTGAGGAAGGAAGGCCGTTGTCTGCCCTCGTGTCCACACTCACACTATCACGATACCGTGCACAGGACGTGTGAGCGCTGCCACCCCAGCTGCAGGTCCTGCTCAGGTACTGGCTTTAAATGTATAGTGGGGTCACCTGAAATATGTAGTAAATATATGCTTTAAATTTAAAACAACACAAAATCTTAACTGTATTTTATACTTTAACTTTCTCAAATATAAATCAATTTGTGCGGAAGAGTCGAAATGTCAAGATTAAAGTTGAAATTTTTGAAAATGAACTCAAAATACAATATTGTGATAAAAGTTAAAGATTTGCTAATAAAGTCAAATTTACAGAAGCTGACAAGGGTCAATTCACCATATGTCAACAAACTGTAGATTGTGATCATGAATTTCTTAAATTATACTTTGGAGTTGTTTTTAATAACAAAGGAATTCTTTATTTTTTAGCTCATAAACAGCGTTGTAATCTCTTTATGGACTTTGAAGAAATATTGGCAAAAACGTAATCTTTACAGAAGGAAAAAACAGTCAAATTTGGAAGAGGTGGCCATGGAGACGGTTGTCATATGGTGAATTGACCCTCATCAGCGTCCGTAGATTTGACTTTATTTGCAAACCTTCGACTTTTATCACAATTCTGTATTTTGAATTTATTTTTCAAAATTTTGACTTTAATCTTGACATTTAGACTTTATTCTCAATTTGCCCAAAATTATTTTCTCCATCAAAATTGGTCCTAATCCACTTCCGTAAATTTCAAATAGAATGAAAAATGATTCCAATCCCAGCTGTTCTGTATCTGTAACAGTAAAACAAACATGAGCAAAAACTAATTTAGAAGAAATGTGTCTTTGGGGTCGTCAGACATTTTCTAGATCAAAATAGGGTCACGATCCAAAAAAGGTTGGGAAACACTCGAATAAGCAATAGAGTTTTTGAGATGCTGAATAAAAGAACGTTACTCATGCACTAATTACACTTTAAACCCTTAAAAGCATCTCAAATCCAAGTGATTTGTGTTAGAAAGTAACTAAACATTATTTATCAATAAACAGAAACATAAAACAATTGGTTATTTGGTCTATCGTCGAGTCAAACTATAGACAATTTGAAAGCTGTATCGTATGTGTTTTTCCATGTCTTGGCCATGACAATTTAATATTAATATTTTCATTAGTCTACCTTAACGGCAATTTCATTACTCTGTGATTTTTTTTATGAAATGAAATTTTTTGGCAGCATGAAGCTTGTAAAACCATAAAAAATCCACAAATTAGCCGCGTCATTGTTTAAAAAGTAGCGCCTTATAGTCTGGAAATGATGGTAATCAATAATTAATTTTATTTTATTATTACTAGAAATTTCAGGTGAACCCACATGGGGTCACGACCCCAAGGTTGAAAAACCCTGCCTTCAGAGCGTCTAAAATCCAAGTGGTTTTGTAACTAAACATTATTTATCAGTAAACAGAAACATACATTGGTTATTAGTTTGTCTATTGAAAATTTTCCTTAAAGGCAGAAATGTTAAAATGTATATACTGTAGTTTTTAATAAACTTTAGAAAATTATAGAATTGTATTTACCATATATACCTTATTCTTAGGGGTGCTACTGTAAAAAATAAATAAAGTAACAACTTCTAGTGTGGTAGATAATACTGTATGGTCCATTGATTTGATATTGGTCAATATAAACTAAAATAAGTTTGGTTTTTTTTCTATTATAAGTATTAAACAGTTTTCCACAGCTGGATGAACCTAAAACCAGTCTGTGTCTCGTGTGTTCTCTGCAGGATCAGCTTCTACCTTCTGTGACTCGTGTTATCCAGGCTTCCTGCTCTCAGACGGCAGGTGTGAGTCCATGTGTGACGTTGGACAGCATCCTGTTCCAAAGGTAGTAGCAGCATCATCGCTTTAGCTGCAGACAGAAAAATAAAAATAAGTCTTCACCTTTACCAAAGCAATTACTAATGTTATGGCCTCGAGTACCATAAAATGAAATTTTGCCTTCGCTGGGAAGTAATTTCCCAACAAGTCCTGTGGCTCTGGCTAAGAGGCAGCTGATTGAAGCTGCCGTGTAGGTAGATGCTTGTTAGTTTCTAAGGCTCTGAGCCATTTCTGTCCATTTCTTGCTTGGATTGCTTTTCTAATCTGCTGTTACGCTGCAAAGCTGAAGCTCTGCGTCGTTTCCTTTTCCCTGTCAGGGATCAGGTCACTCCTGCGAGGACTGCGACGAGTCTTGTGTGGAATGTCGAGGCCCGGGTCCGTCCAACTGTACCATGTGTCCAGCGGGGGCCATCTTGGAGGCTGAAGGGCGATGTTTGCCTTGCTGTCGCCTCGAGGACGACGACGCGTCCGTGAACCAGGACTGTTGTAACTGCACCAAGACACGAGGTATTTCTGTAGGAGAGTGAAGTACAGCACAATATACAGTATGTGGCAGATATTACCAAAGTGTGGCCTCCTACTGGACAGAGATTATAGGAAATAAGTATATCAGTGCTTTCAGTAATCTTCTACTGTATAGCCAGAGGTGTAAAGTGTACTGATATTTCCTACACAAGTAGAAGTACTGTAACTTGATACTCAAGTACGAGTCAAAAGTAGCTCAATTAAATAGTATTCAAAGTAAATTTGAGTACATTACTGTACCTGAGTTACTGTAATTGAGATGCTTGTATGAAACGCATAATCAATAACTACTAACCAGAGGTGAAAGTAACAGATGACAAACACTCATGTTGCTGTAATTGAGCTGCTTTTATGAGCACTTTGAGTATATTTCTAAATCACTATTTTTTCTTGTACATAAATACATTTTAAAAGAAGTAATTTGTTACATTTCTACACCCAACCTTTACTGAGTAAATTATTGTTTTTTGTTTTAAAATTATCAATGGACGTTGTGAAAATACAAAAAATGTAATGACCTGACAATCAAATGCATCACATCATAGCCGACCAATCAGATTAAACATCACCAAAACTCAATTTTCTCAGTTTTATAATTCATAAATGTAGGTAAAAGCCTGGGAAATTTTTTTTATACCTTAAATTGAAGTCATTGGTGTTATTTTATTTAAAAAAATAATCTTATTTTATACAGATGCCTTTGTAGAAAATATATTAAGTTCTTATTTTGCAAGATTTGGTTTCTTCCTTTTTCAGTTTATACATTAGATGTTTACTGTATTTAATCAAGTAACAGTACTTCTAGTTGGGTTGGATATACAGTATCAGTACTCTTTACACCTTTGATGGAAGTCCAGAAACTGAACATCGAAGTCTTAGTTCTGGACTATTTTCTACTGTTGCGTAAAGTCTGATCTTCGCTGTAGGAGAATGCATCCTCAGCACCAACCTGGCCTTCAGGAACGAGGAGGAGGAGGCGGCGGCCAGAGGAAACCTGACCATCTTCATCATCGCCTGCGTACTGCTGGTGATGGCACTGGTGGCCGTCGTCTTCCTCGTCAGACACTCGCGATCAAAAAGCCGGCCCTCGGACCTCCCACCTCGCGGTTATGAGAAGCTGGGCTCTGGAGGTGGAAGAAATGGCTACAGCTCTGCTTCCTCTGCGTCCCACCCCACCTCCTCCAGGGGTCACCGCCAGGAGACTCAGCTGGTCGACTTCAACGAGCGTCACCCAGGGAAAAAGGAGGACGAGGACGACGATGAAGACGAAGACATTGTTTACATGGGCAAGGACGGCACGGTGTACAGGAAGTTCCGCTATGGACAGCTGGGAGACGATAATGAGGACGAGCTGGAGTACGATGATGAGAGCTACGTGTTCCGTTGAAGAACAGAAAGATGTATTCATGGCTTCTGGATTCCTGTCAGTTTTTTTCTTCTCTTCTGTTGATCTCCTCCTGCCCTGCGGGGATGGACGATTCATCCATCAATGAATGAGCGCAAACAAACGAGCCATGAGAAGCTATATTTAAAATGAGCCGTGATTCATTCACTAAATGAAATGTGTTTCCAACGATGTCCTTTATATCCTGAAGGACTTTTCCTGGTAATTAGGGTTGATTTCCTTCATTTTGTTTGTATAGAAATATTCAATCATAAGTGCTCTACTACTAGTTTGGACATGAAATGATCTCCTATTCTACTTCATTGCTGTAGTGTTTCATTAGACTTTTAAATTAGATTGGTGTTGTTGAATTTTAATCTGAAAATGTGTTGTTTTGTTTAGTGACTTCAGCAATTAAACTTCATCAAAAAAAAGCCTTTTTTCACTCGAGTCCTTTTTAATTGATTTACTAGACAGTCAACCTTCATTTATTTACACATCATCATCCTCATCATCCTCAGTACACCACAGAGTAGACGAGTCCAAACTTGGTCCTAAAGGGCTGCTGTCACACAGATTTGTAGACAGAGGAGGACTAAGACAACACTACATAATCAGCGACACCATGTAGAAGCGTTATAAAGTCAGTAATGCTCAACATGTGCTTTTTAATTATTATTCCCTCAGAAAACCTTAAAAAAGGGACATTTTTTGACCACTTTTTGCCCATTTCCTTTGTCCCAATTTTATCCCCTTTTTAAAAAAGCTCTGACACTTATTTTCAGACTTTAACTTTCTTTTGCCAATGAATTCCACTTTTTTCCTATTTTTTTGTACATTTTTGCAAGTTCTTTTTGAAACTTTTATCCAATTTTTGTACTTCATTTAATTTTTTTTGGCCACTTTTCATCCAAATAAGCTAACTTTTGCCCAATAAATACCACTCGTTTCCTTTTTCCCTACATTTTGCCTCTTTTTGTTGCCATTTTTCACTATTGTTTGCCACATTTTACTCATTTAAGCTACTCTTTGCCATTACATCCCACCTGATTCCTCTTTATTTGCCCATTTTTTGGCCACGCTTAACTGATTTTGGCCCATTTTCATGTCTGCCTCCACTCGCTTGTCAACCAAAAAAAAAAAAAACACAGGGGCCCAGATGAAGAACCCAATGGTTACAATCAGGAGTATTAAAGAAAGGCAACGTGTAGAACAGCAGCCCTTTAGGAAAAGAGGTACACGCATCAATAGAAGATCTACTAGTACAGGGGTGTCAAACTTACTTTAGTTCAGGGGCCAAAAACAGACCAGTTTAATCTCAAGTGGGGCACAAATTTCACACGGGAAATCCAGCAATTTCAACATAATGTACCTTAGTTTGCACTTCCGCATATAATTGATATATAAAGTATGTAAGAAACAGACAATATTCAAGCAATAAGTTAGATTTTTCTTTAAATTTCCTTAATTTTGTGCCAAGTTTATTAATTAAATCTGGGTATATTTTGGAGAATAATTTGAAGGAAAGTAGAGTTCTCAACAATTTAGGATGAAAAATAACTGCCGTCATGTAATTTCAGAATTATATTGTGGAATTTAATTGATTTTTTTTGTCATTGAGGGGCTGAGATACTGTATCTACAAATGAATTATTTGTTAAATTACACAATAATTCTGTTTTTCGCTGTCATTTTTCTTTCACCTCGCAGACCGAATCGGATGCTCTAAAGGGCCGGATTTGGACCTCGAGCTTTGAGTTTGACACGTGTACTAGTAGGAGGACAGTCGTGAGGGCACATGCACTGATGCACAATTACTCATACACACACATATTGTTGTGCTTTTACATTTCTTACAGGCCAAGATCAAAATAAATCATTTTTCAACGTCAACATCAATCACTAAAATTCCCCAATGTCTTAAGTTACAAGTGTCCACTACTAAATCACCCTGCAGGAGTGAAAATGTAACAATAAATAACATCCATGACGATAGAGGCAGGTGAAGAAGAAACCATGGCAACATTCTAACACGCTAGATTTTAACTCACGTCATATCACGTGTGTGTGTAAAACAATCTACTGTATCCCCCTGAATAGATCATGAAATGATTGAGTGTGATTCTGGTGTTAGTGAGGGTTTTCTTGTATCAACACATGCACACAAAACACACACAAACAAGTGAAAAATATTAGGTTAAACTCATAAAAACCAGCAGCTTAATTGTAGATTTTAAAAAGTGGTTCTCAAACTAAAAAGGCAGCTATTGAAATTGCACATAAAGGAGGATTAGTTTGGATTTTGACATGATTCTGAAGTGAGTTTAGGAAGGATGAAACCCTATTGGTGATGAACGTAAAGACCTTTACTTTTCCCACGCTCCCTAAGAATGAACACGAAGACAACAAGGCACCTTAACTGTTTAAATCAGGGGTGTGATTTTAGTTCAGGGGCCAGTATCACACAGTAGGGCCACAGACTTTAGGCGGGAAAACTAGTCATCTCAGCATTAACGTCCCCAAGTTGGCACTTTACACGTAATAAATCATACATACATTTTATTTACATAAAATAATTTTTGTTAGGCCAATTTTCATTTAATTTGGGGAAATTGTGTGAAATATATTCAGGAAAATTGAGGTCTTTGCAGTCATTTTCAATCTGAAATTGTTCAGTTGTGATAAAAGCATTGGGAAAATTGCAATCCTCCAAATATTGTGGAGTTTCATTGAATTTGGGTATTTAGAAGGGTTGAGATATAAAGGAATTATTCCGTTATCTATGTTTTTTTCTGTCTTTTTAACTTTTTAATGGATGGTCTAAAGGGACAAATTTGGCCGCCGGGCCTTGAGTTTGACGCGTGTGGTTTAAATAATGCTCTGAGGAAAAACGTCACATAGTGGCGTAATTTTTTACAAATGAATCTGACACCAACACTTAGTGTGAAACGTTCATGATGAAGATTTTCTCTCATATTTACTAGTTACTCTGTGGAGCTCCTGGTCTGCAGTGGTTGGTGTTTATATATAAAAAGTAATCCAAGGGAGGATAAGCAGTAAAATGGCTACATGATCATAAGTAGCTAAAGCTTTTTGAAGCATGTAGGGAGTGAAATATAGTCTGTGAAATTCATGGGGCAGAAAATTTGATGCAGCCTCAGAATGAAAGGTGTCAGAATTCAAAGGGGTGGGATAATAATAGGTTCGCAGATGGAGTTTGGGTAAAATTCTTTTTTAACACGAGAAATGAGCTATTAAGTATTAGTGGTTATAGTTATTGTTCATATACAGAGAAAAACCTCACAGATTGTACACCGCAATCAATCAATCAATGAATAGAACTACAATTAAAATTTCATATATTTTTTTCATCACAAAGCTTCAGGAAGGTGCAAAGGGACGAGAAACCAACATTCAATGTAGAACACGTTCTCATACAGAGTTGGGTTTGAGAAATGCAGTGGATGCAGGATCGTTCCGTCTAATGCAGGGGTGTCAAACTCATTTTAGCTCAGGGGCCAAATATGGAATAGTTACATTAATGTGCCAAAGTTTGCACTTCCAGTTACAAATTAGACGTAAAGTATAGAAGGCATCAATAATATCTATCCAATAAGTGACAGATACTTAAATGTCCTTTAATTTGGCAAGATTTTGTGGAATAATTCAAGAAAAAATTCAGGATTTTGGAAAAATTTAAGAGTTCTTTCAACAACAATTTACAACTGAATTATTTAATAATTTACACAATAATTCATGTTTTCTTTGTCATTCTCACTTTCTCCTGTGGGCCGAATTGGATGCTCTGAAGGGCCGGATTTGGCCCCCGGGCCTCGAGTTTGTCACCATCGTCTAATGGTTTTCATGCTAAATGAGGCTAAACATTTGATAAGCACATTTGAAGTCTCTCTAAAGTCCATCTATCCACCTGTGTTTTATCTTGTAGTTTTACATACGTACTGTACATACGAGGCAATAATTAGCTTAAACACAGGTAGCTCGTCGTTTTTGGCACGTGATCATTTTTGGGATGTTTTGGCCACGTTTTGTGCTTTACCCCCGTGACACATCAGAAATACTTATTATTGTAGCATTATTGCACGCCAGCATCCACTTCCTCAACTCTTCCTACTGTACATCAGTGGTTCTCAACCTCTTTTTAGGCTGTGACCCCATTTTGATATCACACGAGACATTTTTATTTTCTAGTTTTTGGATCAAGTTTTTTTGATATTGTGTTACGAGTTATTGTGACTAGATATTTCTATACTGTATTTCATTTAAACTAGATTTTGTATTTGGGAAGGTGAAAGTATAGAATACAGTTGTTTGAGATTGTGTGTGGTGTTTTATTTTGAAAAGGAATAATACATTTTTTTAAGAATTACTTAAAATCTAATGAGTTTAATAAGTTTTTTGTTTTTTTAGTTAATTACTAGAAATTTCAGGCGACCCCAGGGACATTTTTTTTATTTCTAGCCTTAGTTTTGGATCAAGTTTGTGACATTGTGTTACGAGTCGCATGGATTAGTGCTGTTTTTTATTCGTACTAAATTTACATTTGACAAGGTGGATAAAATAAATCTAAAATACAGTTGTTTGAGATCGAGTGTGGTGTTTTAATTAGAAAAACAATAATAACTTAAAAAAAAAAAATCACATTTCTGACGACCCCAGAGATATTTCTTATTCTAGAATGCGTTTGTGTGTGGAGTTTGTGATATTTCTATACTGTTTTTTTTTTTTGTTTTGTTTTTTTAAACTACATTTATATTTGAGATTGTGTGTGGTGTTTTGATTTAAAAAAAAGAATAACACAAAATTAAATTAAATTTAAAATGTAACTGTAATTTTAAATCTTTTTTTTTGTGTGGGGGGGCAATTACTGGAAATTTCAGACGACCGCATTTGAATTCCATGCGACCCCACATGGGGTCACGACCCCGAGGTTGAAAAACAATGCGCTACATTGTGGATGCCGCTGCACGTCACTCTTAAATATACAGCTCACTGGACTGACTGCAAGTACTGCACCTACAGACAATGAGATCTGGGACACACACATACACACACACACACACACACACACACACACACGCACACGCACACGCACACGCACACGCACACGCACACGCACACGCACACGCACACGCCTCTATTTTCCATGAGTCTCTATGAATATTGAGGCGATTCGTTCTGCTGAGGAGGCTGGCGGAGCTTTTAGGGGCCACTGGCTCCGGTTTCCACTGGCCTGCTGGGAAGATGAATGAAAACACACAAAGCAGAGTGTGTTAAAGAAGGCTGTGTTTATGCACAGGTGACAGTTGGCTGACATCAGGCCGTTTATCTTAAACCTAAAGAAAACTTACTCAGCTCTGTTCGATGCCGCTGGCTCAGGTCCCAACAGGAAAGAGTTCATTCTTAGATGAGAGAGAAAGATACGAGCAGGATTTACCGTAATCATAAATACCGTTACTGTAACTGAGTTGCTTTTATGGGTACTTTTTTTTAGTATAATTCTAAATCAGTCATTTTACTTGTACTTATATATTAAAAGAAGTAATTTGTTACATTTCTAGACCAAACCGTTACAGAGTAAATTAATATTTGTTTTAAAATGATCAACGGACATGGTGAAACTACAAAAAATGAAATAACCACAGGAAAACAGACAAATACGGATGGAAATTAGCGGTTAGCTTAAATCTGGTGTATTTACAACTTTGGCTGCACATTAATACACACTGTCCCACTCAAATAAACAAATAATTAATAACAATCAAATGCGTCACATCATAGCCGACCAATCAGATTAAACATAATGCACTTGCCAAAACAGCATTGAATGGAGGTTATTTTTCTCCGTTTTAGAGTTCATAATTTATCTATTTTTAATTTAATTAATTGGTGTTATTTTATTTTAAAAAAGAATTGTCTTTGTGGAAAATAAATGAAGTTCCAATTGTGCAAGATTTGGGGTCTCTTCCTTTTTAAAACCCTGAAGTGGATTTAATTGAGCTACTTTTTACTTGTACTTGAGTATTTTATGTATGACTTGTTTGTTTTTTCATTACAAAGTGCACCATATGTTATATGAAATTATTGACTTCCTTGTACTTCAGTAGAAGTACAGTTACTTGATTGTAATTGTACTGATGATATATCATACTGGAGTACTCGTTACACCTCTGGGTAATAAACTGGTGTGGCTGTGAATATGAAGGCATGTGGAACTTATGATTCAGGGCACATTTTAGTCAGCGAGTGATTACTGTGTGAATGGTGCGGCCATGTTTCTACATTCATTATCGGGGTAATAGATCACTCTGTGGTGGTGGACTGGCTCATTTATTTTCCTGTAATGATAAATGAGATGAAAGCAATGCATTTAGCATCTTTAGCAACTTTTTTCATGTCTTTTTCCCGTGTAATTCCACCCAAAGCCAAATGCACTTGGCCCTGGTCCAGCAGAGGAGTCTCTGAAAACGAGCCTGAGTCTGATAAATGAGGGGTGGGTGAGGTGGGGGGGGGGGGGGGGGGTGTAGGGGGAGGGGCTTACCTGGAGCTTTCTGCTGATTCCATTAGTTCCTTGTCAAGTCTAAAAGGTGAAAGTTCAAAATGGGCCAAAATTAGCATACACACATTTATTATCGGCTCAAAAGACGAGTGCATGGGTCAGGGTTGGGGTTAATTACGTATTTCAATTACAATTACGTCTTCAATTATCCATGCTGTTATAATTACGTTGACAAGCATTTTTTCTAATTACAATTATTTTTCCCCTGGAAGTCAATTACAATTACATTCTCAATTACTAAATTTCAATTAAATTTAATAACAATTACTGAGCCTGAAATAAATAACCTAATAAAAAGTTAACCTTCCTGTTGTGTTAGCTTTCTGTTAGCATCTCTTATGATTTAATTGTAACAATTAACAATTATTAAAATGTGTTTCATATCAAGCTTTCCCACATTTTACCATTTAAAAAATTTTAATCTAGGTCTATACTGACACAAAAAAGGCCTAGACACCCACACCAAAAATATTAAAACTTATATTTTCTTGATTAGGAAGCCTAACACTGTAACATATAGATAGGAAATAAATACGATGACAGATAATTGTTTTTAGTGTATTTTACAGCTGATTTATGAGCCGTTATCATAAGAGATGCTAACAGAAAGCTAACACAAGAGGAAGGTTCACTTTTATTAAGTTATTTATTTCAGGCTCAGTAATTGTGATTAATTATAATTGAACTTTAGTAATTGAAAGTCAATTACAATTACGTTCTCAGAGGATAAAAAATAATTTCTATTGTAATTGAAATTGAAAAAAAATGTGGTCACCGTAATTGCAATTGAACATGGGTAATTGAAAATGTAATTGTAACTGAAAAATGTAATTGACCCGACCCCGGTGTGGGTTATGGGACTCACTTGATAATGCACTCAGGGATCTGGACGCTGTCCATGGGGATGAGTCTCTGCAGCTCGTCCAGCGTGTGCACGTACTTTATCTTACTGCTGAACTTGGCGCTGAGCCAAGGGGAAGAAGGAAACAAATAAAGTTTCAGAGCAATGACAGGAAGAGAGAGAGCAACCGGTTTGTGTAGAGAGGCATTCCAGCCTAAGAGCGTTTACTTATCACACTGTTTATTCACTAATATTACTGTGCAAATGCAGCAGGAGAGGAAAGAAGAAATTACCCACTATCATAATAAACATTATGGATTAACGTATTAAAGGATATATTGGATTATACAGGATTTCAACCAGCTTTGCGCCACATGGAGGTGCAATTTTACAATCCCCTCACATGTCCTCATATGACCTTGTTACTGTAAGTACGGCTCACGCTGCATTCCACACAAGTTGTACTTCGGCATTTCCACAACAAAAATTCCAGTCTCTGTCTTCAAAGTGTTCCGAATGCAGCACGTCAAAAGATCTCCAAAACATGGCTGACCAAGAATGTATTTACAATAGACACTATTGTTTGTGTGTTTTGTGGCCTTTTTCAAGTCGGAAGTCGGAAAATCCAGAGCTGCGAGTTGCCTTGAATGCAGCATTACTGCATATCCGCACATTCCCGCACCCCCCACATGAAAATCGTGGTCGAGATTTTAGCCTGAGGGTTTCCTATACAGTTCCCCTTTAAAGTTCTTTGTAATTTTATTTATATTGAAAACCCATGTAACATGTGACATTCAATCAGCAGAAATAAACTTCCTGTCATTGTATAATACTGTCTAAACCAGGGGTTCTCAACCTTGGGATCAGGACCTCATTAGGGGTTACAAGACACATGGGAAAGGGTTGCCAGATGCCTTTAAGAGACTAAGAATATTTTTTGATCAATTTGAGCCCATTTTTTGCTTATTTTTTTTTTTTTTACCATTTTTCCTGCGACTACACCAAACTTGCCATATTTTAACCTATTTTGATCACATTTTCTTGCCATATTTTTGCTCCTTTCAATACATTTTTGCTACATTACTCCCATTTCTGCCACTTCGCCTTCAAATTTCAATGCCTTTTCTACACGTTTTTTCCACTTTAAAATTAATTTGGGCACTTATAAACCATTTCCATCACTTTAACCATCTAATGTCACATATTTTGACCCATTATCGTCACTTTTAATCTCTTTTCACCATATTTCATGCTTAATAAGCTAATTTAACCACATTATTGATTTACCATACCTACCATGCCATACCAACTAATTGCTCCTAGTTTTTCAAATTTCATTAGAACAGATTCATAGAACAATGGACCATCATTTTACTGACTTTATGGATGAACCCCAAATAGATGGCCCTGTCTCTACATGACTGTTCTTCAATGTTCATGACTGTGTTTAACCACCTTCAGGTACAGTGGGGGTCCCCGGTCACTGGCATCTTTATTTTGGGGGTCGTGGGCTGAAAAGGTTGAGAACCACTGGTCTAAACAGTCTGTAAATCATTCTAAATGTATCATATGGGCTACTTGTAATCAAATCTACACTCAAATTGGGGAAATTGGGCTGATGAAGCACCTCTATTAATTACTTGGATTACCTGATGAAAGGCTTCGTAATGGCAAGAATTGTCCTGATGAACCACGATGGATGGAGAATAATGAAGGATTTCAAGTTCTTCCTGAGCCTAAAGACAACATGACTCATCAAATCTGCATTCAAGTCAAGTGAACGCTGGCAAAGTGAACCATGCAATGTTGAAAAATAATAACGGGAGCAGATCTGACCTTCTGTCAATCATCTGGTAGCACTTCTTAAGCCAGCCGAGACCTGGCATTCTTCTGTGGGGCGTGGCTCCATTCAGGTAAACTATCATGTAGTCCTCTGCCACCATCAGCTCCAGGGTGCTGATCACGTATCTAAAGACACATCAACGCATCTATTTATGATAATCAATCGATATTTCAATACATACACTTTTCATTTGACTTAGCAGCATTAGAGCTATGATAAACACGTAGAGTAACCCATTTGAATTTGTTTCTTTGGTTATACAATGATGCTAATTTGTTGCTGTAATAAAATCAAAAGGTGTCTTTGAGTAAACTGAATACAGCTTTGTCTATATTTCATGCCATCACAGACCAACACAAACGAGATTTAAAAAAACAAGCAAAATGTATTTGATGGCAACATCAGAATACCTGCATTCGACCAAGAAATTCAACCAAATTACGGAATTAAAAATGTATAAATGTAAAAAAAAAAATTAAAAATTGCATTTTTTTTCCACAAATGTAAATTTAACCAAGATAGCTGTTGAAAACACACAAAACTTGAATCTATATATTTCCCTGTGTAACGTGCATTTCACAGCAGGCCTGTCAAAAGAAATGTTTCTTTCAAAATAAAACATGAGATACATTAACTATTTATTTATTTTCGACCAGCTGTCCATGACCCACTTTTGGGTCCCGACCCACCAGTTGACAATAATATTTTTTAGTATAAGACAAAACAAGAGCACCATGAGGAAATAGGAAAAAATCTCTTTCCTCTTAAAAAAACCTCTCCAGGAAGCAAAATAAGATATTTCCAGTTCCCCCTGACGTAAAAGTTGACCGTGGAAAAAAAATACTGATTTTATTTCCTACTTCTGAACAGTTATTCTCAGAAATGTTCACGTTTCTCAAGCACAATTCTCAGGTTCAAAGCAAAAACACAAAGCCATATCACTATCTTTTCCATCAACGTGAAACTGTGTCATCTGCTTTAAAATAAAGCTGACAATAACCCCAGTGAGTTTCTACAATCCCTTCACTAACTCCACTCCTCACCCTCTGATCAAACACCATTCCCAGGGCTTACACACCAAACACTGCTGATCCTTCTGTTCCGTGACTATAGTGATCATCTCCCGCTGACAGTGAGCTACGTGCCGTTCTCCACCAGCCGCTGCTGCTCCATCTCAGACCTCCAGCCATCTGGCATCACAAACTGCACACACTCCACTTTCCCTCCTTTCATTCTCATCCAGAACTTTTGGGGTTTGCCAGCTTTTCTCTGTATCTTCAACACAGCAGTCAGTGTTATCTTCACTGCATTGACTTAGTACGGTGGCTGGGAAGTGCAAAACACTTTCACAAATACACATTTACATAATTAGCTAAAAAAACAAACTATTTTACAATTGTTGAAACAGATTTACATTGGCGCATTGTAAGTGTAGAAGTTTTTCCATATTTGTTCATCTGTTTTTGACCTTTTGTAAAAGTGTTGCAGTCATTTGTTAATTTGTTGTGTGAAATCATACGAAAAGGGAGGGTCCGAGATGCAAAAAATGTTTTGCTAATTATGTAAATTTGTTTAAAAAAATGAAAGTTGTTGAATTTGTTTTGCTATTTCTATTTTTTTAGCTAACTATGTGTATTTGTTTTCAAAATTGTAAATTTGTTTTCAAAATTGTAAATTTGTTTTCAAAATTGTAAATTTGTTGTAGCATTTATAAAAGTGTTTTGCTATTTGTTTTTTGATTAGATAATTATGTGTACTTTTTTCAAAAACGTAAATTTGTTGTGGCATTTGTAAATTTGTTTTCAAAATTGTAAATTTGTTTTCAAAATGATAAAATTGTTGTGGAATTTGTAAAAGTGTTTTGCTATTTGTATTTCGTTTAGATAATCACGTGTATTTTTTCAAAAATGTAAATTTGTTGTGGCATTTGTAAATTTGTTTTAAAATTTTTTAATTTATTTTCAAAATTGTAAATTTGTTGTGTTATTTGTAAAAGTGCTCTGCTCTTGTAAATTTTTTTAGCTAACATGTGTCTTTGTTTTCAAAATTATAAAATTATTGTGGAATTTGTAAAAGTGTAAAATCCATTTGTATGTCTTTTTGATACGTATGTGTATTTGTTTTCAAAATTGTAAATTTGTTTTGCTCAAAAATGTAAATTTGTTTTCAAATTTTTAATTTGTTGTGTTACTTGTAGAAGTGTTTTGCTATTTGTATTTTTTTTTGAGCTTGTAATGTGTATTTCACTACTTGTTTTCAAAATTGTAAATGTGTTTTGTTAATTCTTTTCATATTGTTTTCTAAATTGTAAAACTGTTCTGCTCAAAAATGTAAATTTGCTTTCAAAATTGTAAATTTGTTTTCAAAATTGTAAATTTATTGTGGAATTTGTAAACGTGTTTAGCATTTCTAGCCGTGAAATATGAACGTCTTTCTGTCACTTTATTTACACATCTCATTCTACAGGACAGCGGAGGCTAAACTGGAACAATGGAATCCTCAGCTCATTAAATACGTCTGACATCTGACTGCTTTTGTTTCTGCTTTGTGAGCTTTGTCAGACGTATCAAAACCGACACCCACCACTGATTGTCTAAATACACCATCGCGACAGCCACAGAGACATCATTTGTCTGGTGTCTGACGTGGGTTTTGTTTCATCTGTCAATCATAAGAAATCCTCTCATTGTTTTCATACCATCAACCAGAGAGCTGAATTTAAAGCTATAATAATGTGCTTCAGATAATGGCCGTGGCTACTGATACAGAAACGTATGAATAGGCTGCCAGTCTATTCTTACGCAGCCCCTCATGATTGGCCAGTTTAGGTGATGTAATAGGTGCACAACATGACTTAAACTTCCATTGGTTTTATGTTAGCTCATATTTATTTTTAGCTAACCCTTTTATTTTAGCCCCAACGCTAACCCAGGAAATACCCTAAAATGTAAATTTTTTTTTGTAAATGTATTTTTAACCCTAACCCGTAACTGGGGTGAAGGCACGCAGTGACTGACTGAAGTACAGGGGGAGAACAGCGCGTAGCCAAAAACAGCATGAGAGAACAGATCTCTAAATGACTCCAAAAACAACAACATATACAAAATGAATTATAATAGAATGCTAACAATAACACAAACACACTTGAAAAAAAAGTCTTATTGACAAGAAAATAGACAAAATTATTTCAAAAACACACAAAATGTCTAAAGACTCAAAAACACCAAGAAAACCCACACAAAGAGACTACAAAGACAAAACTTTGTTCTTTCCTGTATTAATGCTCAGATTAGTCTTTATTCTAAATGTTAACATGAATGTTGATAATGTAGCCCTCGGATCTGACAATGACATTTTCGTGACCCTGCTCTGATAAAAGTTGCCTATCTCTGCCTTATATATGCCGAGTCACTCTCTGTGTGAGAGAACGTCAGAGGTAGGTCTTCATTTTCATCACTGAGCTACTCACAGAGGGACATTACATTTTGTAGCAAAATTCCACAGATGATGAAAAAGGATGAATATGCTTTCTTTAAAAAAGTGCTTCAATGTTGAAATTCTAATTTTGAATTTGAAGCATATGGAATGTACATTTGCTTTTTTTTCCTCTTCTTTTTCTATCGGGCAAATAGGGTCTGGCTGGTCAAAAGATACAACTGGGCCTATGACATTATTCTTATGAAGACCAGGAACATTGCGTTGCACATATATCAAGAAATGAGAAATGGGACTTTGGTCAGTGCCGCATTTGGAATGCCACTATCAGTTATCTCTCTACAGATGCACACATGGCTTCCAGCTGAACAAGGAAGAAACTTCTGAAAAACTGAGCATCGCGTTAGTTCAGGCAGGCACGAAAGTCAAACTAGTCCAGCCCCTTCATCTGTCAGTAGCTGTTAACAACTGACAGCATTCATCCCCTAATCAGTTAATCGTCCAGCTGATCATGTTCTATGTTTCCCATTGGTTAGAGTTGGTCTCAGCACTGCATTTAAACCATGGCAACATGCCTACTTCCGCATACTTCGTCTGTAAACGTCTCGCAACCCACCTCCACCCCTGCTCCTTCTCTTCTGTCTAAATAAACACTGTCTTTCGTTGCCATCTAAACATCTGTGCTTCTGTTCCAGGGGGTCCTGCAGACCGCTCTCTCTGCTTATGCCTCTCCATGTAGCTCATGGAAAAGCGAATGGGAGCTCCCTTCACTTTGGGCTTTCCACGCAGCTGCTGGGGAAGGGCAGAGAGGTCCCAGAACTGAGCCTTTCCACCAAATCTAAAATGCATGCTAAATAAAGCTATTTGACTAAAGTGATACTGACTGAACTTCTTATTTCATCATCATCCTGCTTGTGCATCAAATCAACCTCATTTTGTATTCCACTTGTGTAAATGTGTTTAATCTACTTCTCCTTTGATTATTTATTCCTATCCTTAGTACGCATTTTGCATGTCAATGTAAAATGACAATAAAAACCTTGAACCTTATTGCAAATGCAGCTCCTGAATTGCCTCTCGTTCGTACTAATAAGGCTTATATAAAATAGTCTTTCATTTGAGCTGCTTCTGTCATTTGGGTTGAAGATCCCTTAAAAGGCCGTCCCTCAGTGTTTTGTTTACTTTTGTTTACTGCAATTTCAATTAAAATCCATGTCATCCATTTTCTGACTCGCTTGCTCCTTGTTTCAGGGTCGCGGGGCCTACTTAAAATAAAAACATTCAATTTTGACAATTTATGTGATTGGTGGTTGTTGGATTGTGCGTCATATCTGATAAACCATTGTACAGATCTATTTGTAACTACATTTTATCCAATTGTAAATTGTGTTATGTGTACAAAATGTAACCATTTTCCCCCTTTTTTCTATATTTATTCTTATAAGAAGCAGCTGGTAAGTACCTTTAATGCCACTTTGAGACATGGCAATTGACTTCCATGACTCACACAATAGTCTAAAGTAGTTGGAATTCAATTTCACCACCAACAGTAATGTTTACCTTGCTTTTAGGAGGGGGGAGTTGTTTTTTTTTTTTAATCTTTGTTGTGCTTTGTAAGAGTAGCTGCAATTACATGGTGGAGCCTCGGGCTTGAAACTTGATGTTTTCACAGAGACCATTAAAATTTAAAAGTTCAATCAATTTCTCAAAAAACTAATTTTTGTCTGCAGGGCACACTCTTTTAGAGATAGATTGAATTGATAAAATAAAAGATGGAAAACAAATTATAAAGGGTTCTTTTTTAAAAAAAAATCATTGCTACTTGGAAAACAAGTGAAGTAAAAGCAACTTCAACACAAAAGTTGCTTTAATAGGTTTTTGCAGTAAATGCAGCCTGTGTGGTGTGTTTGTTTAAACCTAATTACATTAAATAATGTGATAAATATGTATTAGTAATGACCCTTCTTTGGAGTTCATTGTGACTTTATAGCTGTGGTAGAATTACTGAACCTAAAGAAGTGGCAGAAATGACTAAACACACTCAAAGCAAAGAAAATGTATTATTATTATTATTATTATTATTATTATTATTAACCACAGTGACATACTCACAGAAAAAGGTTCTCCATGATTTCGTGATAGTCTTCTCGGTCACTGTCAGGCAGGAAACAGGCAGCAAAGACGATGATGGCATTCACTCCACTGCTGTAGTAGCCTTGTTAAATACATTAAAAAAAACATTTCAATATGAAAAGGAAAGCTTTGGCAGGATTTTGCTCTTTTGTTAATGAAAACTTGATTGATCTCTATTTTGATAGATTTTTTTCCTTCCAATCTGTGTCTCTGTCATTCTCAACTATTGTCATTTCCTTTCCTTCACCCACCTATTAAGTTTCAGATAGGGAGTCACTTAGACAAAGCCGGATGATTTTGAGATGCATCTCAATTTCTGTAGAACTCGAGTCTACTAGTAACACAATGAGTGAATGAATCACTGAGGGTTTAATACTCACCCCAAAGACAGACAAGAAACATGTTACAATATTCTGCTCAGAATATATTTAGGTAACAGCTTTGGTCAAACAAGAAATGCCTTTTTTCTTTTTTGCATTCTTATACTGCAAATAATCAGAAATAAGACCTAAAGATAAAGCACTTGAGCACAGTTTACTCAGGTACACACAGAGTTCAAAGGCAGGCACATTTAAGTGGGATCTAATCAGATAAGCCAGAGAAAACCGCTGGAGTTCCGATCCGATATTGATATCAGAGAATCAGTTTGATATGAGCAAAAAAAAAAAGAAAAGATCATTGAATCGTGTTGGCCTGGATATTAAATCTACGATTTAAGCAATCCATTCCCAACATCGCTCCAGCACTAAATACTAACATTTAAATTTAACTAAAGTCAACTTTAACTGGTATTTTGCACTTTAAAAGTAAAATTTGTTTTAATGTTTCTATTTTAGGTAATTTTTCAGGACCTTCTAATTTCATTTTTATCTATTTTATTCAATAGCAGAAAATCCCTATGTTTAAGTTAAAGTGGTTATTTAGCAATTTAAGAATATTTTTTGTCTGTTTTTATTGGATTTATTGACGTTCTTTTTCAGGGTCTTCTAATGCATTATTATTTTTACAAAGTGTCTATAATTCCCGACCCGGAACTCAGACAAATCTGACTATAGTTCCAGCACTTTCACCTTTAAAAATACATATACAAAAAAAAAAAAAAAACATTTCAGAGAATTTCCTGGGTTAGGGTTAGGGTTAGCTTTAGGGCAAAAACTGACGAAACTATAGCTAGAAGGGCACGGGTCCGGCAGTGACCGGCAATCGACTTACTGAGCATGAAGACGCATGCACACAGGGAGTGCCGGTACAATAGTCAGGATTGTCTGAGGTCCAGGTCCGGACGAATAGCAACATCCTATTATTTATTTTATTAAACTGTAGAAAATTTATAGGGTTAATGTGTATGTAACTCATTGGTTAAAAATAAATCATTCAGTTTCTCTAATAACTACTGTTGATGACTGATTGAGCCTTTTCTAACACTCCACACGACAAAATAAACAGTAAAAGTATGTAGAATTCATGCCGATAACAGATCGGATTGATGTTGGTATCGTCTAACACTCAAGGGTGCATTTCATTGTGATTTTTTGAAAATAAAAATGGGGGGGTGTCATGTTCACAATCAGAAAAAGTCATGAATTTATGAAAAACTTGGACATTGAGACTGGATGTGAAGCGTTAATCGACGACTGAATGGATAAAATAACTCAAGGTCGCAACAGCAACAGTCGCCCACAGACTTCTTTCTCTGCAGTGTAATGATCAGGCCTGTAATAATCAGCAGAGCAATAGATTCCACTTAGAACGCTGTCTCACCTCCGTGGGAGATGACTCTCATGTAAGGCTCGATGATCCTCATGTTGATGCGGTGTTCCTGCTCTCCAATGATGACGGTCCGCCACAACTTGCCATCCTGGCGCTCCTCCTCTGCGCTGTATGTTGGAATTGTGCTATACGAGTCGCATGGCCCGCTTTTACCAACTTCTTTGGGATCTGAAAATGAAAAAGGAGCACATACCATAAATAAAAGCTAAGCTCTCTGCACTTTTGTCACCTCCATGGCCGTGTTTCCTATGTGATAGGTATTGGGGGTCATTCCATGTCATTTCAACAAATGGTCCATGCACTTTGGGCTCAAAAAATTCTGTATTATTGTATTGTATTATTCAATAGGCACACTGCAAGTTTTTAGTTTGTTCAAATAAATACTTTTTGAAATATGGCCAATTTAGTGAGGGAGGTATGTGTCGATTTTCACGCGTGCTTATTTTTCTTCCATTTTTAGCGTCCAATATCTCAGGAACTACATCACATAAGAAAATGAATAAATGTATTTGGTATAATAATACAGCTCCACCTACTCTCTCAGAATATACAAAAACTAATATATGATTATAAGACACAGAGGTAAGCTACAATGGCCTCAATATTCGCAAGTGGTGACAAAATCCAAAGTGGGGTCCAAAATAAAAATGAAGCTGCATAAAGAAAAAATTGTTTCATATCCCAAGAAAGAGTAACCTTTATACTGTAAATTAAAACAGACCAGATTTTTTCTTACATTCCCACATGGAGTTATGGGCCAATGAAAATCTGTTACAAAAGTATTTTTTCGGATTTCTAGAGACTGTCAACCAAGAACCAATGCATATATGTGACTAATCAATAGTGATGTGAACAGTCTATGTTCATAGCTCTAAGCTGATCAAATAACAGAGAGCTGAGGTGTATGCTAAGTTGTTTATTGAAGGCCCAAATATGTTCCAAACCCAAACCCCAACAAACTTTTTCCCCAATTTAGAGGGGCTGGCATGTCCACCAGACAGGATGTATAGCAGATGTTTTTGTATATTCTGAGAGAGTAGGTGGAGCTGTATTATTATACTAAATTTCCGTTTCCTATGTGATGTAGTTCCAGAGATATTGGAATCTGAAAATGGAAGAAAAATAAGGAAGAAAAAAAAAAAAAAAAAAAAAAAAATAAACAAATACCCTGCTCACTAAATTGGCCATTACTCCAAAAGTATTCATCTACTCAAAGTAAAAAAAATGACAATGTGCCTTTTGAATAATCATGGAACAACTGGTCAACATTTCAGAATTGTTTGAGATCAAAGTGCGTGGGATAGAAACATTTGCTGAAATGACATGGAATGACCCATTGCCAAAATCAGATGTCACCAAAACTAGAACAAAATAAGAAATAAGATTCACAAAAAAAGTTTCACACAAACAAAATTTGACCCATTTTGCATTAAAAAATGTGGGTCACCCTTTGTATTTTGATAGACTTACCGTCCCAGTCCATTTCATGGTCCGTGTAGTCAAGGTAATCCCCCTCATCCGGAGTGTCAAGGTCGTCAACGTTAATGTCCAGATCATCTGGCGTCTCCCCCAGGTCGTCCTCGCTCTGGTCCAGGGAGAGGCTGATACGTGGCGCCGAAAGCTTCTTTCTTTGGGTGCTCCCTCCTTGCAGGGGTAGAGAGGTTGGGGGGACTAATGCAGAAAAAAGAACAAAACTGAAAACGTCTTGCAAACAGGATCGTTTTTTAGTCACTGCATTGATTTGTGCTGCTAACCTGGTCTGCTTTCGCCGCCCTCAGGATTCATTTTACTCTCCAGTGATAGGTCAATGCCAAGGAGGACCTGCATGTGGAGACAGAATTATGATCAAAACTGTAAGAATAAAAAACACTGCTGGACATTATTTGTTAAAGACCAATGGTTGAACCCACAATCTTATATCTGACTCAGTGCTGTGAACCTTCTTTATAATGTATGACATCAGAAATGTGTTTTCAATATTTGATTTTTTTTTGTTCTTTTTCTGTTCTGCGCACCAATTACCAAGTCGAATTAAAAAAAAAAAACTCTAATTTCCGATTCTTTTACAGTTTTTAATGACTTTAAGGCAAATGTTTTGGTAAAAAAAAAAAAAAACAATCATTTTCCCATATTATATTCATTATAGCATAAATTTTACTTTTTATAGTTATTTGATGCAACAAGGCTAGAAAGGCTATTTTACTTCAAATATGAACAAATGCATATGTAGGGTTAATTTGCAAAATTAGATATATTTTTTTTAGAAAAAATGTAATTGACACCAACCCGGAGGTTATTTCTGTCTTGTGAATAGTCGTCCAGTTAAAGGGGAAGGAGCGGAGGATGATAATGATGTGTGATGGAGGATGAGTGTGGGGGAGGAGGAAGATAGCAGGGTTTGTTACATTATGACAGCCTTGTTCCCCACTTCTTCCCTCCCCTTTCACCTTTTCCATGGTGCTGATTCAAATGGAATGAGCTCACGCCGGCCTGAGCAGATTGAGCTACGATGCAAATTTCTCCGTGACTCACGTTTGAAGAACACGAGCACAAAAAATGAAAAAGAAAGGTCCTTCTTGGCTGTTTATCTGCAATACAGTAACGTGATTGGAGGAGGACAGTGAGCAGCTGCAAAGGACAAATGCTGAAAGGTTTATGGGGGGCCATGGAGAGAAATAATCAGTGTTTACACACACACACACACACACACACACACAAACACACCCAATAAAAACCAGCTTCACGTTATTTGCATCCTCCATGGAGGATGCTGAGCTGCTTCAGACCTACTTTCTACTGTGCTGATGACAACAGCCCCTCCCTCTCCCTCTCCTGTGCTTCCTGTCTGCCGGCTGTGAGGGAAGAGAACACACACACACACACTCACAACTCACACAATCCTCTTTCTCTCCTTTTTCACTTCCTCCTTCTCTCCTCATCCACTCACCACGGCTGGGTCTTGGATCTCAATGTCCTCCCGCGTCTCAGACCATGGGTGTGTGCGTCCACGTTCCTCCTTTGGCGTCCTCGCTGGAGATGCTCAGCTGAGCTTTTACAAACAGCTCACAGCTTCAGCCATTTTGTGGTCACATGATATGAGCCATTACCAAATAAGGGGCGATCACCTGCTGCAACAGCTCCCTGCACTGGAGCTTCCTCTTAGACAGTGCCACTGAATAAGGATAACAGGGAGGGTGCGTTCGTGTGTCAATATCTGTAGCACTTGTTGCCTTATGCTTATTGCTCCCAGTGATAATTACGCTATATTCTATTAGCGTCTAACAGAAGTGTGAGCCAGCTACATGTTTATACCCTAAGGCAGGGGTGTCAAATACGGCGCAGTTTGATCTGAAGTCGGCCACAGATTTTATGGAAGAAAATAAATAATTTCAACATTATTGTTAGACTAGGCTCAATTCTCAAAGAGGTCAATGTTAGAAGCAGGTTTGGGGTCAATCATAATTTTAATTGTGTAATTGTGAGACAGCCCCTCCAAATTTTCTCCTCCTGCGGGCTGAATTGGATGCTCCAAAGGGCTAAAGTTGGCCCCCGGGCCATGAGTTTGACACATGTTAAAAAGGCAATAACACTTTAACAGAAAAGCTGTCAGTACCTCGTGGAGAAAATGTTCCCGAACACTACCACTCACTGCATGAAAATAGTACAAACAAGTTCATTCTTAGTATTCTGCATGAGTCAGGAACTTTTCAACCCTTAACAATCAAAGTGAAACCCCAAATCAAACCTAAACCATCTCTCCTGTGTGAAACAGACCCTGTTCTTACCACAGCTGAATGCTCTTCTCATCTAGCACGGAAACAAGCCTCGTTGACCTTTGCTCACTGCTCACTTTTTGTTTGGTACAAAGGTTGACGCCACTGCCATTAACAGCTTTGGTTAATCAGTACATGAGTCGCACAGCAAAAGATGATCATAAACCTCTGAATACAGGAAAAGTAGATTTTTAAGGTCAAAAAAACATAGAAAGGGTGACATAAACAGCAGTTTTTTTAAAGTCATTCCAGCAAGTTCTGTTTGTCTTCTTTTTGAGTAATATGTTAAAATGTATTCAGACAAATTTTTCAGGAAATTTGCTTTGATCTTCTGACATTTTTCAACTGTCAACCGACAGTCTTCTTCTTCAAAATAATTCCAGCAAGTTAATTTTGTCTAGGGGACAAATGGTCCCCAAACAACATCCACACATTTCTCTGGAAATATACTTTGAACTCCTGAGACCTGACATGTGAGTTCAATGTACATTTCCAGATTTGTTTTTACGATTTTTTTGGGTGGAAAATTTATCTGAAAATGCTGACAAATTTCCTGAAATTTGTCTGAATAAATGAAACCTTAAATTTCGTGGGAAAAAAAAAAAATCTAGAAATTGACTTTGATCTCACATGTCAGGACTCAGGAGATCAAAGTCAATTTCCTGAAATATTTGTCTGATCAAATGAAACCTTAACATAGTTTTTAAGTCACTTAAAAACATTAGTACCTAACATTAATATCAACAGAAACACAGCGGAAACACTTTAGCATGCTACATTGTTGTCATCATTTTAAACTTACTTCCTCCTGTCTAACCTGCAGGGTGAGACACGTCATATTTTTGTGAGATAAGACTATAGTGAAATCCAGTCTGCCACAGCTTTGCCTTTTATCGCCAAAAGAAAAGAAAAAAAAAAATCATGGTTTCATTAGCACTTCCTGTATAAGATAGAGAATGACTGCTGGTCGTTCCAATGTGAACAAGCTGTTAGACACCAGGTGTAAAGTTCCAGTGAAGTCCATCCAGTTTGTGGTATCAGTTAGCGGCAAATGTGCGTAGTATTTCCCTTAAGATTGTGTCTTTGACCGAGTCGAAGACAAACGTGATGTTCTCCGTGTCCGTGGCACAGGTGTAGTGTGAGTAAAGTGGCTTGTGTCGCCCCGAGTGCCGTTCCTCATACAGCTTCAGGAAGAATTTCTTTGCTGATTTGGCGTCATTTTTTGGCCCTGTGTAGATTAAAAGTGGTGCAAACCTTTAGACTTTATTGTTAATTTCAAGAAAACTCTTTGATCTGACTTTTATTGAAATTCAATTCAATTTCCAGCGCGCATGGATTTGAAACTAAATTTCCACAGTTCATTTTTTCTAAATCAGCTCCTACTGATGAAGAAAATAAATTTTTAGTATCTAGTATCTGTATTTCACTAGCTAGCATTGGAAAACATTTCAATTTTTTAAACACTCAAAATCATAGGAGAATGTAATGGATAACAAGTACTCACAGTACTCTAATTCAGTTGTACATTTTAAAAATATTATTTCTAAATCATGTAATTTTCCTTTTTTTAAAAAGTAAAGTAATTTGTTACATTTCTACATCTAACCGTTACTGGGTAAATTAGTTTTTTTTTGTTTTAAACTGATCAACGGACCTTGTGAAACTACAAAACATGAAATGTACCGACAACAATCAAATGCATCACATCATAGCCGACCAATCAGATTGAATGTAAAACAGCACTGAATGTTATTTTAGTTATTTTCTCAGTTTTAGATTTCATAAATGTCTCTATAGTTAGATCCTGAGGATTTTCTTTATTTTCAATTAAATGCATTGGTGTCATTTTATTTAAAAAAAATAAAGAAAAACTTATTTTATACAGATGTCTTTGTGGAAAATAAATTAGGTGACAATTGGTCTTTTCCTTTTTAAGTTCATACATGAGATGTTTACTGTATAAAAAAGGGAAATGTGGCAAGATTTATTACCAAAAATAAATGTGGGGGGTGAAAGTAATTAGTAACTTTCTCTGAGTACTATTTAATTGAGCTACTTTTTACTTGTACTTCAGTATTCCATGTATGACTTCCTTGTAATTGCGTACAATTTCAATCAAGTAACAGTAATTCTACTTGAGTAGGATATACTGTATCAGTACTCTTTACACTTTTGCTTAAAATCCGTGTTTACGCTTCAATATTCTGACAAAAACTACATTCAACGATTTGAGGCCAAAAACAGCCAATCAAGAAGATGAAAAAAGTGAAGCTAATTATGTATTTATGTTTTAAATATAAATGTGTTTACGTTTGTTTTATGTTTAATCTCTGTCCCAGATATAAATCAAAGCATTCTTTACCAGTGTAGTCAGGAAAGTAGTTTGCCAAATCTGACTTTGTGATTTTGTCTTCCAACAGGTCGGTTTTGTTCAGAAACAGGATGGTGGAGGTATCTTGAAACCACTGACTTGAGAGGAGGGTGCTAAACAAGTCCAGGCTCTCATGAAGTCGATTCTGAAGAAGGAAACAGTGAAACATTTTTTTCAAAGCTGGTGTACAGATGACGCAGTTTAAAAAAAAAGGCTTATTGATGACATACGTCAGTTCCATTCTCAGACAGAACCTGATCGTACTCGCTGATGGCTGCCAGGAAAATCATCGAGGTGACATTTTCAAAACAGTGGATCCATTTTCTCCTCTCGGAACGCTGGCCACCAACGTCCACCATCCTTCACAAGTACAGAATATAAATACAAACATGACTGAAAAACTGAAATACTCTGTTTATTGCTCGAACGATACAATAATTGATATCATTGTTACTCAGCTTGAAGCAGTAAAACATTTTTTAAAGATGAGTCTTCCTTAGACTAGGGGTTCTCAACCTGGGTTCGTGAGACACTGGGCGGGGGTCGCCAGAGGCCTTCAAGAAACTAAGAATTTTTTTTTTTTTGAGCTCATTTTTGCCTTTTTTTTTTACCTTTTTTCTGCAACTACACCAAACTTTTTAACCTATTTTCATCACTTTTTCTTGCCATATTTTTTTTTACATACATGAATAACAAAATACATGAATGTAAACACGCCAGATTGTAGCCAGTGGCTAATTTCCATCTGTTGTCCAAAATACCAAAAGTTCATAATGCCACACATGACGTTAATTAATTTCATACATACAAAAAAAAACACATTCAGGAACCAGACACTACTCACTATTACAGTCTACTCACTATTGCACACACCCCACTATTGCACGTATCCCACTATTATTCACTCTTCCCACTGTAAATGCATATGAGCAGCACCGCTCCACAAACTTCAATTTATTACAGGTATTTTATTTTTATTTAAACAATCAGAAATCTTATTTCATATATAAATAAAGACAAATATTCAACAGATGTATGACTTCAACTGTCACTGATTAAACCTGTGTGTTTTCATTTTGAATCCGTGTATCATTCGTTCTTCATTATGTAACAAAACAATAAAAAACAAAAAAAAAAAATCATTATTTCAAATTTTTTTCCAAAACCAAAATAAAAAAACGGAAAACACCTTGTTTTTCAAATTCAAGCTCTTTTGCTTCCGTACAGAAAATTAAAAATTAACACCTTTATCCATTTTCTCCATTACCAATTGGCCAGAGACCCGGAAGTGTACTCTCATCCGACGCTAACAGCTATGCTAACAGCAGTGCGGCATGACAAGATCGCAGCTTCCAACTGTGCAACCGAAACGTGTCCTTTTCGCTTTAGCTCACGGACATTTCGGAGGATTTAGAGACTCCTAAGTGTTTCAGAGCGAAAGATATCGTATTGTAACGCTTCACTTCCGGGTCACGGGTCTAGACCAGGGGTCTGCAACCTGTGGCTCTGGAGCCTCATGTGGCTCTTTGACTCTTTTGCAATGGCTCCTTATAGCTTTAAAAAAACACTATTGAAATAAATAGTTTGTCTTTTTTATAGAAGCTATTAATGATTAATGACAAATAAAATCAAGATATAACAATTTGTTAACCTCAAAATAAATCAAGTCCAATGACTCAGCACCTTCCTACTTCACCTCCTGCAACATCTAGAGACCATCAACTTTCCTGCTCCTGTGGCTCACCTTAAGTTTTAAATCCCTGGTAAATAACTAATAAATAACTATTCTGGAAGAAAATAGAGATTTTAATTGTGTGGGGACAGATTAAGTTAAATATGCATGCTTTATGTACAACAAGAAATAAGCAATTAGCATGTGTTGACCACATGATCATGTGTAATCAAATTCAAGTTACTTTTTGTAGCCTTATAATAATAATAATAATACATTAACTTTAATAAAAATCTTCTTTATATAACATTGTATTCATGTAAACTGAGATGCATAAGAAGTTGAAGATGTAAGATACTGTTTTATTTCTTGATGTCAATTTATTTTATTTTATTTAACTGTTTTTAAGTTGTCATTTACATGATCAATATAAATCAAATCAAATGAAATCAAATATTAATCTATATAATTGTAACTGTATAGAATTTAATTCACTGTATTGTCTTCATTGAGAAGGTATTTTTTTGGCTCCAGGAGGACTTTAATCCAGGTGAGATGAGGAAAAATGGCTCCTTTGAGAGTAAAGGTTGAGAACCACTGGTTCTAGACCATTCACCCATTCAACCAACTCAACTTATTCACACAGGCAACATTCACCAACGTCCACTTCAAGGCCAACTTGCAAAGACAGACATTCATTCACACACATTTTAAACATTCTTTTAAAGCAGAACTAAGTAACTTTTTCACCTGAATAAATCCTTCTCGTAGTCCCTGTGAGGGCAATACAAGTGTTTATGGGGTGATTGGGGGGTCTTTCATCTCCCCCTGCTGTCTCTGGCCAGAAAACCACGCTTGCAACTTTCCCTGTCTCTGAGCCGTACCAGTCTCACAGCTCTGTTCTCGTTCTCACAACAAGACGTACTGTTTTACGACAGCCTAACACACACTAATGCTAGTCTATCACCAGGCCCGTGGATGCTCACGGTTGTCTACAAATTCACTTTTCTCAAGCTTATATCATGGTGGAGCCAGCAAAAAAAAGGCAGAAAAGACGTTTTGTTCGAGGAGGGGAGGAAAAAAAAACAGGAATCAGATCAACAGAGAGCTCAACCACTTGGGGAAGGCATATCGTGTTATCCTCGTTCTACCGTGTTGGGAGAGCAAAGGTGCGCATTTAGCTGTGGAGTGGGGCAGGCGGCGTGGGGTGCAGAGTGTTTACAACAGTGACATAACCAAAAGGGATCTTTAGGGAGAGCGCTAAGCGCAAGTTACTTAGTTCTGCTTTAAAAGCTTTAATAATAAACTATATAAAAGTTTCCAGAAAGAAAAGGAAAATCAGAGTCCGCAATGAAAATCTCAAAACAAGTTTGGGGGACAGCATTAAAAAGAGTTTGAAATTTATACCTGAAAACTCTATTGCTAAGCTCAAACGGGTACTCTATTACGCCTGTGGTGGGAACCCGGACCCTCAAGATGTCCTGCAGCGTGGGGATGTAGCCAGGAGCAGTGATTCGATCTAAATCACTAAGGTAACTGAAACATTTTATGGGAAAACATCAGCTTCCAAACTTCACAATCATTGCATATTTATAACATGGTTTATTAAAACATACTCACTATTTGGCAGAGTCTGATAGCTGAAATGTATTCCTACGCTCATAACACTGTTGGACACCATGGTCGTTCCACACTCTCTTAATAGCATCCGGTTGCCAGGATTCCAAAACAGACACCTGGTTTACCTCTACATGGTTAAGTCTTTCTGCGTAAGTCTGACCAAAAAAAAACACAAAACATATATTTGTGAAAACACACATAGTACAAACAGTGTGATCAGAACACAGAAACTTCAAAGTATACCTTAGTGGGAACGGCAAAGGAGAAAGTAACAAATTACAAGTACTCACGTTACTGTAATTGAGTTGCTTTTATGGGTTCTTGTACTATTTTTAGTATATTTCTAGATCCGTATTTTTACTTGTGCTTGAGTAGGTTTTAAAAAAAGAAGTAATTTGTTCAATTTCTACACCCAACCGTTACTGAGTAAATTGTTATTTTTTGTTTTAAAATGACCAACAGACATTTTGGAACTACCAAAAATGAAATGGACAGACAACTTTTAAATGCATCACATCATAATCAATAAGGGTGGGCAAAAAAATTGATTTTTATGATATATCGTGATTTTTTTGGGTGCCTAAAAATAAATTCTTCAACCAAGAATCGATTTTTTTTTTTCTTTTTAATCTTTCTTTTCTATAAATTTTTTTTTTTATATTTAAGTTATATTTTTCTTCTTGTATTTTTCAGAATTTTTGTGGACGACCACTGAGTGGCGGTCCGGTAATGCACAGGTGATTGCCTACAAGAGGAAGACTAGCAGCAGCCATGATTTCCCTTTTGGAGGACAAAGATGGCGGACAAAGTGACATCCGAGATTAAACCCACACCTGTGCAATTTAAATCTACAGTATTGGCATACTTTGGGTTTTGCTCGATTCCAGGGCAAACAAATTTGAAAAAAATTTGTGATAATCGTCATCGTAGAATCACAATACTTGTAAAATCAGAATCACAGTTTAAATCGAATCGGCACCCAAGAATCGGAATTAAATTTAAACCGTGACAAAATGATATCGTCCCAGCTCTAATAATTGACCAACCGGATTCAACGTAATGCACAGCGTTAAAACAGCATTGGATGAAGGTTATTTTCTCAGTTTTAGAGTTAAATGTAACTATACTTACAGCCTGAGAACTCTTTCATTTTGAATTTAATTCATTTGTGCTATTTCATTCAAAAAATAATAATTATACACTTTAACAAACCTATTATTTTATAATAATGCCTTTGTGGAAAATAAATTAAGTTCCAATTGTGCATTTGGTCTGTTCCTTTTTAAGTTTATACATGAGATATTTACTGTATGCAAAGGAGCCGTGGCAAGATTTATTACCAAATATAAATGTGTGGTGGGTAAAAGTAACTATAGTAACTGTTACTTTGAGTACTAATTAATTGAGATAATTTTTACTTAAGTATTTTATGTATACTTGTACTTGAGTACAATTTCAATCAAGTAATTGTACTTCTACTCTTTACACCCCTGGGGAACGGTCACCATCGGTCATCATGCTAATCACGATTATTTGGATAAACATGTTAATCACAATTATTCATCATGTTAGGAAAAACATCTGTATTTTTATTTAACTACTTTCTAACAAACAATATATGAACAGTTTAGAGTGCAAAAGAAAAGCTTTGAACAAGAATAATGACTAAATACTATAAAATGTACAGTAAAATGTAAAGTTTACTATGGGCTAACTATATAAATACACTGTATGCATCCCTATGAAAACAATTACAGCGTATAAAGTAATAATTGATTAATTAATTAATACTAACTAATTAGGTACTTATGTCAATCAAGCTTTGTTATTAAGGTAGCTTAATGAAGCCTTAATCATGCGTTTGCCCCCTAGTGGTTGGCTGACTATTGGTTTGATTGGTTTGATATGCAGCAGAGCCGCATTTTAAATGTCAAAAATCGCTGACAATCTGGTAAATTTAATGGTGGAGACCAAAATCATGATCACGATTAAAACTTGATTAATTGTACAGCCTTAGGAGACAGTATATAGTAGGAGTGTGACCAAATCTCGATACGGTGATATATCGCAATATTTTGTTGGCACGATCGATTATCGATATGCTCGCGTTAAGTATCGATTTTTAATATTTTTTTTTTTAAATTTTGGATGTTTTTTTTTCAAAACATTTTACTTTTTCACTAAAATGTGCAGGTAGGTCTTCACAGAAATTTTGTCACTGTTTGTTGAAGGAACCAATATATTGTTTACTGGAATATTGCACTATAATGGTGTCACTGGTAAGAAACACCCTATTTATTGTTTACAGAAAGCACTATTGGAGATACTTATTCATTTACATTGATATGTTGACACTTATTTACAGAAATGCACTAAAATAGTGTCACTGTTCATAGGACACTTTTTTAATTTATTCTCTTTCAGAGATATAAAATAAAAATTTTATTTTTTCACTTAAATTTTTTTTTCTTGTTATATCAGATTATCGTAGATTGATTTCTGACCAATATATCGATAATCGTAATATCGTCATATCGTGAGATAATCGTTATCGTGAGCTTTGTATTGTGTATCGTATCCTGAGGTACCCAGAGGTTCCCACCCCTAGTATATAGTATACTCAGTGAGTTTGTACGTTAGTGTGTCATTTCAAACACAGCCGAGGTCTGACTACAAGTACTGCAAAACAATATATATAAATATATATATATATATAAATCTTAATAGGGCAACATTAAAGCTTCTCACAATGTTGTGGTCATCAAGGTAGTTGATCTGTAGCTTCTCCATGGCATTGATTAGTGCCTGAATAGCTGTGAGGATGTTCTGGAACACCAGGCGGGTGTAAGACTTCTTGTCTTTTTCGGTGTATCCGCTGCCGTGAATGATCTTCATCTGTTTGATGAAAGTGCTCTTCCCACTTTCTCCAGTCCCTGGGCAGAGGAGATGAACGGAACGGAAATGGAACAACATCAAAGCGCAGGCAGAAATAGGACATCTGCGACATGCAGAAAAATTATCTCAACATCGAGCAACTTACTCTATACCTAGACAGATTTGGCAACAAGACGATACAAATAAAAAGAAAGAAATTAAATAAAATGATGCATGGGATTTTATAGCTAGAAACTACAAAGATTACAAGCCGGAAATGTCAGTGTTTTGATAACGAGATTCATTGGTTTTGCTAAACGGTTTCTACTTAAAGTCATTGCGCTCTACGTATTGATGGTCAATGTTATGAATGTGTATTTTCCCAGTTACCCATTTCACTGCACAGCATTTTCACTGACAATTATTATTAAAAAAAAAAAAAAAAAAGTATTTAGCAGTAAAACTATTCAAATAAATAATAGAAATATGCAAGAATGAATATTTAAAATGACATAAATAGCCATCAATACAAATGTCTGGCGACCCCAAATAATTGTTTTCTATAATTAGTAGAATTATAGAAAAAAATTCTACAATTTTTTCTATAATTATAGAGAAAATTATGGCTGAGCTCATATTTTTATACCATAATTTTTATTTTCTTCCTTTTTCTCTTTCTTCTTTTACTCCATGTTATTTGAACTAGATTGATTTATATTTGAGAAAGTGAAAGTACAGAATACAGTTTAAGATCGTGTGTTTGAAATATCAAGATTTAATTGAATTAATAATGAATAATTATTTTTTTTAATTGATATTTTTTATTGAAGAATGAAAGATCCACCCCTTTTCAATCAACACCACAAAATACAAAAATTAAACAATCTGAAAGAAATTAGAGAGAAAATAAACATTGGTACCTGCAATCTTCATTGGTATATATATATATATATATATATATATATATATATATATATATATATTATTTTTTTTAATCAGTAATTCCAGGCGACCACATTTAAATTTCACCCCAAGGTTGAAAAACACTGTATCAAGTTTGACCTTTTGGGTACACAATAGTATAGACAAAGGAATTAACACAAAAATAAAAATATAAACAAGAATTACTGTATTTCTAATTTGGCTTTTTCTGGAATATTTTAAGTGATTTTAAAGGAGGAAAAAATGCATACGTTTTGCACATGAGCAGCAACTACTGTATATGTGATGATGGAGAGCAAAAAAAGGTAAATAATAATAAATCATGGAAGTGAGGCTGCCATGGTGCACCATCGGCCCCTCCGACCACCACCAACACTTCCTAGAATAATGACCAATCGGAGCATTAAAGGGGACATATCATGGTTTTAAATCCTTCCTTTTTACATATAAATCATACAGTTGTGGTCTATATAAAGCGGAACTGCAATGCTTGGGTCTGAATTCCTCATTATTATAGCTCCACAGGCCCCTTTTCTACCCCTTTTCTGATGTGCTTCTGAGAGCAACTCGTTTTGGTGCGGTCTCTTTAAATGCAAATGAGACATTCCATACCCCGCCCCCTCTTCAGGTGACACTCGGTTCAACTCCACCCTGCTCGGCCATTTTTGTAGTTTGATAGAAGAGATACGGCTATGTAGCGGCACATAAACTTTTTATTCAGAGGTTATTTACTAAATGTCAACAACGTTAGACTTGTCCATCCAGCCTTACATGTTTGAGCCAGAGTCGGACCCAGCGGAGCGAGATGAAAATGAAGATGATGAACCTGCAGAACCCTAACAAGTGAGCTAACACAAGCACCGAGCTAACGCTAGCGCCAAGCTAACGTCACGAAATGCATTTTAATATAATCTTTTCAAAGACAAAAATGGCAAAATGAAATGACTAATGAAAACTTTAGACTTAAATTAAATCACGTAGGCCATATCATCAAGGATCTAAAACGAGCACACAGTGCTAACATATGAAGTCTGAAGACGGTGCAACTGCTAATGCTAACAAAACAATGACAGGGACGTCTTATCATCACACTTTTTAGCATTATTTACAGCTTACCGAAGTGCTCTGTTCGTCGTCTCCAAAGATAGAAGGAATTGAACCCTCAATCAGACAAAGTCTTTCTGTAAATCCTTCTTTATACTGGCAGAGGTTGCTGAAGCTGTCATCCTTGAAGTGCTTCGAGCACACAAAAATGACCTTACCCACAGATGTGGGTACATTTCCGTGAAAAATAAAACTCAACCAGGCACTTTGAAAAGGTTCTGATGCTGGGAGACGGTGTAATGAAGCGTGTGGGTTACTACATCCAGCAACCGAACATTTTGACTTATCCTCTCGTAACTTCTGCATCCTGGAGCTTGGACTACAAAATAAAAGCGTGAAATAAAAATGGCGGATTGCTCGAAGTGTTGGACCTGGAGTTGATGTACTAATTTGGCAGTTCCGCTGCAAATACTGTGATGTAATAGTTCAAAAAACGTAATAGAGAATAGAAAAATCCAAACAGATTGAAAAATATGAGCAAAACTATATAAAGATATCTACGGCGCACCTGAAGAGACTAATTTGATTTTTTCTGTACTTCTAAGCACTCTAAATATACAACAAAATGCATTTAAGGGCTAAAAAAGTGGATTTAGCATGATATGTCCCCTTTAACACAAGTGGAAAAAGGATTTAATCTTTTTTTTTTTGGTCTTTGCCTGTGGTTTTCACGTGTCATTATTTGTGTTTTTTGTTAGTTTTGGGGTTCTTGTTTTAATTGTGTGTATTTTGCTGTCATTTCCAGCATTTTTGTTGTCGATTTGTGCATTTATGTGGTCACTTTATGTATTTTTTGTTTTCTGTATTTTCCTGTCATTTTGTTGACAATTTGTGCCTCTTTGGAGCTATTCTGTAATGTTTTGTTGTTTTGTGTGTTTTTGCTGTTATTGTGTTTTTTTAAGTGGTTGTTGAGTTTGTCATTGTTATCATTTTATGTTTGATGAGTCATTTAGTATATTATGGGAATTTTTTCTGTACTTTGCCAATTTATGTGTTTTGGGAGTTATTTTGTGTATTATGTTGGGCTTCATATTCCTTCCAACTTCTTGAATTAAAATTTTTGGGGATTTGCTTTGGGGGTCGCAATTAATTTGATTGAGGGCCACATGTGGCCCCCGAGCCGCCACTTGCCTATGTCTACTTCAAAGTAAAGATCTGACACAATGGGCAGGGAGTGTAATATGCTCTGCCTCTTATTGTCATTTCAGTAGGAACTTCCAGTAAGCAGTAAGCAGTGAATGGACTAATGGGAAAATAACTAACATGTCTTTAGGATATAATAGAGTGTCATCATTAAAGGCGTCGTATATGACAAGAATTTTAAACTTTATTTTAGAATTTAAAGAGCATGTGTGTGTGGAGTAATTGCCGACTATTTAAAAGCATGAGGATACCATATACAATAAAATAAAAGATTAATAACATCAGAATACAATATCACTTCAAACTACACTCTTCAAATTTCATAATTTAATCGCGGAGGACAAAAAAGAATTGGAAAACCGATATGTTTTCCATGCCGGAGCGTTAAAACGATGCCCGAAGGCAACAACACAAACTCCGAAAACAGAGGATGTTGGGGCTGTCAGTGTTAAATCGAAATGTTAAATCTTCATTTCCCTGGGGTGACACTAAATATTTAGCCAATACAAAAATTCATCCGGAAGTACCAAAATAAAAGCTCATTCCAGTGAATTTGCATAATAGCTAAATATTTTGTTTCACTCTTGACATTTAGATTTAACATATTTTTAAGAGAAAGAAAATATCACAAATTTGGTCAACAGTTACATAAAAAAAAATTCACGTACATTTTTAAATGTGGTGTGTAGCTAAATGTTGCAGTTTATTTTAGCATGCGCAATGTTAAAATTGGCGCTCCATGAGTAAGTCCACATTTGATTTTTTATTTTTCTAATGCTTTAATTTGTTGAGAAATTTAAGCAAAATCCAAATAAGTCAAATGTTTGGATATATTGGGGCTTATAAACAGGTTAATGTGATCTTGAAATAGCCGTTTGCTAACGTTTATGCTTTTGAATCAGTCTTTTGTCAAATGTTTCACAAAGAATCACATTAACAGTTGGAATTCTGCATGGGCCACTAACACTAGAAAAACTGTGATGTATATGAAAAGGCAAATTAGATTTTTTTAATTTTCTTTTTTTACTATTATTAAAGAAAAAAAATAAGAAAAAGTATTTTGAAAAATGTAATTGTAATATTCAAGATAGAGTTTCTTTAAATTTACCTTTAGGAGTTTAGTATCTGCATAGTTTTAAAACAAACAATTGACAGGATGTGAAAGTTGTAACAGTAAAAAGTAGCTCAATCAAATCTTAGTCAAAGTAAAAGTTACTAGTTACTTTCACCCCCCACGTTTATTCTTGCTAATAAATCTGCACGGTTCCCTACAGTAACCATCTCATGTATAAACTTAAAAAGGAAGAGACCAAATCTTCATTTATTTTCCACAAATGCATCTGTCACAATGTACAATTATTTGTTAAATAAAATAACACCAATGAATTCTATACAAAATAAGGAAATTCTCAGGCTCTACGTATAGCTACATTTATAACGCGCAATTAAATGTTGTCCGTTCATCACATATTTTATAGTTTCAATAATAAAAATTAAAAATAAATACAAAAATTTAAATCTTGTGAAGTTTTACAATGTCCGTTGATCATTTTAAAACAAAAAAAATAATAATTTACTCAGTAACAGTTGGGTTTAGAAATGTAACTAGTTACTTTAGTTATTAGAAACATAATCTAAAAAAGAACAAGTACTCATAAAAGCAACGCAATTACAGTAACGTGAGTACTTTCACCTCTGGTTATAATAACACTTAATTTTACACATTTGTTACTGGGTTTGTTGCTTGGCAACAATTGGTAGAGCTGAAATGCCCAATCAAACACTTTAGTAGGCAAATAAAATACATTTTAAAAATCTTGTTAAAGAATTTTCAAACTTATAATGAACGTCTCAGTTTTTAATGATGAATTAACATCCAAAATAAATAAATACAAACAAATTAATTCTGAAAAAGTTTCACACCGTTCGTGGTGATTATTGTTAATGAATGTAGTTGCCAGAGAGATGAAGATGTAAAATTCTTACCTAAAAATAGCAGCTTCAGTTCAAATTTCTCTTTATCGATTTTAATAAGCCTGTCTATTTCATCGCTTATCCTCTTTTGTTCCATTTTCTCTGGGTCCTCCGGCTTACAGCAGTTGTCCATGGCTGTACCGAGTTCACTGGCAAGCTGCTACAGTTAGCTTAGCATGTCAGATGTTGGTTCCCAAACAGAATCTATAGCACTATTATCCAGCTCAGCTCAGGTGTGTCACATTTACCTGTAAGTGTAGTGCACAGTAGGCGTGCACTGGGTGTTAACCTGTATTTAATTACACCTCTGTCCTCTTTAAATAGCCAAAAAACCATTATCTCTCTCTCTCTCTGAGCAGAACCTTTTTTTTTATTCCAGCAAGTTGTTTTTGTCTTCTTTTTTGAATAATAACGTAAGGTTTCATTTCTTCAGACAAGTTTTTTTTATTTATTTATACATTTATTTTTTTATTTTTTAGGAATTTTACTTTAAAAGTCTATTTCAAAATAAAGATCTGACAATGGGCAGGGAGTGTAATGACTTAAATGCTCTGCCTCTTATTGTCATTTCAGTAGGAACTTCCAGTAAACACTTAGGGATGTCCCGATAGAGTGCTTACATTGTTGATTTTAGATGCAGTCCGATAAAATCCGATATTCGTTTTCTGGCTGATATCGGACCAATATCCAATATTAATATCGGATCGGGACACCTCTAGTAAACAGTAAGCAGTCTGGCAGAGAAATGGACGAATGGGAAAATAACTAACATGTCTGTAAGATATAATAGAGTGTCATCATTAAAGGTGTTGTACATGACAAGAATTTTAAACTTTATTTTAGAATTGTAAAAGCATGTGTGTGTGGGGGGTAATTGCAGACTATTTAAAAGCTGCAATTCAGGCAAAAGATGACTAAACAACATTAATTAACGTTAATTTTTACAATATTTATTTTATGGGTGGAGGGGGGAGTGGCAGTTTCAGAGCTTAATAACACACAGATTTATTCATGTTTTTTTTAGAAATTACAGAATTATACACAGTAAGTATGGGGCACCAATTGTAAAGTTGTGCATTCTAAAATAAACCAACAACTTTTTGTAACATTTAGCAATAAGCTAAGTTTAAAAAACGTGTAAATTTTTTTTGTTACTTTTGACCAGATTTACGGCAATGTTTGTGAAATTTGTGATATTTATTTTCACGTAAAAATATGTCAATGTTAAATCTAAAAATTGAATCTAAAAATCTAAATGTTAAAATCTAAATGTTGAATCTAAATGTTAAAATCTAAATGCTGAATCTAAATGTTAAAATCTAAATGTTGAATCTAAAAACCTAAGTGTTAAAATCTAAATGTTAAATGTCACGCGGTGAGACTAAATATTTAGCAAATATGTAAAAAAGTGTCTATTTGTACGGTTGCCGTTCAGACAACCCCCGGTGCTATTGGTACGATTACCAAAGTACAAGTACTGCCGATGTAAAATTATCCGGAAGTACCAAAATAAAAGCCCATTTCGGTGAATTTTGCATAATAGCTAAATATTTAGTTTCACCCTTGAAATTTAGATTAAACGTTATAATTTTACAAGAAAAAAATTATCACAAATTTGGTCAAAGGCAATGTAAAAAAATTCACATACGTTTTTAAACGTGGTGTGTAGCTAAATGTTGCAAAAAGTTGCAGTTTATTTTAGCATGCGTAACTTTACAATCAGCACCCCATAAGTAAGTTTTATTTTTTTCCTAATGCTTTATTTTGTGTTTTAACATCTTTCTGTTGATAAATTTGGGCTAAATCCAAAAAGGTCAAAGGTTTGGATATATTGGGGCTTAAAAACAGGTTAATGTGATCTTGAAATAGCCGTTTGCTAACGTTTATGCTTTTGAATCAGTCTTCTGTCAAATGTTTCACATGGAAATACAAATTTGATTTTTTTTTTTTTTTTAAAAGAAGAAAAACTTTTTTGAAAAATTTAATTGTAATAGTCAATGATAGACGTTTTTATTTTTTATTTACCTTTATGTTTTAAAACTATACAGAAACTAAACTCCTAAACAATGGACAGGATGTGAAGTTGATTTATCTTATTATTCAACCTTTTTCTTTTTATCTTACAGTCCTCACTGAGCATTTATAGAGGGTTTTCACCGACGTCACTTTCTGGGCAGTAACATGAATGTGCGGCCATGCTGGAGGTACGCGGCTGTTGACGCTACATGTTGGAGGCTCACAGAGGTGTACTCTGTGATGGATAAATCACATAAAAGCTCCTCAAAATGCATTATAGATGCAAACGCATACAGAAAGAAATTGGTCCGCAGGAAAGGGCACAATATTTGGAAAAAATACGGTTTATTGGTGGTGCAGATCCATACGAGTCTTGGATCAATGACGACCCGGAGAGTCTTCCGTCTATTTTGTATCCCGTTGTCGTCAACTACCTGGATTACACAGCGGAAGACCTTAAATCTTATAGAAGTTTGGAGGTCGGCAGCGGCTGCAGAGGTTTGCGTTAGCAACGCATATACTGCATATCGGCAGATAACTCAGTTCTAATAATTTCAGTGAACCTGCAGCGTAGTAACTGTTAAATAGTATACGAGCACCAGGCAATCTTAGATTTAGACAAATCAAACAGTTATAGTCCGTTAGATACGACTACTCTGGACCTCGAGCCTCAGATTGCTACTCCGGCTACATCCAGTGGCCGAGGAAGCAGCGGAGCTTCGTACCAGAGGTGTCCGCGAGCGGAGGAGACCTAAGCGGTGTGATCAGAAGCAGGAAGCTAGCAACCAAGCTAGAAGCTAATCATCAGAAAACACCACTTCCTTCCAGCCAGTGTTCTAATGTCCACCCCCTGGAGAACAAACTGAACTACCTGAAGTTGGATTTAAACGCAAGACAGCAGATGAGGGCGGCGGTGTTTACATTTACACCTATAACAACTGGTGCAACAACGGAGAGCTAGCGTCATATCACTGCTTTCCTAATGTAGAACTACTGACTATAAAATGCAGACATTTTTCTTCCCTGATTTGTTAGAACTTTTGTCAGTCTATAAAACGTTCTGACTGATTAGTACAGCCAAAGACACGGCAATAGTTCACCATTTCCTTTCAAAATTCGGGATTGGCTTGTGTGTGTGCTGTTTGTAAACCGGCTGCTTACCTCCAAAAAGGCGACTTCCGGGTTGATGACGCTCCGTGAAAACCATCTATTGTTAATTAATGTAGTTACCAGAGAGACATACCTGTCAAGTATCCCGTTTTGGCGGGAAACTCCCGTATTTTACTCCTCTTTCCCGCCATCTTCCCGAATTAGTATTTTCCCGTAAATATCCCGTATTTTAATGTAATAGTAATTAAAACATGCCTTACTAAACTGAACGCCGTCACTAGCCTCGCGAGAACTGTCACCTGAAATGGCCTGAGTGGCAGTTCTCACGAGATTAGTGGCGTTAGCGGCAACAAACCCAGAAACAACTCAGAACAGAGATGAATGAATGAAGACGTTATGGTGAAAAAAAAAACAAAGAACTGGTGTAAATACGTTGTAAAATGTAACAGAGAGTTTATCTTCCTAAAGAGCAGCAGGATGGGACACAGTTACACGTTCTGTTAGATTAATAACTGAGATTTTAACGTCTACCAGGAAGGAACCACGTAAGTCACCATGAAAAATCAGCCAATCACAAGCGCCACAAATATACACTGCTTTATAAAGTGTTAGATGATGTAAAGTCTGTAATAAATGTGTCTAATAAGTCATTAGTGAATACCAGAGAACCACATGAGTGAGCATGAGAAATTATAAGAAAAAATGTAATAAAAATAAAATGGTAATGTCTAACTTAAAGACAAGCAACGTGAAATCAACAGTAAATATGCAACGTGCTGACTTGAATATAAACTGTAAGTATATTAAATAAACACATGTGCTTTATATACACATTTATGTTTTTATTTAGGCTGTTTTATAATTTAGGAATTAGAGCTGGGCGATAAATCGAGATTTAAGATGTATCGAGTTTTCTATTTTGGCAATATAGAAAACTATAATATATATATATATATAATATTATTATGTATCAAAATACTAGTTTTAGGAGTCGCTGGTTTTACTTCTCAGAACAACATGTAAAGCTCAGTTAGATGATTAATGTGTGTCACATATTGATCAGCTGTTTCTTAATAAATGTCCCTGTGTGGCATTTTGCATCAGCAAATTTAACCCAGAATTGTCTTTCTGGTCAGACTTTATTTGATAAAATGATCTAGATTTATATCATATTTCACCATTTTGAGAAAATATATTGAGATACGAGTTTTGGTCCATACCGCCCAGCCCTAGTAGGAATGTTCACAGCATTTCAATGTTAATAAAGGTCAACCTACCAGATTCTAATCACATAATTGTATTTAGTAAGTGGTTGATAAATGGATATTTTAGATTTCTTGTACACCTATTTTAAAACAAAAGGGATACTGGAGCTTGTTTGGCGGGTGAGACGGATCATAGTGGGAGCCAGAAAGATTCCCTTATTTTCAAATCCAAAACTTGTGGAAGCCCGTTTCCACCACTTAAAAAAAAAAAAAAAAAAAAAAAAATCACCAAGGAAAATCATAATTGAGTTAGAAAGTCATAATTATAAGAAACAAAGTCATAATTATGAGGTAGAAACATTTTTGGTACATCCATCTGTACCCATGGCACTGACCAGAAATCTCCATTTGTTGTCCAATAAATCGTTCTACTTCAGCCACATCAGTTTCATCCTTTTGACGCCAGAGACTCTTTTTGCTTAGTATCTTTTCAAGGGTGCGTTTACTCAGCATATTTCTATGTGAATTTGCAAGCAAACAAAGTATTTCATCATTTGTAAAGCCTCGTCTAAAGTAGTCTGTGATAGTCTTATCAGCCATCTCTCAATGTCAGCTCACCACATGAACAAGCTGCTGTAAATGTGTTTAAGTATCTCATAATTATGACTTTCTTTCTCATAATTATGACTTTCTATCTCATAATTATGACTTCTGGTTATAATAACACTTAATTTTACACATTTGTAACTGGGTTTGTTGCTTGGCAACAATTGGTAGAGCTGAAATGCCCAATCAAACACTTTAGTAGGCAAATAAAATACATTTTAAAAATCTTGTTAAAGAATTTTCAAACTTATAATGAACGTCTCAGTTTTTAATGATAAATTAACATCCAAAATAAATAAATACAAACAAATTAATTCTGAAAAAGTTTCACACCATTCGTGGTGATTATTGTTAATGAATGTAGTTGCCAGAGAGATGAAGATGTAAAATTCTTACCTAAAAGTAGCAGCTTCAGTTCCCGCATACGTTTCTTTTTATCCTGCGTCAGTTCCCTTTCTATTTCTCTACTTATCCTCCGTTGATCAGCGTCCACGTCCGAGCCTGAACAGCAGTCCTCCATGGCCTTACCGGCTAGAGTTTGCTTAGCGTGTCAGAATCTCTAGTGCTATTATCCAGCTCAGCTCAGGTGTGTCACATTTACCTGTAATGGCACATTCCTGTAGTGCACAGTAGGTGTGCACTGGGTGTTAACTTGTATGTAATTACACCTCTGTCATCTTTACATATCCAAAAACACTTTTTTTTAATCTCTCAAAGAAACAGGTAAAAATGTTTTAAATATTACAGTCCATTCCATAATATTTTAGCAGAACATTATTTTTTTTAATTCCAGAAAATTGATTTTGTCTTCCATTTTTTATTTTTTAGTAAAAAAAAAAAACCCTGACTGAATAAATGAAACCTTAACATAGAACAGTGTTTTTCAACCTTATACATTTTAATTGTATTTTTCTCTCAAGGAAACAGGTGAAGATGTTTTAAAGATTAAAACATGTCAGTCCATTCAACAAAATTCCAGCAAGTTAATTTTGTCTTATTTTTTAAAATTATATATATATATATAACAACACATTTCCTGAAACAAAAAAAACCTTAAGATTTACTTTGAAATGTGTTTTGATCAAAGTAAATTTACTGAAAAAAAAAAAAAAAACACTTTTCTGAATAAATGAAACCTTAACATAGCACAGTGATTTTCAACCTTGGGGTCGTGACCCTATGTGGGGTCGCATAAAATGTCTGGTAATTAATAAAACAAAAAAATAGTTACCAATACAGCTACAACTAATGATTATTTTCATAATGGATTAATCTGATTTTTGTTTTAAAACACACAGTTTACCTGTAAAGCACATTTAAACCCTGCTTAAGCTGAAATAAAACTGTTTCTCATGTACAAACACACAAAGTTCTGCAGGTGAATCAAACGGCTCCGCATCACGATCAGTGACATAAATACCACGACACAACGAATCGATAATTAAATTAGTTGCCAATTATTGATTTTATCGATTCGTTGTTGCAGTCTTAATTACCAATTAAAAATACATTTTTAAATAATTTTTCTTCTTTTCAAAGAAAAAAGACGTTTATGGGGTCGTCAGAAATTTGTGATATAAAAATTGAATTCACGATCCTTAACAGTTTGGGAACCACTGACATAGAACCTTATTTGGCTTCATAGCAGCAGAAACTATACTCACCTATTTGACTTTTTATAGACATCAGTATCAATGGCTTGTAAATGTATCTGAAGGGTGATATATTATATTACCCTCACCACTGTGTAAAAAAACTGTTTTGCTTTGTATCAAAACATAAATTTCCCATTTTTTATCCACTTTTTGGACTTATTGTCAAATCAAGTCCACTTTAATGTTTTTCCTTTACAGTCCTGGTGTCAACTGTCATTATTTTAGTGCAGATTCAGCAGTTTTTCAAGCAGAAAAAGTGTTGTTGACTAAATCTGATTGAGATCGTGCACTATAGTGACACCAGCATAGGTTAGTTAGCTCAATAACTTCAGTGTTGCAGTATACTGTGTAGCTAAGAAGCAGTTTTTCTACACTAGTATGTTGTTAGAGATCAGCAGGTGTTTCCTGTAAAGGTGTAAATAGTTTGATGGTGTGTCACAGGACTGTAGTGGTGTGCCAGTATGTCACTGGTTTCCTGATTCCATTCAACTGCCATTATTCAGTTGCATATTAAGATTTTTTTTCATTTTTTGTACTACAGTCATTCTATGTAGTAGCAGTCAGTAAGTGAGTAGCTATTAGTGGTGGCATTTCTATGTAGAACACGTGTCAAACTCAAGGCCCGTGGGCAAAATTTGGCCCGCCAGAGCTTCTAGTCCGGCCCACTGGAAGATTTTTTTTTAATAGTTAAAAAAAAACCAGCAAAAACAGGACTTTTTGTAAAACTATCATATAAGACGTCCATAAAATACAATGGAGGTTCCAGTACTACATTATTTACTGTTATATTAAATCACAATTTATTTTAAAAAACCTGAAGATTTCTCGCAAATTATCAAACAAAATTCGGGCAAATTACATTGCAAATTTCCGGAAAATGTTTAGCAAAGTCAAGGAATTTTGACCAGTTGCTTAACATTCAGGATTTGGTTTGATTTTGTGCTTTATCCTTCACAATTGGTGAAAAAAAAAAAAAACAACAAAAAACTCCTGTAAATTTCCTCAAATTATTCTACTAAATGAAATAAATGTTTATAATATCAAGGAAATGTAAGTGATTTTAAGCTTAAGGTAACTTAATGCTTGGATATTGTCAGTCTCTCATATACATTTATATGTAATTTATACCTGGAAGTGCAAACTAGGGTACATTAATGTTGATATTGCTCTTTTTTCTGCCTAAAATCTGTGGCCAACTTGAGATCAAACTGGTCCGTATTTAAAGCCCTAAAACTAAAATGAGTTTAACACCTGCCCTGATGTAGAATAACATCATAATAATAATCATGCAATGTTAAGCAAAACAAGACAGCAGCTGTTAGTGTGTGAAGGCAGATTTCAAATGCCGTTCAAATTAGACCAGTGGTTCTCAAACTTCTTTGGCCCAAGAACCACGTTTTCCTTATTTCTGAATCCAAGAAATAAGAGACAGGGACTACAACATTTTGCTCAGAAAACTATTTTAAAACACCTATAGATCCTAATGATGGAATGAACGAGTGATAACACACATTTTAAAGAATCTCATTTTGTAAATAAGTGAAAAGAAACAGTATTTTAATGTGAAAAATGTTGGATCATATTTATTTCTATTTTTTTAGCTCAGATTTTTTTTTTTTTTTTTACTGTATTTTAGTTTAACTAGATTAATATTTCAGAAAAAAATGAAAGTATAGAAATACAGTTGTTTAAGATTTCGTGGTTTTAATAATATAAAAAAATAAATAATAATTAAAAAATTCCAGGCGACCCCACATGGGGTCCTGACCCCAAGGTTGAAAAACACTGATTTAGTGGCTCCTGAATGGATTTATTTCTACAGTTTTTATCATTTCAGGTCATATCATGCTTGGGGTGGGACCAAAAGTGACACTTTATTTGTTAATTTTCCACTCTCTCTCTCTCTCAAGTACCCCCTGCAGTGCCATTGCGTACCCCTAAGGGTACAAGTACCCCCATTTGAGAAACACTGGCTTAGACTACGTGGCCTGTGATTATCTAGTTTTAACTAAGGGAACGTTCCCACAAATGTTGAGTCCTGATCTCTTCAAAGAGACTAACAGAAAGGTTGTCCCTTTATTCTACCTTGCAAACATCTGTCTAATAACATACAAACATCATATTTTAGATGCTTGTTTTATTCTATAGATGTTAACTTATATAGTGCTGTGGAATGGGAATTTCAGTGGCGTGATTACATAAGGTCCGGACCAAGGTTTTTGTTCCCCGCAGCCTCTTTTCTCTTGTTATCCATCGCCGCAACAGCCATAAACAACTTCCACATTACCCTTAGTGTCTGTCCTCCTCAAGTTATGGCTGCACTCTATCCCATACATCCCTGTATACAAGACTAAAAAAACTACCAAAGCATCGGCTCCAGGCCGTGAGCAGACGAACGCACAAGTAGGCACAAGCTGACGACTGTATCTACTAAAATATTTGTTTATTTCAATCAAATTTAAGATAAGACTGTGTTAAAGATACAGCAGTGACAGTGAAATAGACCCATTAATTAAAGTGTACAAATTACACTGTTTTCAACAAGAAAAGGGGGTCATGTAAACATTAGTGCAATTACTGAGTGTGGATACACCCTCATTAGCTTTTAACTCATGCAAGTGATACAATGCACCAGCTTTAATTGCCCGGATGACTTTGAAAATTTAATGACACTCTCTTTAAAGGGTTAACCTTTCAACACTGACCTCGATGCAGACCATGGAAAAATCAGATAAAATCTGAAAGAACAAGGAGCATTAGGCCAAAGTGGAGACAGTCCTTGACTTGGATCAGACATATCCAGAAATAAAGATGATTTGCTTGGGGAAAAAAAGACGTAAAAAGTTAAAATTGCCACTTGAAAGTTTGTTTTTATCTTCACTGTCAACAATAAAGGGGTAAGAAAAAAAACAATTTGGCAATAGATCGCGATATTTCACAACATGATTATCGTATATCGATCCAAAAAATGGCCAAATCAACTTTTTTAATCATGTTAGCGAGAAAAAAAGACAATTAATAGCACTAACATATGCATAGCACGTAAACGCCCAGTCATTACGTGTCAGTGAACGCATTATCAGACCTTGTTAAACTACCTCACCCCTCAATGCATTTTAGCTGGAAGTTGATGGCACTTTATTTTCATAAAACATAGTGGACTTTTTTTTTTTAAAGAATTTCAGAACTTAGAATCAGAATCAAAATTTTAAATTTTGAAAAATGTAGTTTGACAGTTTGATGAACATAGAATTACATACTTGAATTACAGCTAGTTACCATTTACTTCTCGCAAGTTTAAAAAAGTGAAATGAATTGTATTTGATAACTTTGTACTTGAAATTTGTAATTGCGTTATATATCGTATTGTTTAGCATTGGGATAAATGGTATCGTGACATGCAAATTGTGAATTGTATCGTCAGATTCATGGCAATGCCCAACCCTAGTAAACACGCTTGTTGACATTGTCGCGCTTTGCATTGTGGGATGTGGAGTCAGATGCATAGAAGTGTTTTTATAGTTTTGTTCTAATTTATTCTCGATATTAATTACCTGTGATATTGGAATGAAGTAAAGACACTTATGCATCCATCTCTGCGGCTCCACATCCCACAATGCAACGCGTGAAACCTTTCCGATAAACAGTGGAGCTGAAAACAAACTCAATTTCAACCTTTTGCATATTTTTTTCAAGCAAATGATCTTCGATATATTGATCTATGTGGCCTACGCTGTGAATTTATCTTGTACAAATGTTTGTCTTCAGCAGCTTTAACAAACTGTGAAAGTTTCAACACTAATTGTGTTACAATTCCAAAGCTAGAGCTACATTTCTATGAAATAAAGACTGTAGGAAAATGTCCAACATGCAAACACACAGATGTACAAATAATCTTTAAAACGTACCGTAAAAGCTTACCAAAACATTCAATCTCAAACAGTCCCTGAACTTAAAAAAAATACACAATTATGAACTGTGTTGCAACAAATTCAGAAAGAATTCTGTTGTGCGAGAAAGTGCTTCAATGATGATTCAAGTCCGAATGAAGCCGACAAAGAAAAGAGGATTTTACAAAACGTACCAAGTGCCTTCGTCAGTAGTGTTATTGATAAAATATTTCAATACAAAAAGATTCAGAGTTATTCTGATGCTTTCAACTCACACAAGAAAGAAAGACGAGTCGCGTTAGTGGAGTGAGGTGTGACATCAAAGTGAGTCTAAATTCACTTCCTGATTCCCTGAAGAAGAAATCAAGTACATTACAAGTCATTTCAGGCTTCTACACACACTGACATACCTGTTTTCCTTATCATCCATCCGTTTGCTGTTCAACCCATACATCTCTCTCTCTCTCTCTCTCTGTGCGTGTGTGCGCGTGCGTGTGTGTTCCATCATGCTCCTCCCCAAAGGCAGCATTCTAATAGTCACACTCAATAAAAGCTGGAAATGTCCATTTTAACAAGAAACGCTGACGACCAGCTGTGTTGTTTCTCCATTTCCTGCGCTGGGTTATGGACTCCAGCCACAGCACGAAGCAAACTCAACCTCTGCAGAGCTCCCTCTGAACGCCAGCTGGAAGGCAACAAATTCAATTCACCACTTTTTGTGTGTGTGTTATTTTTTTTAAACCAAGTTGAACACTTCCAAGTTGATCTGCAGGATGTGGTCTTTGACGGCGCAGAAGACGAAGCGAATGTTGTCCGTGTCGGTGGCGCACGTGAAGTGGGAGTAGATGAGCTTCTTCTGGTTTGGGTTCAGACTGACGAACATGTCTAAGATGAAGTCTTGAGCCGCTTTGGCGTCCCTCGGGGGACCTGGTGGAAGGAAACGGGGAGACTGAACCAGAAATATCCAGTTTACTAGTGTTCATTTAGTTTTAGTCATAGGCCGTGTTCAAAATTGCATGCTAACGTACTACTCATACTAAGCGTGATGTCAAAATGACTATGTTGTGCTATGTTAGGGTTTCATTAACAGGTTTCACAGTGCCATCGATTCCACTGACCACCACTGTGGTGTAACGAGTTATGGCTTCGCTCTTGAGAATGTAGGGTCAGGAGTTCGATCCCAGGCTCAGTCTTTTTTGGACTTCAACATGACTCTGGTGACTACATTACATTAAAAATCCACATAAATGACGCAATGCTGAGCTGCCTTCACTGTCTTTATAGCCACTGTAGTGGGAGGGCTGTCTATGCAGGAGTCCTCTGCGGCTGTCATGTCTCCTCAGACGCATTTTATTAATATTATTAAATGGTTGTCACGTCCCTGCCACGATGATGCAATGAAGCAACCAAAAAGCGACTATAGTTACTGAAGTGTGAACAGGGTTATATTCCACAAACACTGGCTTATTTCACCCATTGGGATGAATAAATCACTCTCTTCTGGGTGGTTGCCATGGTAGCTCGAGTAATCTCTGCTCCATTGATGATGGCTTTTTATTGTGAGCGTGCACGAAAGTAACCCAAGATTTACATACTTGATTGACCCACTTCATACCAGCTGTTATGGAATCAGAAACCCAGAGTTCCCCATCGCGGGGTATGATGCTTCAGTGTTTACGGATAGACTCAGAGTTTGTTAACCCTCCTTTACGAAATTCACCTCAGGACTATTTCAGTTTTAGTCCACTTTTAGTCAACCAAATCACATTAAAGTTTTAGTAAGCTAGATGAAGTCAACTAAACAATAATGCAGTAGTGTGTGTTTTTTTTAAAAGACTCAATTACCATTTATCAATCAAATCCCCACATGACTCGTATTATGTTCGTAAACACAATCTCACTTCAAAACAAGAGCCTATTTACAAAAGCGTTAAAAAACTAATGGAAGACAAGAGGAGATGCTTTTATTTTGAAATGGGGATGTTTAATTTTTAGCTTGAAGCTGGTCCCAGGACAATTTCACGTTCCGCTCGCAATGCATCATGGGATGGTTGAGTATGACTAGAGTGCCCACCGTGCATACTTTAAAAAAATTGATACAGGGACATTTTTTTATACTGTATAATGTGAACGCACTACATTTTCACGTCAGACTTAGCATGAATAGTACTTTAAGTATGACATTTCCAACACAGCCATAGTCTCAAAAAATGTATGAGAAGAAGACTATGACGTAAAGTTTTAGACAGCAAAACTAACACTGCGGTTTACATTTTTGATTTAGTTGAAAAAAAAAACCAACTGCTTATGCTTAAGACATGGTTTCCATTTAAAGGATGGAATATCTATAGGCAATGATGGTATACAAAAACTACAGGTAAATATGCAGATATCTAAATAATATGTTGCATGTTTTTATGTGAAATTGAGTTCTCCCTTACCATCATACTCAGGGAAGTAGTCGACCAGATGGGAATACATGATCTTTTCCTCCAGCAAATCGATTTTATTGAGGAAAAGGATGATTGAGGACTTTTTGAACCACTTGTAGGTGATGATGGTCTTGAACAGGGCCATGCTTTCCTCCATTCGGTTCTTTCAGAACAAAGCAGAAACATGAAATTGGACAAACTGTGAGAGAGCAGAGTTTAACTGACTGTAATCTCATCAAATTAAACGGGAGGTGCCTTCTGCCAAACATTGTGACTAAAGAGCTCCCTCTGCAGGTAAATGATGTGCACTGCCTCAGAGAAGAAAAGGGATGAGGTTCAAAAGCGTGACCAGAAAGAGAGAGAGAAAGAGAGAGAGTGAGAGGGAGAGGGAGAGACTGTAGATACTAGACCAGTGCTGGACGTGAGAAATTTAGGTCAACATTTCCACTGAACAGTTTTCAGCATTAGACAGAGCCAACAGTGGCCCTTTGTGTCCTTTTCAGAGTCTTTTTAAATCAGATATTGTTCTGCAGGCAGCAGCTGACTCTCACCTCGCTGACAGACTCAAACAGGACCTGATCGTACTCGCTGAGCGCAACCAGGAACATAATGGAGGTGACTTTTTCAAAACAGTGGATCCATTTCCTCCTCTCGGATCGCTGACCGCCCACATCCACCATCCTGCAGACACAGAGGGAGAAGAATTGTCCCCTATACACGTGCATTCCTTACATTCTTCTAAGCACACCTCCATGCAAACAAAGACAAGATTACTATAACTATATCCAACATTAATGACATTTTGGCAACAAAAAAAAAACACAAAAAATACTCTTAAAAAATAAAACAATCATGATCAGATGCAATGTCTGTGTGCAAAATCGGTGTACTTTTCTCAAAATAGTCAACTGTAACTAAATGAAAAGGGTTCCAGTGTATAAATAAAATCCAGAAAATCAACTAAAGTTTTGTAAGAAGGCTTAAACTCAAAAACGTCAAAGTCAACAATGAAGTGAGGGTCATAGCATAACATTTTGGACCTTTTGGCCTTTATGTGCAGGTTCTTTTGTAATAAAAAATGCCTGCTTGTTTATGGCCTTTGTCCTGCTGTGGAGTAAAAGAGGAACCTCATGTACAAAGTTGAAATGGCAAAGGAAACTCATCCATCCAGCAAAACCCTGTAGAAGCTGGAACTTTAATTAACACATGCTATTTTGAACGCAAAGGGTAGTTACATTTAGTTCAAGAATGAAATAATGATGTTAGATTTTTTTTTAGCACATTCTTAAATAAAAACAATCAGTCGGTTTTTGTCTGATTTTCCCCTTCTAGACCAAGGATGGCAAATGCTAGATAATTAGGAGTGTAATGAAATAGTTATCTCACGACACGATATCGGGCTGAAAATACTAACGATACAACATTAAAAAAAAAACTCCCAATGAAGAAAAACAAATACAAATGTGTAACAAATGTTTGTTGATGAAAAACAATTGGACTGCAAAAGTTGGAGACAAATTTTCTGTTTTTTTAATTATTATTATTTCTCATTTCTGTAATGTAAAGGTTTAGAAAGCTGCATTTTGGACCTGCTAAAATAAATCCAAAATTCAGCTTAAAATGTTCATTGAAAAGTCGCACCCCCTGAATGCTGAATGCATGCGCACTCCACCAGCCAGAGGATGTCAATTTTGTCGATTATTTTATGTTTGATCAGATTATCCTGTAGTCTGAGGTGTGTTAAGAGTGCATTTGTCCCAATAATCGGCTCTGAGACGAGTCGGGGCTGACAATATTAATATATATTAATTAATATTAACTTGTTTATGTGTGTGGGGAAAAGTCAACGACTCCTGACTTGTGACCCCGTGATTTATGACGAGGAATGGAATGTAGCCAATCAAGATGTAATCCTGCATTCCAGGTAATCTATGAATTCAACAGAGTACAGCAACAGCACGTCAGAATATGTCAAACATGGCTGAGCGCTAGAATACTAGATTTCCAGACTTTACAGAGAAGGAGCTCTCATTTTAGATGGCGTTCCAAGTCACTTTTTCAAATAAGAGGTGGAAAATCCAGAGTTCTGAGTTTCTTGAAACGCAGCATTAGATCACGTTGTTAGATAAAAATGTCTGGCTTGGAGGAAGATCTGTGTTTTGGACAGAAATAACTGACGCCCTCACCTGAACACCACACTCTGCAGGTCAAAGGTGTACTCCAGGATACCTGTGGTGGGCACTCGGACCCTCAGCACATCCTGCTGTGTTGGCCGATAAGACGGATCAGCGATACGGTCCAAGTCGTTCAGATAGCTAATAACGGCAGAGGAGAAAACTTCATCAAACGATTCTGAATCCTGAAATAACTGATGCAACATCAGCATTGTTTCTATATTCTAAATACACTTTTATTGCAAACATTTATTTCAGAGGAAGCACAAACCATTTACTGACATCTGAGGAGTCACTAGCATCTGTTCGCACTCACTATTTGGCAGAGTCCGAGAGCTGGTATTCTCTCTTCCGACTGTAACATTCCTGAATCCCCGGATCACTCCACAGGCTCTTCAAGGCATCCGTGTACGGGTCCCGTAGCACGGTTACCCTTTCCACATCCACTCTACTGATAATGCTGGCATTGGCCTGGAAACAATGATTATATATTATACAATTTACAGAAACAAGCTGATTTTAGTGTGTAATAATGACTAATGAGGAACCTCTGGAGAAGTAGAGGGATACCACAGTGTACAAAGTATACTTTAAGGTGGACAATTGTTTCAGTGTGTTGTCTTTAAAAACCAACAGGAAAAATAAAGACATCATGTGACATTAAGTAGAAAATATTGGTGTTTCCCACAGCGCCAAAGTTTAAATAAAATGAAATGTACTTATTTTTTAAAAAAGATAGGCAAATAAAACAAGAAGACAGTCATCAAGATCCCCCGCCAGATTGGTTGTCATTATAACTCACAACCTTTTCCTAAATGTCCTAAATCTAACATAGATGTATACATAAGAAAATATTATCACATCAGTATAAGAAATTACTAACTATCTTAAACATTTTCTAAGAATAGTTGTCCCCTTTGAAGATACCTCGAACAGAGTAAAAACACAGAATAAGGGCAATAATTCCATAAAAAATAATTACGCACTTCTCATTTTCAAACTCCATCAAGGTATTGATAGCCTGAAGCCACACAACAAATTTGGTTATCCTATCTTAAACAGTTTCTGAGAAAAGCTGTCCCCCTTAACTCGGACGGACGGACGCACAGAGCTCAAACCTATGTCCCCCTTCCACATTTTGGGTAATAATAAGGTTGAATAAATAAATGAGGGAACTGAACTGCCCAACTGGCAGCAGCAGCTCGACACACATTAAGTGGTTAGCTTGTCGGCTAACACTACAAACAGCATGAGTTCATGTTTATGCACATGCGCACACGCAGAGACAGACGGGAATACACTCATAGCATAGATGTGTCTGTAAATACACACAGCTTGATGAACCCTGTGATTAGCACAGAATCTGCTCTTTATAGAAGCACAGAGACAAAAACAACACCACTACAGCGACTGTTTCACACGGATTACAGTGGACTTCCTCATTAAACTGTCAATCAATGCTCAGTGGACTGTGATTGGAGGAAACCCTTCTCCCGCCTCTCAACTTTTATAGGAGGGGCGGGGCCAACAGTGAAAGTTATGACACAGGGGAATCTATAGAATCCACTTCAGCAAATAGCAAAATTCAATTGTAATTTAGAGGCAGTCACTTAGAGGCCAGTGACTGACATTTTAAAACTAAATACTCAAAATTAAAATACTTTAACTAAACTGTGAAGAGTGAAACAAGGATTAATTTACAGCACGAGCTAATACCCAAGTACATATGCATTTAGCAGAAAAAAGTGGGTTTGGGGTTTAGTTGCTCTTTAAGGAAGATAATACCATAGTTTTGGGCGTCGTCTCCCGCTTCTGCAACATCATCTTCTTTGGTTTTATTGGCGGAAGCGATACATATTGCCAGCACCAAATGTGCAGGAGATGTAATGACATGCTACATTCACAGAGCGAGGATGAAATGTGTCAAAATCTATTTGTGAGGGGCTGCCACAAATAAATGAATGTATGGAAAACACTATGTTTCCAGATATACAGTACATGGAGAAGATTTTGGTTGGACGTAATAATAGCGTAACTGCCTTGTCATTAAATCTGCTTCCCTAACACCTTCAAACACACAATGACTTGGGCCGTATGAAAAGATTGAGTAGGCGAGAAATACCTGGATGTATAATATTATGAGGACATTTTTTAGGTGTCTACAGTAGTCATACTCAACCGCCTCATAATGCATTGCTAGCAGACATTCAGGGAATGTAAAATCATCCTGGGACCAACTCCAAGCTAAAAATCAAACATCCCCTTTTCAAAACCAAAGCATCTCTTCTTGTCTTCCATTAGTTTTTTAGTGCTTTTGTAAATAGGGCTCTTGTTTTGAAGTTAACCTGAGGTTTCATCAGTAGCACAATGGCGAACAATATGGAATCTTTTAATGTCGGAATTAAATGTGTTTCTGTGAGTTTTATTCAATTCAACTTTATTTTTATAGCGCAAATTACAACAATAATCATTTCGAAGCGCTATCGATCGTTATGGATCAAATGACCACTTTCTTGCTTAAAATGTTTTCAGAACTTTCAAAGGTGGAGAATCAACGTAGACATTTAGCCTCAGTGTGATTCAGGTTTTTGTCGTCGTAGGTTCCAAATGCATCTTGACAAACTTGGAAGTATACTTCATCCTCATCATAACCTAATGTGGAGTGAGTTAGTGTGCCATTTCGAACACAGCCTTGGACAATTATTAAACAATGCTAATGCTAATTGCTACTAAGCTTCTGAAGCACATGCAAAACCCTTAGCTGCCCCTTAGCCTTAGGCTTTATGTGTAACTTTCCTTAGAAAAGTGAATCGTTTACCTGACTTTATGACTAAATACACATGTTAGGCCACAGATGGTTGACCTGCTTCAAGGCATGTGATCACATGTAATGTCAACATTCTATCATTAACTGTTTTACTTCCTGTTCATGGCATTGTTACAATAATACGGAATGAGTCATTACAGAGATTAAAAAAAACTTGGTATAAAAATCTCATGTCGCTGACTACATTAGTGACATACGACGCACGTTATCAAATTAATGTGCAGACATAATGAACAGTTCATAACATAAGGACTTTCTGTTCCATAACCTCTAAAAATCATTGCACTGGACACATTTTTCACATGTTGCACTAACACTGGTGATAAAGTATTCATTTACTCTCATTAAAATTTTAATGAGCTTTAAAAAAAAAAAGAAGAAAAAAAAAAGCCCGACTGAAAATGTTAAAAAAAAAAACAACATCCAGACCAATTAGAAACTCAGCGGTCCGTCTCACCTTCTTCTGTTCTGAATTTGTGTGAATAGTTCTTTGGCGCACTGTGTGGATCCATGGTGCTCTCGACCAATCAGAAAACACTTACACACAAGCTGTGAGGAGTCGATGAACGGCCATTTATGGTTGAGCCATTACTGTCTATTTATACTCAAGCTGCTGCTGTGGCTGGAAACTTTGGCAGGATCCAAACGGAGGAAGTCATTGTATGTTACATAACATATTTGGCTTCTCCTGATAATCACACTTTGTTTATTTTTCTGTTCTTTCGGGACAATTTTTAATAACACTGGTGCACCATTAATAATTACTAAATAAACTGAAAACAAGAACAATCACGTAGAGACAGGTCCATCTATAAGGGGGAATAAAGTGGATAGCTTTTTGTGGCCCATCCATAAAGTCAGTAAAATGATGGTCCATTGTTCTATGAATCTGTGATAACCACATTTAATTTTTAGTGTAATATAAAAAATAGGAACAATTAGTTTAAACTGGCAAATAATAGGCATGCATGACAAATCATGAATGCATTATATTGGCAAAAAATACAGTAAGCATGAAATATGGGGAAAAGAGGTTAAAAGTGACAATAATGGGTAAACATATGCGACAATAGGTGGGAGAAGTGGTGGAAAGGGTTTATGAGTCCCGGAAATGTCTCGAAAGTGGAAGAAATTTGCAGAAAAGGCATTGTACCATAGTACATAGTCATCAAAGATGTAAATCCTTGTTTTAGTTTTTAAAAAGGGTTAAAAGTGACCAAAAATATTGGAAAAGGTGCTGAAATGGGATGTTAAAAACCACAGAAATTTATTAAAAGTTGCCAATGAGAGTGGACAAAAATGGACAGAAAAAGCGGTAAAAAGGGTTCAAAGTGTCAATATTGGCTTAAAAGTGGTAGAAATGGGGGGAAGGGCGGATTGGGGTGATGTAGTTTAAAACGTAGGAACAATTAGTTGGCAAATAATGGGCATGACAAATCGCGAATTCGGTCAAAATAATGTGTCAACATATGCAACATTAGGTGGGAAACGTGGTGGAAAGAGTTTAGAAGTGACGACAAAGTCTTGAAAGTGGAAAAATGTGCAGAAAAGGTATTGAAATTGGATGGAGAAATGGCAGAAATGGGAGTAATGTAGCAAAAATGCATTTAAAGGAGGCACTTGGCGACCCCCTCCAAGTGTCTTGCGACCCCAAATGGGGTCCTGACCCCAAGAATGAGAACCCCTGGTCTACAAAATTAATTAAATTGACAATTGTTTTAACTCAGCGGATGTTTTATTCATCTCTTTGAGAAGTAGAACCTCAGCATTTTAAAGTAACTGTAAGAGTAATTCAGTGGAAGTCCAGTGGAACGCCGACAGAAATGAAAGTAACACATTAAAAGTCCTCATGTTACTGTAATAGAGTTGCTTTTATGGGTACTTGTACTTTGTCCTATGACCGAAAGTATGGAATCAGAACAGTATCATAATGAATGAACTCTTGCAGGGTTTTTCACGAATGCACATGCTTTGTTTCACAGTTTCTGTTTCAGATTTACAAATACACACGATCTGTTTCGCAAATGCACACACACTGGTTCACAAATATATATTTGTTTCACAGTTGTATTTCAAATTCACAAATGCACACGATCTGTTTCGCAAATATATATTTTATGCAAACTTGTAATATAAATTCTGAAATGCATTCACTCTACTTCACAAATATTATTTTTGAGGCACACTTGTAATATAAATCCACAGATGATGCAAATTGCTGAATGTGCATTTACAAACTGCTTCTGTGCTGTGAAACCTCTGTGTATTTGTGAGAGAAATCTGTGAATTTTGAGACTGCCCTGACGTCGCGGGTCAATGAACGTCACCATTGGCTGATAAAAGTGATTGACAGATTCATCAGCCAATCAGGTGTGTTTGCTTTCAGCCTATCATATGGCTTCTTACATTTTCTCCACACTCTTGTTTGAACACTGCGTATGCGCACATATCAGTAGCTCTGCAATTGTTTCACACATTTATACACCAGCAGCAGAACTTTAAAGTCTATTCTGAGGCTGCCTGGGAGCCAGTGTAAAGACTGAAGTAATGCGCTCTGACCTCTTTGTTCTGGTTCAGACCGGAGCTGCAGTGTTCTGAACCAGCTGCATCTGTTTGATGCTCTTTTGGGGGATTCCTGACAGAAGACCATTACAATAGTCCAGTCTGCTGGAGATAAAAGCATTGACCAGTTTCTCCTGATCTTTCTGAATCATTAAACCTTTCACTGGAGATGTTCTTTAGATCATCAAGATCACTACATGTGCATCAGAGCCTGTGGGAGGCCGCACGATGTTTAATATTAATATTATCCTAACCACTAGTAACGAGTGTATCATGTTTTTTCCTGCAGACAGTGCCTTCTCCTCGCCCTCCTTTCTCTTTTCTTTTCAGGTGTCTTGATGTTGGAGCTGACGGTTCCTGATCAATGGTTCGCGGCTCAACACTCGGATGTTCTATCCTTCTATCCTATCCTGTTTGCCCTTCTGTTCACTAACCCAACCAGTCAAAGCGGATGGTTGCCACCTCTGAACCTGGTTCCGCTGGAGATTTCTTCCTATTAAAAAAAAAAAAAAAGGGAGTTTTTTCTTCCCACTGTTGCTAAATGTTTGTTCATGTGGATCTTGTTGGGTTCGTTCTTTCAAACTACAGACTTCATATTTTGTTAAGCGCTCTGAGATGACTTTGTTGTAATTTGCGCTATATAAATAAATTTGGGTTGAGTAGAGTAGATGGTAGAAGTCTGTTTTTGTGATAGATTTGATGTGACTGCTGAATGTCAGGTTTTTCACTTGGTCGTTAGCTTTTAAAGATCGAGACTCAAGATACTAATATATCTTTTTCTTGTTACCACCAAAGACAATCACCTCCATCTTATCATGATTTAGGAGAAGGAAGTTTTTACTTTACTTGTACTCGAGTACCATTTCAATCCAGTAACAATACTTGTCAGGTTTGGGCTCAAATTATAATTGTAATCGCATAATTGATAATTGTTTTTAAAAATCTGTTGCTGTCATAATTCTAATTAAATTGTAATTGAGTTTAAATTATTTACATTGTAATTGTAATTGTCATGAAAATTCCAAAACAATTGTCAATTGTTATTTAACGCAAAACTGGGGAACCATGTTACAGTTCTATATGTACACATATGTAGTTAACAATTATTAAAATGTGTTTCATATCAAGCATTCCCACATTTTATCATTAAACAACTTTAAATCTAGGGGTATACTGACACAAAACAAGCCTCAGATGTCCACACCAAAAATATTAAAACCTACATTTTTATTGATTAGGAAGCCTAATAATGTAACCAATAGATATGAAATAAATTAGATGATAGATATTTGTTTTTAGTGTATTTTACAGCTGATTGAGGAACTGTTATCATTAGCGATGCTAACAGTAAGCTAACACAAGAGGAAGGTTCACTTTTATTAGGTTATTTTTTTTTTCAAGCTCAATAATTGGGATTAATTGTGATTGAACTCTAGTAATTGAGAACGTAATTGTAATTGACTTTGAGAATAAAAAAAATAATTTCAATTGAATTGTAACTGAGAAAAAATGCTGGCAACTGTATACATAATTGAATTGTAATTGAAAACATAATTGTAACTGAAAAATGTAACTGACCCCGACCATGGTACTTGTACAGTAAGATCTATCAGTACTCTTTGCACCACTGGAACACCAACTCCACATGCTGACTAGGACAGGAATTATCGCTGACAAAGGCCCTGGTCTGGTTATCATCCTAAACTGGAAGTTGAACTTGTTGTATGAGCCAGCAGCTTTATAGCTTTGTGTGTTTAATGAGTTCCTGTCATGGAGTGTGAAGGGCTGGATTCCTTGTTTGTTTAATGGCCGCCTTGCTTTTACCGCATGTTTGATTGAAGAGTACCAGGTACGTGTCTTTACATACCTGCCATGTCCATGTCCTTTATTAGCTGCAGGGTTAGAAAACTAAACACTAAGAGTGAGACACGTGTGTGTGTGTGTGTGTGTGTGTGTGTGTGTGTGTGTGTGTGTGTGTGTGTGTGTGTGTGTGTGTGTCCGACCTTGTTGCACTCGTACTTGTAGTGTAGGTTGAAGGTGCTCATGGCCTGGATCATGGCCTGCATGGCTGTGAAGATGTTCTGGAACACCAGCCTGGTGAAGCTCCTCTTGTCCTCGTCCGAGTATCCATGACCGTGGATAATTCTCATTTGTTTGATGAACGTGCTCTTCCCACTTTCACCGGTTCCTGCTCACCAACAGATACACAAATGAAGTGTTTATTTGTAGCTTAAAGAACTTTTAAAAATCTCCAACAACACAATCCATCACTCAGGGGTTCTGAACCTTGGGGTCACGATACACTGGTAGAGGGGGGTCGCCAGATGCTTTCAAGAAACTAAGAATATTTCATGAACAATTTGAGCCAATTTTTGCTTATTTTTACCCTTTTTCTGCAACTACACCAAACTTGCCATATTTAATATTTTCATCCCTTTTCTTGCCATATTTTTGCTCCTTTTAATGCATTTTTGCTACATTCTCCATCAAATTTTAATGCAATCCCATTTTTTCCCACTTTCAAGACTTATGAACCCTTTGCATCACTTTTCCCACCTAACTTTGCATATGTTGACCATTATTCTCACTTTTAACTAGTGATAGACCGATACATCGGCCGGCCGATATTATCGGCCGATTTTTTTGTGTCTTTTACGTGTATCGGCATCGGCCGATGCGTTCGCCGATCCACATTATGTGCAGAGAACAGAAATATTTTTTACTTTTCTTATTCTACATCACCTGTTTATGTTAATGTTCCTTTTTTTCAAAATTGAGACTCGTACCATTTGTTATCATCACTGTAATTTGTATGACGTAAATCCAGGGAGCAAAAATAGTATCAGCTCCAAATATCGGCTCAAGAAAATCAGCAGTCTGTATCGGTCATTGGCTAAGGTTGATGGGAAAAGAAATCGGTATCGGTAACAGCCCTAAAAAAAATCCCTATCGGTCTAACCCGAGCCTTTAACCTCTTTTCACCATATTTCATGCTTATTTTTTTCCCAATTTAACCACATTCACAATTTGTCATTCCCATTATTGGCCAGTTTAAACTAATAGTTCTTACTTTTTAAATTATATCACCCCAACTCCCCATTTCTGCCACTTTTAAGCCAATATTGAACACTTTTTCTCTCTGTTTTTGACCACTCTAATTTGCAACTTTTAACTAATTTCACTACCTTTTCCACCTTTTTTGAACCCATTTTATTCCTGATTAAAACAAGGATTTACATCTTTAAGATGACTATATACTATGAGGCAAATAATAATAAACTTCCTGGATAACAGAGGATATTATTCAGATCAATAAATGTGGTTATCACAGATTCATAGAACAATGGACCATCATTTTACTGACTTCATGGATGGACCCCAAAAAGTTCTCCCCTTTATTCCCTCTTATAGATGACCCTGTCTCACCATGACTGTTCTTCAGTGTTCAATCACCTTCATGTACAGTGGGGGTCCCCGGTCTCTGGAGCCGTTATTTTGGGGTCGTGGGCTAAGAAGTTTGGGAACCCAACAAAAGGGTCAAAAACAGCTGCAGAACTGTCTACGTTGGATAAAGAGGTTCTGTTGAGACTTGTCACATCATGCTTTTGGTCGGCTGGTCTCAGACTATAATCACACTCTTCGAATTCAGGTAAACTGATTTGGACTTTTTAGTGAGATGACAAAATTTGTTTTGATAAGAAAATTGTAAAATTAATTAATCAATTAATTAATTAATTAAGCAGAATCAGAAAAAAAAAAAAACCCCACTAGATTTAGAAACAACGTAGCAAAAAACTTAACCAATCAGGCAAATAAGACAATACGCATTAAACCACCTACCACATAAAAAAAAACAAAACACTTAAATCTTCTTTAGAAAAAAAAATCAATCTAACCATCACATCTACACAAATTATGTACATACATTAAAAATCATGTTACAACTTATAATAGTTGCAATGTGCGCACAACTTTCTCGTGTGTTAGCATAAGTAGCAGTTAGGATTTATTACAAGCTAAATCAATGCAAGACAATGTAAATAGCGTGAAGCGTTAACAGCTGAGCATGAGATTCTGTTTAAGGTGTGACAGCCTTACAGCTGCACTATAGCGTGAGTGTAACATACAACCAGAAGATTAGCCTCAATGGTGAAATCTTAGCAACTGGCCAACAGCGTGATAAACATTCATTGGGAGATGTTTGTACTTGATGCTACATGTTTGTCTGTTGTTACCTGCGTTGACAAAATAATGATGTAATTTAATTTGAAGTTACACAATCCCTCGTACACTTAGTGTTTTTGTTGTTGTTGTTTTGCTACAAAGATGTCAACACTGATGGAATGAGATTTTACAACTTGATGGTGACTTGTTACTGTTGGAAACCTGTGGTTTCCATGTGGAACCATGTGGTTAATGATGTGTAACCATTTACTTGTTTGTTATGCCTTAATATTACAGTTAAATTTGGTTCAAGTTGAGGTCAAGGTGACCTCTGACCTTTTAAAGAGTTTACCATGTTTGGTTTAATGTTTGCTAGATTAGATAAGACAAAGTAGTATAAGTTAGAGCAGTGATTCCCAACGTTTTTAGCACATAACCACCAAAATAAAGGTTCCAGAGATCAGGGACCCCCACTGTACCTGAAGGTGGTTGAACACAAACATGAACATTGAAGAACAGTCATGTGGAGACATCTATCAGGTGGATAAAGGGGGGAGCTTTTAAAGACCCATCCATACATAGTCAACAATATGATGGTCCATTGTTCAATGAATCTGTGATAACCACATTTATTTATTTATGTGAATAATATCCAGGATGTTTATTAATATTTGCTCCATAATATATAGTCATCTTAAAGATATAAATCCTTGTTTTAATCAGAAATAAAATGGGTTAAAAGTGAGCAAAAATGGTGGAAAAGTTGGTGAAATCGGATTTTAAAAACCACAGAAATTGGTTCAAAGTTGCAAATTAGAGTGGCAAAAAATGGACAGAAAAAGAGTTCAAAGTGTCAATATTGGCTCAGAATTGGGGTAATGTAATTGGAATAAGTAGGCACAATTAGCTGGCAAAGAATAATGGGCATGAAAAATCTAGAATGTGGTTAAATCGGCAAAAATAAGCATGAAACATGGTGAAAAGAGGTTAAAAGTGACAATGATTCAACATATGCAACATTAGGTGGAAAAGTGGTATAAAGGGTTTCTAAGTGCTGAAAATGTCTTGAAAGTGGAAAAAATGTGCAGAATTAAAATTGGATGGAGAAGTGGCAGAAACGGGAGTAATGTTGCAAAAATGCATTAAAAGGAGCAAAAATATGGCAAGAAAAAGTGATGAAAATAGGTTTAAAATATGGCAAGTTTGGTGTAGGTGCAGAAAATGTTTAATATAATATTCTTAGTTTCTTGAAGGCATCTGGCGACCCCCCTCTAATGTCTCGCAACCCCAAATAGGGTCCCGAGCCCAAGGTTGAGAACCCTTGTTTGTCCCACAATTGGGAAATTTGGTCGTTACAGCAGCAATAAAATACAAGATAATGGAGAAATGAGCAAAAACAGTACTTAAGTAACATAAAAAGATGATAATGTTCTTTGATAATTGCATGATAATAAGTTTCAACAGAGTTGGGTTTTTTCCCACAGATTCTTCTCGGTATCACCATCAACCACCACCACTGAGCCTCTTACCGAGCAGGAGCAGCTTATATTCCCGTCGGGAGTCCTTCTTGTCCCTCCGGAGCTGCCTTTCGATCTCATCGTTGATCCTTCGAGCCTCTTTGGCCTCCGGACTGAGGCAACACGTCCCCACGGAGCTCAGAGTCATCCCTACCCGGTAAAAACACTTCCTTCTGGGGGTCAAACACAGGAGGCGGTGGAGCCTTGTTCAGGTAATAATAACCTGTAGAAGCTTCTAAAAAAGAAACAGCTAGTGACCTTATTCCTTCACACAGAAGAGGGAAATAAGCCGAGTAGAAACCCTGGAAGCTGTGGAATATGGTGGAATAAGTTGGACTTGGTCACAAAAGCAAAAGTCCTCCTTAAATGTAGCTTTGCTGTGTCCGGGACAGTTACTGAGAGTGAAGCCGGTGTTACCGTTGGCTCCCTCCTCCTCCTCGCGCTGTTCCCGGCTATGTACACATTACAGCGGGAATAGCAGCACGTGACGGGGGGGCGAGCCGTGTCGGGAAGTCGTTTGGCCTTTAATCAGTCATTACCGGAAGCAGGTAGTGTTTTATTGACGGGTAAACTATGGATGCTTGCAATAGTGACATCAGCAGCTGGTTTTAATGTAATACAGTGTCTTCTCAGGCCAAATTCTAAGGAGGAGTGTGACGTCATTGAGCATGAAAAATAGAAAAATAAACTTTATGGTGACTGGTTCTAAAATATGTAATTACACATTTTATTTTTTTAAATATCAGTTTTGTAGAAAAATAGTCGCAATTTTATGAAAGTCAATTCCCTCCAATAAAAACAACTATCACAAAAAAACTTGTCATAATTATGACATGTTAAGTCATAATTATAAGTTATCATTTAATTATGAGATGCTAAGTTATAATTATGAGATACCAAGTCAATATCATGAGAAACTGTTATAATTATGAGTGGCTAAGTCATAATTATGAGATACTAAGTCATGATTATGACACGCTAAGTCATAATTATGAGAAGGTATCTTTTAATTATAAGATGCTACGTCACAATTATGAGATACTAAGTCATAATTGAGACGCTGAGTCATTATCATGAGAAACTATCTTATGAGAGGCTAAGTCAATTATGAGATACTAAGTCATAATTATGACATGCTAAGTTATAATTATGACATGCTAAATCATTATGAGAAGTTATCTTTAAATTATGAGATGCCAAGTCATCATTATGAGATGCTAAGTCATAATTAAAAGATACTAAATCATAATAAGAAGCTAAGTCAATTAACATGAGAAACTCTTATAATTATGAGATACTAAGTCATAATTATGAGATAAGTCATAAATATGAATTAGTATCTGTATTGTCATGCACAAGTACACATTACCATCATAAAGCTCAATTTTAGAGTTTTTGGCAGCTTGTGCATGCTCACCTAAGTCATAATTATGAGATACTATTTTATAATTATGACTTAAATTCTTCTTTAATTATTTTTCTTTTCTACTGGCAGGAATGAGCTGAAAATGTTTCATTTTTTAAAGTGGGGGCGCAACAGAAAAAGTCATGAATTATATTCAACTTTCCTGTGGAGGTAGATTTGTATCATTACTCAATAAAATAAAACACACTTCAATAATAAATCCCTTCAATAAAAAGTTGAAATCAGTTTACTTCAATTAAAAAAAGTGATAAAATGCTATTATTTGGGTCTCAATTTTTTGTTTTTTTTTAAAAATTTGAACACTGTGAAAATAAAATATTTTTGATTGAATAGTAAAGACATACTTCCCCCTTTAAAATTTTTGCTTTTAAAACTCATCCAAAAAACACAGTAACTTGTACATTGAATATTAAGCCGTGTCTAGTTTTAGTTGCATTACTATCAAAGTGTGGCTTCTTTGATAAATTCAGCAAGCTTCTATAATCTCCGTACTTGTTCAAATACAGACGTTTCTTTCAAATAAACTTTATTTATTCAACAGCTGCAGGCACAGAATATCAATCATGAACAGGAAAAAATCTGCGATTTGAAACCTGTCACATCAAACTGTATTTCATATCTCCAAGAAGGCGGCTTTTTATAGAATTAAAACTTAGAAAACACACGTTACACAACAGCAAGTGGATTTAACAGCTCTGATCATTACCATTCCACTTGTTTCTGTGAATAATATGGACGGGAACCAATTTTAAATTGATAGAGAGAACATAAGATAAACTTTTTTTTTTTTGTTGCGCTAAACTACTGTATGGTATTTAGAAAAGTACAGAGTAGTTATACGTACACAAACACATACACAAACATTTTATACAATTTTTGATTCAATCAAGAACTTTGAAAAAGTTATATATTTTTTTTTTGCACAAACCCTGAATTGAAGCCAAACACTTCCTGTCTGAAAAGTTTGTGACACTTGTTCAAATGCAAAGGCTTGGTTACAGAAATATTACATATTATATAATAAGAATATATTATATAATATAACTGTATGATTTTGCAAAACAAACCCCCTCAATGACAACTCGTTTTGTGCTTTGTGCCACACAAGAGAATTAAAAAATATATATATAGGGACGCCATTTTAAACGTACAATAATACACTATTCATAACAAACTAAACCTAAAATGAGAAATTTTGATTTCAATGGAAACAAATTACAAAAAGATGTATTTGTGTGGATCGAAAAATTGATCGGGTACTTTTTTTTCTTTTTATAAAGTCAGAAAACTTTAGCGTGTTGGTGTCAAACCAAAACAAAAAAAACATTGCATGCATATTTAATTAAAAGATGTGCTTGTAATTTGTTTAAAAAACAACCTCCCCCCAAAAAACCCATATTGTTACATTTACATTCTACATGCTGTACTGAAATAAGGTGAAAATAGAGCACACAGTCTCCGAAAACAATTACACCATCAAAAAACATATTATTTAATGTTAACCTCAAATTATTATTATTATTATAGCAAAGGAATGTTATGCTCAAACTGTACACCAGCATGGCACCACTCGTCCTCTTTCTTCCTAGAAGAAGCGACCAGAATACTGCCTCACGCTGAAAAAAGGGAGAGAGATAAAAGTAAGGACGTCTTAGGACAACATTAGGAATATTTATGTGAGCGGAAACGTGACACAGGTCAGCAATTGTAAAACGCTGCTTTGCTACGAGACACTTTTCATACGGAGCGCGGTGAGAAAAAATAAGCCAAGGTCAAGGCTGGAAATAAATTCTGCTTATGCGGTTACAGTGAACAACTTAGCCTTTTAGAGACGGCGTGAACTGGAGAACCCTCCATTAAACAATAAAAATCAATCAGAATTCTTTTTAAGATTCAGGTACTAATGGCAACACATTTAATGGTATTTTTGGCCGTCAAACAGAATAAAGCATTTATCTGTAAGGATTCATATTTTTCTTTTTTATAAAACCTTGTTCAAATGTGACAAGAAACTTAAGATTTGAAACCAGTAATCAAAAATATTGCACCACATTAATTGTCTCGCAATCAGTTAACTCAGTGTTTCTCAAATGGGGGTACAGGTACCCTAGAGAGCACTGCAGGGGGCTCTTGAGTTAGGCTGCAACAGCGAATCGATCAAATCAATAAAAATCCACTATTAAAAGCGTTGGCAACGAATTTGATTATTCGTTGTGTTGGGGGATTCCGGTTGATTCACCTGCAGAGCTTTGTGTGCGCACGAAAAGTGTTTGTGTGCGCGTGCAGTGTTTGTGTGCACATACAGCGTTTGTGTGTGCACATACAGCGTTTGTGTGTGCGCACACCAGTGTTTGTGTGCACCACATCAGGCAGGAGAAACTGTAGCAATAAATCCATTCAGGAAGCACTAAAAACTGCTTAACTCTACATATTAATAAAATGAGATTCTTAAAGATGCAAGTCATCATTATGCTCTATAGTTGTTTTTAAATAGTATTCCGAGCAAAATGTTGTAGTCAAACAAAGGGCGTACTTGGATTTAGAAACATGAGGAAAGGGGTACTTGAGCCAAAAAAATTTGAGAACCAGCGTGTTAACTTGTTAATCAATTTAATTCACAATTTATAGTAAATATCAATATTAGAATACAAAAGAATCCTGTTTTAAATGTGAAAGCTTGAGCGCGTCCATTAGAAGAGAACACGGTTGCTCTCCTTTCTGTGACGGAGCAGTACGTGCCTGTTCTGCAGTAAGTACTGTGCGTTCTGGATCTGGTCCTGGGTTCCTGTGATGGTGATGATGCGGTCCTCAGAGCCCTCTAGTGGCTCGTCGATCTTGATGGACGCTCCGGACTCGTGGCGGATCTGCTTGATCCTCTGTCCGCCCTTTCCAATAATGGAGCCGGCCAGCTACGGAGGAATTAAACACGGAACAATAATAAGGAAGGGAACACCTTATTTCTTGAAGGAGTTTGTATCGAACACTGGATTTCCACTAGATCCAAAACTGCTGCGGACTCAGAAGATTCCACTATTTCACGTGTTTTCTAAGCTTCTACATGACCTACATGGGTAATTTTTGTTCAGATTGTGAAGTAGGACCCTAAATGGTTACAGATGATGTTACATTCTGGAAATATGATACTGAGAGACAATAAATCATGTTTTAAATACATAAATCTGTGGGCCACCCAAAAAAAAAAAACTAGAGATTTAGATCAAATATAAAGCCAATTCTCATTATTGAAGGCTATAAAAGCAGAAATAATTGAACTAATGTATGGACAACAACTGCAACAAGTTTGGTGATAATAATAAACATTTGGCCAAAGACACACATGTTGAAAAAAAAACATAAAATAATTTTTAGTGTAAACGTAAAGACTTTTGATAAACTTTGTTTTAAAAGATAAACTGTGCCACTTGTATCCCTGAATACAAGCATCACATTTTGATTGATGTGCAGAATAAGAGGGTCTGTGCTTGATGTTTTAGAACTGATTTTTTCTCTCTGCTTGGATCGGGCTAAACGTGGTATCAGCGGAAAGGTCTGGTCCCCCCCGGTCCGCATATGTGCTTGATTTTAGGGTACACTCCGAAATGGGCCCGCTGGAGGCCCCGGAAGGTCTGTGTTTTTATCTGTCAGGGGTAACCTCGGTCAATGGATAGAATTACGATCCACCCTAACCACGTAGTATTTTATTTTGAAATAAATATAATAAATAATCCGGATATTTTATTCTGTGTCTATGCGCTACTTCCTGCATTGTGGTTCCACAGCAGTTTCAGATGCGGTGGAAATTAGGGGTTACGTACGTCTTTGGGAATGGTGACTTGTGTCGATATGACTGGACCCACGATGTCGCCGTAGGACCCTCGACCACCTAGGAGTGAAGGGAGTTTGTCCTTTACTGACAAGAGAAAGAAGACATAGTCCCGACAGGTTGGCAATGGAAAATGCCACCTTTAAAGATAACAATCCACCCCCCATGCAGCGGATGAGCTGCATGGGGGTTTCAAAACTACAACAGAAGGCCAAAAAATTATATTGTGTAAAAGTGAATAATGAAGTCAGAATGTCCGAGATATGATGGAGAGATATTTTTATCTCTACTGGACGACTTAAAGGGGCCAGAATGAACCTGGCTAAATAAGCAATTTGGTCCTTAAAGTAGTTTCTATCAAGACAGCACCAATATTATTAAAGAAAAAAAGTACAGAAATAAAAAAGAACCGTTCTTTGTTAAGATAATGTAATATAATCATTTCTTATACAGATCATTTTTAGAATAAATTTGTTTTTAACTGCAAAAGTGCAGGGAAACTTGTCTGTTTCTATTTGTTTTAAATGTGGAAATCCTTTTCGGCTCTAGTTTACCAGACAATTTTCTTCACATCCTAAACTAAAATGTAAGGAAAACATTAATAAGTGGATTATATTAATTAATTGGATTTCTAATAATCAATAGAACACGCTCAGGGCAGATAAAGCCACAAAAACAAAACATTTTGGAGGGAAAGATAGGCATTTCCATTGATGGAATGACATTAAAATGAATATCATTCACAAAAATAACAATACTTACCATATCCACCTCCACTCTGAAATGAATGAGGGAACAAAGAAAGAAAACAAAGTTTTAATTTTACATCAACATCTTCAATTTCTTTGGCAGAAATAAGACCAAAAGTGAACATTAAACTCAATAAGCTTTAGTTTTTTACTGTGATTCACATTAACAACAGATCAGAACCATTCATTTGGTTTCTCTCTTACTAAAATAAAATAACACAGAAAAATTACAAGCACAATTTTCTTCATGTGAATGTTTTACAATGTAGCTACAGGTGGCAGCTGAGACAAATTTTGTTATGTTAATGATAAGTCACATGAAATGAGTTCTCTGTATTTAACCTATCACTGTGAGGCAATGGGAGCAGATAAAGTTACAATGATGGACCAAAGCAGATTCTAACCTGCAACTCTCTGGTTACAAATGTGTTTCTTTATCCACTGCTAGTTAGTTGGTCATTCCCATCTAAAATAAAATAAATAAAATAAAATAAATAATATTTTACTTCCTGCTTCAGTGACGATAACCAAGTGTGATAGAAGAAGCTAATTAACAGTGATGACATTTCTTTAATAACTGATTTTATTTCAAATTGATGAAAATTGGATTAAAGGGGACATATCATGCTAAATCCACTTTTTTTAGCCCTTAAATGCATTTTGTTGTACATTTAGAGTGTTTAGAAGTACAGAAAAGTTCAAATTAGTCTCTTCAGGTGCTCCGTTGATATCTTTATATTCTGTTTTGGTCATATTTTTCAATCTGTTTTGATTCTTCGATTCTCTATTACGTTTTTTGAACAATAACGTCACATTATTTGCAGCGGAACTGCCAAATTAGGACATCAACTCCAGGCCCAACACTTCGAGCAATCCGCCATTTTTATTTCTCGCTGCGATTTTGTAGTCCAAGCTCAACGATGCCAAAGTTACGAGAGGATAAGTCAAAATGTTCGGTTGTTGGATGTAGTAACCCACACGCTTCATTACACCGTCTCCCAGCATCAGAACTTTTTCGAAGTGCCTGGTTGAGTTTTATTTTTCATGGAAATGTACCCACATCTGTGGGTAAGGTCATTTTTTTGTGCGCGAAGCACTTCAAGGATGACTGCTTCAGCAACCTCTGCCAGTATAAAGAAAGATTTGCCGAAAGACTTAGGCGTTAGCTCGGCGCTTGTGTTCGCTCAGTTGTTAGGGTTCTGCAGGTTCATCATCTTCATTTTCATCTCGCTCCGCCGGCTACAACTCTGGCTCAAACATGTAAAGCTGGATGAACAAGTCTTCCGTTGTTGACATTTTGTAAATAACGTGTGAATAAACATTTTCTGCGCCGCTAGATGATCGTATCTCTTCTATCAAACTACAAAAATGGCCGAACAGGGTGGAGTTGAACCGAGTGTCACCTCTGCAACCTGGAGAGGGGGCGGGGTATGAAGTGTCTCATTTGCATTTAAAGAGACCGCACCAAAACGAGTTGCTCTCAGAAGCACATCAGAAAAGGGTAGAAAAGGGGCCTGTGGAGCTATAATAATGAGGAATTCAGACCCAAGCATTGCAGTTCCGCTTTATAAAGACCACAACTGTATGATTTATATGTAAAAAGGAAGGATTTAAAAGCATGATATGTCTCCTTTAATGCATGGGAACAAATAAAAATCATGTGGGCCACAGATAACATGAATAAAAATATTTTGTGTACTTTAAAGTGGCCTGAAAGGTGCCTTTAAATAAAATGTATTATTATCATAATAGTGAAGTGTTTAAATAATAATTATATTAACATTTTAACTACATCTAATAATACTTTGTTAGTAAAATAAACTTAACCTCTAACCTGACAGCTTTGATTCTTGTATACATCTGTATTATATTTCAACATTTGTATGTTTGCATTATTATAATATCTTATTTTTTTTCTATTGTAATGTGTGCACTTGTATTTAATCCTTAAATTCTTTCTCCCCTTTCTTGTTTAGCATTTATTATTTTTATTTGTAATATTTCTCCAGCCTCTGTAACAAGTAATTTCCCTCTGGGATAAATTAAGTATTTTTGATTCCGATTATTAATTTTGATTCAAATGCTGCCAAATCTTGAGACAATAAATAAATGTAGCACAGTGTGAATAAATATCCGGTTTTTATTTTTTTACTGAAACCATTTTATTCGCGGCGTAAAATCTGAGGGGGAGCCGGCTCAGGAATCGCTTTTTGGTTTCTGCTCAAGTTCATTTTCTAGCCTCGTGGATCCCCTGGACTACGTATTCAGCTGCTCCACGGTAACCAAGGAGACAGCTGTTGCCAGGCAACCACAGGCCTACATCAGTGTGTGTGCATCCACAGTGAGAAAAAAAAGCAGCACAACGTCCAAGCTGTTGCGTCTCTCTACTACACAGAAATCAGGGTGGGGTGTGTGCGCGTGTGTGTGTTTGGAGGGGGTGGGGGGAAGAGAAATCCCAATCATCATGTCTGCAACACCACATCACGAACATCCAGGAACACAACAAGGAGGCAACAAACAAACACGTATTCGAGCATCACAACAGCATCTGTATAAAAGAAGCGTCACTTACCATGCTGTCATAACGATCTCCTCCTCGGCCTCGTCTGTCACTGCAGACAAAAAGGTGTGCGTTGATTTTTATTTCTCCAGAGGACACTTGAGGTTTGTGTTTAGAAAGCAGAGTGTGAAAGTGCAAGCAGTCAACCTGGTGTCAGGAATGTAAACAAACGGGGCAGGAGGAGAGGACATGGGTCGTTTTTACATCAAGTTTTATACATAAGGCTGACATTATTGTCATTAGCATGAATAAGGTGTGATAAAGGCTGTCATTAAGTGTTGTTCTCTAAATTACGACACCTTTGGAGCCATCCTGGCATTTTTTGGGTTAGGTGGAAGGATCTAGTGTGGTTACGTAGGGCTCTGAAGGCTCTCTATGTGGCTCCCTGTAGCTTAAAAAAAAATTAAATAATTATTTTTTTTCTTACAGAGGGTATTAAAGATAAATGACATTGTCACAAAATAAAATCGCAATAGAACAATTTGTCAACCTAAAAATAAATCACATTCTGCAATAACTCTGCCACCTTCCTACTTCACCTCCTGCAACATCTACAGACCATCACTTTCCTTGCACCTGTGGCTAACCTTAAGTTTTAGATCCCTAGAAAGATAACAAAAAACACTATTCTAGAAGAAAATAAAAAAAAAATATTTTGGGTGAGACGATTAGCTGCCAAAGTGCCGGCAACATATGCATGCTTAATATGTGGCAAAAATAAAAAACTTCTTTACGTAACATTATTCAACACAATTTTAACTAAGAACGTATTTATTTTGGCTCTGGAAGGACATTATTCCAGGTGAGATGAGATAAAATGGCTCCTTTGAGAGTAAAGACTGCAGACTGCTGGGTTAGGGCAATGAAAGGTTAGGCAACTGGCGACCAGCAGGCCACATGTGGCCCTCAGTCTAATTTTGTGCAGTCCCCAAAACTAAACTGTAATTCAGAAAGTTGGAAGTTATATGAAGCCCAACATAACACACAAACTCCAGAAACACAGAAAATGTCAAGCTCACCACCAGGTGGTGATCGGTTGACAGCTCAGCCCCTCTCTTCACCGAAGAGACACGCGGCCGGAGATCATTCGCCCCTGGGGCGACTACAAAGTCGATCATCGACCTCCGGCCAAGAGTGTCCTGGTGCCACGTGCACTTATGAACACCCTTGTGCTCGAACATGGTGTTCGTTATGGACAAACTGTAACTAGCACAGAAGTCCAATAACAAAACACCACTCGGGTTCAGATCGGGGAGGCCGTTCTTCCCAATCACCCCTGTCCAGGTCTCACTGTCACGGCCCACGTGGGCGTTGAAGTCCCCCAGTAGAACAATGGAGTCCCCAGTCGGGACACCATCTAGTACCCTTCCCAGGGACTCCAAGAAGGCCAGGTACTCTGCGCCGCTGTTGGGCCCGTAGGCCGAAACAACGATGAGAGACCTCTCCCCAACCCGAAGGCGTAGGGATGCAACCCTCTCGTTCACTGGGGTGAACTCCAACACGTGGCGGCTGAGCTGGGGGCAATAAGCAAGCCCACCCCAGCCCGCTGCCTCTCCCCGCGGGCAACGCCAGAGAAGTAGAGTGTCCAGCCTCTTTCCAGGAGTTGGGATCCAGAGCCCAAGCTGTGCGTGGAGGTGAGTCCGACTATATCTAGCCGGTACCTCTCAACCTCCCGAACAAGCTCAGACTCCTTCCCCCCATCGAGGTGACGTTCCATGTCCCAACAGCCAGAAGCTGTGGACGCGGACCGGGCCGCTGAGGCAACCCCCCTCGACCGCCACCCAGTCCTCTCTGCACCCGACCCCTACGGATCCCTCTGCGGGTGGTGGGTCCACAGGAGGGGGGACCCACGTCGTCCTTTCGTGCTAGGCCCAGCCGAGCCCCGTGGGCAAAGGCCCGACCACCAGGCGCTCGCATTCGAGCCCCAGCCCCAGGCCTGGCTACAGGATGGGGCCCCGGCTGCGCCATACCGGGCGACGTCACGGTCCTTGCTTTTATAATGTCCATAGAGGGTCTTCTGAACTGCGCTTAGTCTGACCCATCACCAAGGACCTGTTTGACATGGGAGACCCTACAAGGGGCATAATGCCCCAGACAACATAGCTCCTTGGATCATTCGGGCACTCAAACAACCCCACCACGTTAAGGTGGCAGTTCACGGGCTGCAAAAACAACATAATATACAAAAGCACTTCAAAGACACACAAAATGCTAATGAAATTGCACAAAATGACAGAAAAATACACAAAAACAACAATAACTAAAAATATAACAAAAACACGACTCAAAAAACACAAAAATGTGTTACATTAACAAGAAAATTGACAAAAATATTTCAAAAACACATGAAAAGTCTAAAAACTCAACACAAAAGAGCTACAAAGACAAAACCTTTTGTTATTTCCTGTATTTAAGCTCAGATTGGTCATTATTCTAAATGCTAACATAGATGTTGATATCGGATCAAACAAACATTTTTGTGGGCCCCACTCTGATGGAAGTTGCCCATCTCTGGGTAAGGGTAACGAACGACACTTAATGACAGCCTTCATGACACCTTATTCATGCTAATGACAAGTGTCATATCATAATAATGACAGTGTAATGTCAGGCTTTATGTGTATATATAAGTTAAGTGTTACTTTACCATTTATTTGACTGACATCTGTTGCTCTGCTTTGAAAACTAAAAACTGGGAAACCCTGCTCACCTTGGTCTGTCGTCCATACTGTTGTGGTAGCTGCCGTGGGAAAATCTGTCTCCTCTGGAAAGGAAAAAAAAGACAACAATACAACAAGGCCAAAAATTAATTGTTTGAATCAAAAGAAGAAAAAAAAAAAAGTAAAATAACTGAGCCTGTCCTGACCCTCCTCTTGATGGTGGCGGTGGAAGCAGAGGTGGGTTACGTGCACGGCTTCCGATTCGTATTCCTCTGCTCAGTGGTGGCATCAGAGGACCCCGACGTGGACTCATATCATCATAGTCTCTTCTAGAAGGAGGAGGAGGAGGAGGAGGTCTGCTGCCCCGCACTGGAGGCATGCGCTCAAACCCACCGCGCACACGAATAGGGAAACCAGCCGCGGGTCGCCGACCCCGCTCCTCAAAAATGGTGAAGCCCCCGTAGTCGTATGTCTCATCGTAGAAGTTAGGGTCGTACGGCTGAGCGCGACCTTTAATAGGTGCCTGAAGAAAAAAAAGAAGAGACAATTTTACATTTCAGCACACCCCGTCAGAGCTGATTTATAATCACTATTCTTACGTGACTGAGGCCTTATCTATAAAGCTTGCTTACACCAAAAACAAAGCTTCAAAGTGGCATCCATCACTTCCCAATCAAATGTTGTGATTTATAAATATAAAAATCAATGTTCCTTGTTCTGAAATTCCTCTTCCTTGTCACTTCTGTCACAAATGATCATAGAATCCCATTGGTCAGCAGAAAAAAATCATTCATGAGCTTCTTTGCATTGACCATTTATGGTAAAATGTGGGCGTGTCGAGGGCGTCATATGAAGTTAATTAACTTGCGCCAACTTCTAGCTGGGCTGTGATCTATAAAGGGAAAAGCGTGTGCAGGTGAGCTCCGCACGGTTTTATAAAACGAAATTTTTTGGCGTAGTGTATTTTCAGATTTTTGACGTATGTTCACTTTTAGTGTAGATTCTGCACAATGTTTTATAAATGAGGCTCCTTAACCTTAAACGCATCTCAAGGTTAGCAGGGTAGAAAACTAAACACACCTCTGTTAAAAGCTCCAGGATTACTTTTATACATTCAATGACACGTTCAGGCTTTCCTCCAATCAGGACGACCCGATCAGTGGAGTGTGGACAGCATTCCTGAAACAACTTGATGGTGGTTTGAGTGTTCTGCACAGAAAGATACAAATTGGTTATCAAAATGTTACTAGTTCTAACTTAATGGACAGATTAATAGTGCAAAAATACACACAAGCAAGAATAATTTTCATTTGTCAGAGATGAAAGTAATGGTCTACAAGTCATCAAGTTACTGTAATTAGGTTGCTTCTATGGGTATGGGATTTTAACGATTCTGATTCCTGTTATATATTCTCGTTTCCGATTCTTTGAGTTGTGCAGGTAAACAAGTCAAATATTTCACAGGTGATTTTTTTCATTTGAAAAAGCCTTTACACTGGCCATTTTCATTTCAGTCATGTGGCAAATTAATCAACAGTTCTTGTTGAGGAAGATGATTATTATTCTGGCAACTTGGTCCTGCGCGACCTAGTCGCTCAAAGTTGAAAAATTTGAAGCAACTTCAAGCAACAACTTCCTCCCCAGCCAACACTGTCCATAGAGCCGAGGCAGCAGCCCCTCCCTCCCACTACAGTAAGACGGCTGCAGCGGAGGACTGTACTACACTTCTTTAAATTACAGGGCAAAATTAAAACTGCTAACTTCTTGAATAAGCCTACATTCTGGGTGTACTTATCTTTTAGTAGCTCTGTAAGTTTATCATTTAAACCGTAAAAGCAGCGCTGTCTGTGATACGGCCAGAGAAGAAGTAATCAACCCTCTTTCTCCCTGTCAGCGGCCCCACCTGTGCCTGCAACTATTGAGTAAACAGTTAAACTGCATCCCTTCAAGCTCCTGTTATTGTGTCCTGACCGACGCCCCAGGGGCAAATGAAGCTTAAACACAGAACGAACCACCCTTTATACAGTCCTTCAGTTAAGTCTACCCAACAACAACGCATATGTTCATAAATATATATATACTGTATATATTATACATATTTAGAAAATAATTATTTCATACAGATGTCTTTGTGGAAAATAAATGAAGTTCCAATTGTGCAAGATTTAATATCTTCCTTTTTAAGTTTATACATGAGATGTTAACTGTATGAAAGGGAATCGTGGTAAGATTTATTACCAAAAATAAACCTGGGGGGTGATATTAACTAGTAACTTTAACTTTGAGCTACTTTTTAACTGAACTTCAGTATTTCATGTATGATTTACTTGTACTTGAGTACAATTTCACTCAAGTAACGGTACTTCTACTTGAGTAATATATATCAGTACTCTTTACACCTCTGTCATTTGTCAACCAACATGAACTGTAAGAATAGACCATGCTTGTGATTAGAATTCTTCTGCCTGACAAAAGTTGATCATATACAGACCCACCTCTCTCAGCTCCTTTATTTTGGCACCTTTCACCCCAATAATGCCTCCTGCCAAACTCTGGTGGATCAGCAGACGAAGCTCACAGTCAAAATCAACCCCGCTGTAATGCTGGTACTGCAAAAAAACAACACACACAAATATTGAAGTACGCTGGCAACAAAATGAACTAATGTTAAGTCTACAGTATATTTAACAAATCTCATGAATAATGATCTACTCTAAAAAACTTTTTTTTAAAAATTCAGTGTTTCCAAACAGAACTTTGTAATCTTGAAATTTAAAAAAAAAAAGTATGTGTATACACAACAAAAAACACCAAGTTTTCATTTGTTTTTCAAATTATTACTTTACAGCATACGTGTCAATCTCAAGGCCAAGGGGCCAAATCTGGCCCTTTAGAGCGTCCTAGGACAAAAACATGAATCATTGATGAATCATTGTTTTCTAACTAATTCAGTGTTAGATTTCTCTCCAAACAAAAAAAAAAATTGATGAAACTCAATATTTGCAGGGCTCACAGTTTGGCTCTGCTTAGATCACACAAAGGCAGTCATTTTTAAACTCAAAATGCAAATGTTCTGATATTATTTAACAAAATTCCAAGTACCAATATCAAAAACAAGTGGTATGTTTATCAAAAAAAGTTTAACGTTTGCTTCTCCAAAAGATTCTGATAAGTTCTTAAATTCAATTTTTTTTTTTAAAGTAACCACATACATCAACAAAAGCGGCCAGTATGTTTTACGAAAATAAAGTGCAATCAACTTCTAAGAATGCCTTGAGGAGTGAGGTAGTTTAACACGGTCTGATGTGGTTCACAGACACCTAGTGACTGGGCGTTTAAATGCTATGCATGTTAGCACAATTAAATGTTTTTGTTAAAAAACATGATTAAAAAATTGATTTGGACAGTTTTTGGATGGATACAATAATCAGGCAGTGAAATATCGCGATATATTGCCAAATCGATTTCTTCTTACACCCTCAAAAATGGGGCACAATAATGTTGAAGTTGCTTGTGTTTCCAGCCTAAAATCTGTGGCCCATTTGAGATTAAACTGCTCTGCATTTGGCCCTGGAACTAAAATGAACAGCAATTCTACAGGCAAAAGCTGCCATGCAACAAAAGCTATTATCAGGGGTGTAAGGTAAACATATTTTACCTCTTCCAGAGTGGGTATAATTTTCAGAAGAATGTCTCCAATGGTGTCAATGCTGGCATTCACACTCAGGATCCTGTCAGGAACCATTTCAGCCACAAAGAAGCAAGGTGTTGGAAAGCAGACCACAGATAAAACTGATCAAATACACACCTTTTAATACATTATCAAGAGGCAATCTAGCAAAAATATACTGACAGATTCACATAAGGTTTACAGTTGGTACCAGGTCATACTACACAGAAATAATCACTTTTTACCCAGCGTTACACTGATCACCAGTGACTTTTGATAGGGTGTGAAAGAAAGAGAGGAAGAGACAGATTCTTCTATCGTCATCCCACCGTCAGCAGCTTGGAGAATGTTAAGGGGGGGAGGGGGAGTCAGGGTGGAGGTGAGGGAGAGACAAGGGGGACCGGTAGAAAACAGTGACTGACGGGGTTGAGGCATGTGATTGGTTAACCAGCTTGTGGGACAGCACAGGAGCAGGAGGGGGGTTGGTGGACAGAAGAATGAGATTTGAGGATGCAGAACAACATAAAGGCTGTGCTCGAAATGTCATACGAACATACCGTACTACTCATACTATGCCTGATGTCTGACGCACTAAATTAGTATGTAGTGCGTTCACATTAGATAGTACGAAAAGAATGAGTACGTGAGAAATACCCGGATGTATACTACATCGGGATATTTTTTATGTATGCCTGGTGGACACAATAGTCATACTCAACTGCCCCATGATGCATTGCGAGCAAAACATAAAATCGTCCTGGGACAGGCTTCAAGTTAAAAGTCAAACATCCCATTTTCCAAACAAAAGCATCTCTTCTTGTCTTCCATTACTTATTTTAAAGGAGACATTATGAAAAATCCACTTTTGCAGTGTTTTTGAACACATGAGGTTACTTGAGGGTCTATCGTCACACAAAATGTAAAATAAATCCATCCAGTCCTTTGTTTGTGGTCTGTGTAAGTCATAGAACACAGAGAAAATTGCTCCTTATCAAATTTTCCAAGTTTGTGACGTCACAAGCAAAATTGGGAAGGAAAATACCCTTGCTTCCGCTGGTATCTCCACCAATGGACTCAACCCCCAACCTGATGAAAACTTTTGTGAAATTCCGCCATTGATTTTCTTACTAGCAAAGGAGTGATGCTACCAGTAAAACGAAATACAGAACTTGCTTGGTTGTAGGTTGCAAAGACCAGCATTTGGCTTTGCTTCAAACTCCAGCTGCTGAAAACACAAGAAGGAAGTGGCTGGATTTCATTTTTAATGGCAATGTCCCCTCCGCAGCAATGGTGTAGCGCCAGGGAGCAGACATTTTGAGAATCCGCTGCTGCATTAAATGCACCCTGAAGCGCTGAGACGGACTCACAATAACAATAGCTGCTTAAAAAGCCATGTTTTTTTACTGTAATGTGCAGTTTTTGGCTGAAAACAACAACAGCGTGTGGATAGCAAAATAAAATAACTTTGGTGGTCACTGATCTTCCTCGTAAGAGCGAGGCATGAAGTCAGCGCTTATAGACACGCCTACTCATGAATATGCATAAGCAGGCACCAAAACAGGCGAGTTTTGGGAAATAACCCTTAAATACTATGTTTTTGGGGTTCTTAAAACAAATGGAGATGGGTGAAAAATAGCATAATATGGAACCTTTAATGCTTTTATAAATAGGGCATTTGTTTTAAAGTTTACCGAAAGTTTCGTCAGTATCTCCAAAATGTCAGAATGAAATGTGTTTCCGCTAGTTTCATGGATCAAATGAGCACAAGTTGATATTCTACTTCAGGGGTGTCAAACTCATTTTAGTTGAGGGACCAATTACGGACACGTTTCATCTGAAGTGGGCCACAGAGGTGGGGAATTGAACAATTTCAACATTAGTGCTACATGGCATTTCCATGTATAAATGAGATAGAAGTATGTAGTATATAAGACACCAACAATATCCAAGCAATAGGTGACAGGTAGAGACAATATTGATTGAATTGGGGGAAATCTTGTCAAATAATTTGAGGATTAAGCAGGGCTTTGAAAAAATGTTGTTTCTTTCACAATTTGAGTGTAAAAATGACTTCCATCGTGTTCTACAAGCATGGGAAAACTGCCAAGTCCTTTAACTATTGTAGTTGAATTGAAATTTGTGACAAATTCAAATGCCCCATAACGCATTGCGAGCAGAAAGTAAAATGGTCCTGGGACCGGCTTCAAGCTAAAAGTCAAACATTACATTTTCAAAACAAAAACATCTCTTCTTGTCTTCCATTAGTTTAACGCTTTTGTAAATAGAACTCTTGTTTTGAAGTTAACCAGAAGATTTGTCATTAGGAGAATGGCGGACGTCCGAAAATCTCCAAAATGTCGGAATGGATTGTGTTTCTACTTGGTCACTTTTTTGCTTAAAATGTTTTCAGAATTTTCAAAGGTGGAGAATTCTAGGTGATATTTAGCCTCAGTGTGCATCAGGTTTTTCTAAGTAGTTGTCATGACCATAGTTATCTGGGCTCAGTGATAGATAAAGTGATGCGTCGTCCAAAATGAAGCATATAAAGGCTAAACCGAAGGGCTCCAAGAACAGAACCCTGAGGAACCCCACAGGACATTGCTAATCTGTCAAATTCAAAGCTTCCAAAATAACCGTTGGAGGTTCAAAATGCATCTTGGGAAACTTGGAAGTATACTGCAATGAAAACGATCTACATTCTAATCCTCCTAACTATACTTTTAGTATACAGTAGACAGTATATACTCATTGGGTTTGTAGTGTATAGTACGGAGTGTGACATTTCGAACACAGCCAAAGAGAACATGAAGTGACAAAGTAGAAACGTGTGAGAAAGACAATGATGAAGAACAGTTGACAGTGGGTGAGGTTGGTTGATGGGCCGTAAACACGGTGGACCCACTTTGTAAAATCAAAATATGTTACTGCTGATTTCAAAACACCAACAGCAGCAAGTGATTCACTGTATGAAGAACGAACTGCAAAAATGACACAAAATAAGTCCGACTCGACAGTGAAACGGCTGGAAAATGGTAAGAGAGAGCAAAAGAAACGCTTCTGACCAGTAAAGGGAGGGGGCATGTTAGAGCCTGATGTGTAACAACGACCAGAAATGTAACATGACCCCAACTGTTATAACAAAACAAAAACAATAATAAAACTCAAAATGTCATAACTGGTCAATAATAAGGGTGTGCCAAAATATTGATACGACGATAGATCACTAAGTCTCGTCTAGCGGTACTTTATCGATTCCCTGGCACCAAATATCGATAATTATTTATTTTTCCCCCTTATTATACAAGTTAAGCATAGGGCCCTATAAAATCCACGTTAACGGAATCGCGGATGAAATCAAATGGACAGAATCGGCATGAAATGTGTCACCGTGAGGCAAGTAATATTTTTCTTAATGGGGAAATGTTTCTGGGGAGCTCTCCCATCTTGGCTGCATTAAACAACCCCTAAACCACTTGAAACCCCGTCTAAACTACCAAAAACTACGCAAATCATCACTGACTCCTAACGACAGAGTTATATTATAGCTCATTAACTATCAGTTTATTAATGATCTATTAACTACTTATAACAGATAGTTATTATGAAGTGTTCTGTGTGAGGGTATAATATATATATAAGAATGTAATAAAACTTGAAATGTATAAGAATTCGGGTCTGGTTACATTTCAGGTTGTTGTTACATATCAGGCTCTAACAGGGCATGGGGGGAGGGGGGGAGGGGCATACTGTCAGGTATATAAATATCAAACAGAAGGCAGGTTATCAAAGACATGTGTTTGACTGTTCTAATCAGGCAGTGAGGCAATAACTGATGGGACATACCGCTCTGGGCCACTGCTGTCTGGGACTGATACACTGGCATTGTACTGCAAGGGCCGAGGTGGAGGTGGAGGTTGAGGTGGTTGGCAATTATTCAGGGGGGGCATTCAATCACAAGATGTCAAGTGAGGGTCCCGATTAAGGAGGGGCACAGTTTATGGGTGGGGCCAGCCAGAAGGTGGGCATTCGGGGGCAGGCGAAGATTGGGCCAACATCAAGGTGGGCATTCAGGGGCATGGCGATCGATCCGGTACATAGACAACAGAAAGATATTGGCCGGAAATAAAAAAACAAAACAAAAAATAAAGAAGAAGGGGAGAAGGAATACATTTTTAATTGAATACACGCCAAAGTTCCCAGAAGTGAAATGAGAAGCTGTGAGTGAGAAAGCCTGGTATGTAGAGTGACAAACGCTACCTGTCGTCACTTTAAGGATCTAATATATCCATTAATTCAATAGAGAATCAAATGTTTGTTTGTTTTTTTTTTTAAATATTGATATAAATTTCAAACCCACATCAAATGGTAACAAGTGGCACTATCAGAACATGCATGGGAGATGCCACGTGGTGTCCAAAGGTTGGTAAAAGTATGTTTAACAATGTCGTTTGATAAGGATAAAGAGGAACAAAGGCGTCGCCCAACAACACCACAACAAACAGGTGGACATTGACTCTTCACTCCTATTAACTTGAAAATGATACAATGTTCCTAAAATAAATAAATATATATATATATATATATATATACATACACACACACACACACACACAATATCTTATTTAGCTACATGCAAATTCTTAGGGCTATAGCTCAACTTGGGCAAAGTAGACTCCAAAAACACACCAAATTACAGAAAAATACACAATACAAAAGGAAATACATAAAATGACTCCAAAAACATGCAGAAATCACAGAAAAATGCACAAAAGGACAACAAAAATACACCAATTTACAACAGTTAAAATACACAAAATAACACAATAAATGCACAATAATTACTTCGAAAAACAAAATGACAACAAAAACAACAACATTTCTTGCTCGGCGTAACGGATCGAGTAGTTACCATGTTATCCTGTGATTGAATATATATATATATACAGTATATAGCTTCATCTGAAGTGTGTTTTAATGTGCTGTGATGAACAAGCAGTTCAGATTATCAAATCAGGTTTAGCTGATGGAGAATTAGCTGAACTAAGTCATTTTACTGATGACACGTCACGGTAAAAGCTGTGTGGGATTTCGCACAATAAGAGGCTGATTTGGCAGTAAATTAAGGTTTCACAATTAATGTTTTGGGACCATTTCACACATTTACATGGTATTTCTCTCATTAAATGGGACTAGCAGTGTGGCTAACGTTGCAACGTAATCTTGCATGATTTTAGCGTAAACACCTTGTTTGTGTAAATCATATAAAATGTAAAATGAATGACAGTATTTGAGGCTTAACCCTATTTAGCTTAGTTGATACAATTTCAATTAGTTTAATAGCCAATAAATTAATCTAAACAGGGAAAGATGATTAAACGGAAACAAAACACAAAAGTGTAAAGTGACACGGTAACTGATAAACCCATATTTTTCTTAGAAATTAAAGAACTGAGTTCAAGAAGAGATTGAATCAGAAAGAAATAGATATAAACAAATTATGGTACATTCAGGTTTATTAAGACCAGAAAAGTGAAGTGCCAGAGAAAGTGGGAAAAAGGCCTAATAAAATAAGTATCCTTAACAGTACAGACAAGATTTGCTGAAAGTGTTTTACGTTTACTTACGTCTGTACGCAGGGCTTTAATGTTTTTACCCCCTTTTCCAATAACTGCACCAGCGTTCTGCAACAACAAATAAAAGGTCAGAGGTCAACTTAACAACAAAAACCTATACCTGCTGTTGTCAGAGGGTTTTTACTTTGCTCTGAAGCAGTACTCTTAGTTCTGATGTTTCATCGGTGTTGCGAGAGCGTTTGAAGGCTTGCTCCTCATCCATGTCTTCGGCCGGGCGTTTACCTGACATGGAGGCAGGGTTGGGGTCAATTCCATCATCAATTATCCATGTTCACTTACAACTCGATCATTTTTCCAATTACAATTTAATTAAAATGATTATTTTTCCCCTGAACGTCAATTACAATTATGTTCTCAATTACTAAAGTTTAAATTCAATTATAAATTATTCCTCTTGTATTAGCATCTCTTGTGATAACGGGTCGGTTTTGGCCCATGTTTAAAATCAGCTGTAAAATACACTAAACAAATATGAACTATCGTCTTATTTGTTGATATGTCTTGGCTACCTTGTTTAACTTCCTTATCCATGAAATTATTGGTATTGATATTTTGGTGTGAGTGTCTCAGCCTTTTTTCTGTCAGTATAACTCTAGATGTTTTATTTTAAATAATCCTCAAAAGAACCGACAGGGAAACTTGATATGAAACATGTTTTAATAATTATTAACCACATATGTGTAAGCCATAGAACTGTAAAAGGGTTCTCCGGGTTTGTGTTTCATTAAATTGTAAATTAATTTTTATCGAATTTCAATTTTGAACTCAATTATCTGAACTCAATTACAATTCAATTCTGATTACAACATAGGGCAGCACGATTGTGGCCAAAATTATAATCACAATTATTTTTCATATTAGGGAAAAATCTGTCTTTTTAATGCACTACTTCTAAACAAACAAGAGGTGTACAGTTTACAGTGCAAAATTAAGCTTAATTTTTTTAATGTAAAAAAATTAACCCAAAAACTTTAAACGTACCAAAAGCTAACTGAATAAATACACTAATACAGTGCAGAGCCAATATATTAAATCTAAATATTGCAGATGATCAGGTTAATTTAATCGTGGCAACCAAAATCGTGATCACGATTAAAATTTGATTAATTGTGCAGCCCTATAACAATGGCAACATATTTTTTCAATTACAATTGTCATTATAATTACACCATAATTGTAGCTAATTATCAATTGTGTGATTAAACTTATAATTAACCCCAACCATGCACGGAGGTGAAAAAACCAACAGCTTTCACATATGGTAGCTAAAATCCAGGGCTTGTGATGTAATGTTAAAACACCTAAGTAGGATAAAAATAACCCCTGGCTGGGTGACAAGAATAGAAAGGGCGCTTAAAAGGAATCATAAATCTAATTACACAGTGAATGCTGGGTCAAAAGCATGTTACACCCAGAAAATAGAGGTTTCATTTAAGTGCCAACTGTCTCTGAATGGAGTCCAACAGCACTATGAATTCTTCCTGGATTAAAACATGTATGAATGTTGCTCAGGGACAACAGAACAGCAGTGTCCTGGACAGGAGGAATAAGAACCATCTGACGTGTCCACATGCTATGAGTGAACAGCCAGAATTCCTCTTTTTGTTTCCCTATCTCACCTAATATAAAAATCTACCTACTTATGACATCTGAGCTCAGATTTACTTATAGCACAGCTTCAACTCTACAGTAAAACTCAGGATAGGAATGACCTTACCATTTGTGTCCGTGTTGCTGAATGTGATGTCTTTCTCAAGCTGTTCGTCTTTCACGTCCATTGTTTGGCGAGTGAGTGCGATGGGATGCACACACGGGTTCGTCTCGATGGATCTGACAAAACAGGGTGCAAGTGTCCATACTACAGTCAGAAGGGCCAAATACATGCTTTTTATTTATGTATTTATTTCATTTACTATAGCAGTGTTCTAAATGGCATACTAACGTACTACTCGTACTAAGTTTCACATCAAAATTAGTATTAGGGATGTCCTGATACAATACCAATATTGCAGCCTTGAGTATTTGTCGATACCGATCCGATATCAGCACGAATCATACATACTTTTATTACTTTTTTTGTAGTGTGGAATGTTAGAAAAGACTTAATCAAGTGATGTTACTCAAACAGAGAACAATAGTAGGTATAAGAAAAACTGACCCATTTATTATTAACCAATTGGTTACATTAATTTTAACCAACATAAGATCTACAGTATTTTGTAGGGGTGTCCTGATCCGATATCAAAGATTTTAGAAGCAGTCCAATAAAATCCGTTATTAGTTTTCTGGCTGATATCGGACCGATATGCGATATCAGTATCTGATCGGAACATCCCTAATTAGTATGAAGTGGGTTCACATTCCATCAGAGGTTTTTTCGGGTCACAACCTATTTCGGGTCGTGACCTCATTTTGATATGACAAATGTCCAGCGACCTCAGAGACATTTTTTTTCTTCTAGAATTAGTTTTTGGTCGTGTTTATTAAAGTGTGTGCTACAAATAAAGAGTAGTGCACAAAGTTATGATAGTGCGCCACCACAGATATTTTTTGAGAATGTTTAGGTATAGGTTAGAGTTATTAAAATTATATCTACTTTTTTTTTTGCCAATTACTAGACATTTTAGGTGACCCCATTTTAATTCAAGGCGACCCCACATGGCATCCCGACCCCAAGGTTGAAAAACACCGCAATAGTGGTATGCAGAGATTGAGCACGTGACAGTATTCATATCCGTGCACGTCGCGTGCATGTAGAATGATCCTTTGCGAGCTATAGACACAGACAGACAAGCAGCTTCATGTGCCGCTATGTCTGGTTGAAGCACTGTTTATATTGGACGGTGATTACGGTTACCAAGCGGAGGATGCACACAGGCAACATCGGGGGCAGCCAAGTGGCTGCTTGAGGGGGTCCTCGGGTAAAAACGAAAGCATCTGATCAAATCGCATGTATTAAATAGACCGTGCACCTGATGTATTTGTTTCTTGGTAATGGAAGTCCAAGTGTACGACAATTATTACAACAGTATTGATTTAAAAAAGGTGGGAAAAAAACAACAAAAGCCCCCTATGCTCGTCAAAATGCTACATAGAGGCCAACATCACACCTTAGGGGATCAAAATGACACCGTAGGGGGCCCCTACGCTCAATAGAGCTGGCGACAACCCTGAGTCTACCTTATGTTTACAGGTCTGGCTAGAATCAAGCCTGGGTGTTGCTACTCAAATTTAACCCTGCTGGTCAATGATTGTTAATTTGTGATTTAACATGAAATGAAAAGGAAATACACAATCCCATAAGGAAGTTTATTTGTTATTATTGAAACCACAATAAAATAACTACAGCCTATATTTATATATCCAAAATGTAATGCTCTAAATCAAAGATGGGCAACTTTTATCACAGTGTGGCCCACAAAAATGTATTTGATTCGAGGGCCATATCATCAACATTCATCTAAGAATTTAGAACAATAACCAATAAACAACATTGATGCATGTTCATGTGGATTTGTTGGGTTTTTTCCTTCAGAATTTAATATTTTAATATCGCTTTGAGATGACTATTGTTGTAATTTGCACTATATGAATAAAGTTCAATTGAATTGAATCTTTTTTTTGGGGGGGGGGTATGTTTTTCTTGTTTTCTGTGTGTGTTTGGCTTTTTGTGAGTTTTTGGAGTAATTTTGAGTAAATCTTCTCCCATTTTATGTGTTCTCCCATTGTTTTGTGCTTGTTTTGAGTCATTACGTGGGTTATTTTCTTGTTTGTGCGCCTTTGGAGTAATTCAGTGAATTTTTGTTGTCGTTTTGAATCTTTTTCAGTTATTTTTGTGCACATTTTCTAAGATTCCATTTTATTATTGTCCTTTTATTTATTCCATCCCTTTGTTTTTTGGAGCCATTTTATGTATTTGTCTGTAATTTTGAGCATTTACCTGGAAGGAAGCACAAAATTAGACCAAGGCAAGTTGCCCATGTCTGCTTTACATAATGTTTTATATAAATACTTCTCCAATGACTACTCCTATCTGTGCTTGGTAAACGAGACACCTGTGTAGCCTGGGTATTAACACCCATGTTGTTTGAAAGAAGACCCTCAGAACCAAACCGGGTTGTGGGTCACTGAGGTCACAGACAGGGGTGGAACAGTCTTAAAACACATTTATTCTTTGTTTATCAGACAAAAGACTAACTGCGTCGCCTTTAATGCTCCTGAAATTATATATTACACTTACATAGGTGTTGTTTCACCTATTATTTTTGACATGCTAACCGCGTTTAACATGTCTAGCTAGCTAACAACATCTACACCGACACAGACACAAACCACCGTCCGAATTTAAGCTACAGACACACCGACACTGACCGACAGGGCCTCGAGCTGAAAACGTAACAGTGTGAACGGTATAGAAAAAAAGTAAACAGACCTGTAGAGGCTCACACCGTTACTTCATGGACTCTCCGTCCCCGACTGAAACCGTTTTCAGCGCCGAGCGAGTCCGTCTCCGACAGGTTTTCTAGGTTCGATCAACAACGCCTGGCAGTGATGGCTGCTGAGAGGGCGGGGCTTAAGAACACGCACACACACACGCGCGCGCGCACCCACACACACACACACACACAACTCCACCTGAATATTAAACTCTAACTGCATCAGGTTATGGATTATTTAGGTTTGAAAAAGAACAAAAAAAAGGGGGAGACAGTTAGACCTAGGCTGACCCCGCCCCGCCCCGGATGACCCCGCAATGTTCCATGAAGAGCACCTGAGTCATGCTGTGTGCACATCCTTCATTTTTTATAGAAACCTTTATTTAAATCATGACAAACACAAAACCAGGCATATAAAATATAATATGTATATACACCCTTTATATACACTATAAATTAATTTACAGCTACAGTAAGTCAGAGCAATTAATTCAATTTTCTATTTTAATTTTTCAGGCAACCCCACATAGAGTCCCGACCCCAAGATTGAAAAACCATGATTTAGTGGCTCCTGAATAGATGTATTTCTGTAGTTTATTATTTCCGGTCATCTCATGCCTGGGGTGGGACCAAGACTGACACTTGATTTGTTAATTTTCCATTCTCTCTCTTCAGTACCCCCTGTAGTGCCATGGTGTACCTCTAGGGGTGCACACACCCCCATTTGAGAAACACTGGTTTAAATCAACAACTCACTAAGTGCTTCTTTAACATCATGAAATCCAGTTTTTTCTCTGTTTACAGGTCCATGTGTATATATATATATATATAAGTCTTCTATTTTTATTATGCTGTATTATTTTATTTTATCTCATTTATCTGCTGCTGAAACTGTGCAAGTTTCTACTTTGTAGGACTAATTAAGGGTATCTTTATATTTTTCACCTATATATATGTGTGCCCTGAGTTGTGGGTTTTTTTCTTAAATAAAATTGAATAAAATTGAAGAAATAGATGTAGTCTTTGTGAATTTCTAGTTTTTTTTTTGCTGATGTTTTCATAAAAAGTGTTATTCGCTTTAGTCAGGATGTTGTGCACAACCTTTGAAACAGTTGTTTTAATTTGATCAGCAGATCAACCGCAAAAAACAGGAAGTGCAGACTATAGTGTTAAAAAAAAAAAACAAGCACATGAAAGTTCAACTTTAGTTCAGCAATAATACAGATTTACCTACACACCTGCACTGGTCAGTGATTGGGAGATCCATTCCATCATGCTTTCAGTAGTATAGCTAATTATTTTTCATAGACGCTTGTGCGTCAACTGTATACGTCACAACTGGGCCTATAATGGACAGTGTTGGTGTATATGGGGGATTAAGTCTCTGTGCTTTCACCTAATGTTTGACTTTACAGACATTAAGATGCATATTGTGTTGTTAAATTACATGTTTCCTGTGCAACAGAAGGTGTGAAATGTGTTTTTTTTTTTTTTTTCAACCATGATAGAAATTGACTATCATTTCATAGTATATATACTGTATATATAAAGGTTAAATTAAGGCTATTTGATTATAAGAAATGTAAAGTAAGTGCAGGCAAACGCATGCATGCAGTGTGGTGTGGGTGATGCTGGTCCATGGTGATAATCAATAGACGGATGCAGGTACACAGGCTTCCTCCCCGCACATTTTTGCCCTTTTTCACTATTGTTTGCCACATTTTGCTGATCTATGCTACCTTTTGCCATTAGATGCCTCTGGTTTCCTCATTTTGTGACTTTTTTGCCACTCTTGACTGCTTTTGGCCCATTTTAGTCACTTTTTACTCATTCCTTGCCAATTTTTACCAAATTTGTGTCACTTTACTTACACTTTTCTTACCGGTGTTGACTGTTTGTTTACCTGTGATTGGCTGGATCACCATTCAGTCAATGTAACTAGACCAATACATTTTCAACAATGAATCCCTCTGTAAAAATTGAGGGGGTGAATTTTTGTTTTTATGAAGGTGTGGGTGTCGCATTCCCCACAGGTGAGATGTCCCTGCACATATTTATATATATTATCACAAACAGTTCAATAATTTATTGTGCACATTCTTAGTATATTATACTGCAACCTTTATCCAAAAACAGTTTCTTGCACTGACCACAGCTTGATTCTCCCCAGTATAAATAAACTGGGAGAATAAATGACGAGGCCATGAGATCAGACTTATTAATTACAAACCACCACTTGGCTGCCCACTCCTTGCAAATTAGGATCCTGAATTACATCCACATTTATCCCTCTTCCCAGTGTGCTGTCATGCTCCTTCAGATATAAACAAGGATCCATTTCAAAATAAAGAGTTCCCTCTTTGCTCTCCCTATCTGAGCTTCCCATGTAGAGTAGACAGAGATAATTCTGTTCTTGATGTTTCTCGTAAAAAAAAAAAAAAAAGAGCCTGCGTACATAGTTTCATCTGCAACCATAGCGACACTTGACATTGTCCGCGCTATTTGTAAAAAGCAAGTCGCCATGGCAACGCTAACCATCCAGGCTGTGTCACAGATCATGTGTCCTGACTGAGTATGTGCAGATCCTCTATCATGAGAGTCTGCTAACAAACTGGCATATTATTTTATTATATTGACACATTGCATGAGACAATTCCCATTTGTAGTAATTAATAGCCTGAATTTATAGCTTTTTTTTTTAAATCATAAAGCTAAAGTGTGGATAAAACAAATATTGGCCGATATTAGCCATAAAATGTCATAACGGTCTACATCAGTATGGGTTTTTTTTCACAGATATTGGAAAACCAGTATGTGCTGTTGTTTAGTTGAATTAGTATTATTATTTTTCACAGATAATTAACGTTTTATGTTGAATACATCCAATGAGGCATCACATTAAAAGTAAAACCTGTTATTTCTATTGAGAGATACATAATGCAACCTAAATATAGGTTGAAGACAAGAATCTACATCGATATCCACTAATATCGCAAATCGGCAAACGCTAATATGAAACATCCCTGGAATAAACCATTATTTATTAATTCCACACTGTTGGAGGAACAGCTACATCAGTAGCTACAGTCTAATGGAAACATGGCAGATTTTTTTTCATGAACACCTTAAAAAAAACACAATCAGATTCATAAGAGTGTGCTTTTCAGGACACTTTGATCTCCTGACATGTTTCGACTGTCAACTGCCAGTCTTCTTCAGAGGTGTCTGCTGTTGATGTTTCCTTGACTTGTGCGTAATAATTCCAGCAAGTTGTTTTTGTCTTCAGACAACTGTGTTTCAGTAAATGTACTTAGATCTCCTGACATGTTTATTTTGGGAAACATTAATGTTTCCTAAAATTACAACTACTGATCTTTAAGAGAAAAAATAAATTAGTTGGGGTGGGTGAAATTTTTTTTAATGTGCCAGATTTGACATGGCTTTGAGCCGTTTTTTTAAAACGAGTGGCTGCATGTTTTTTTTGGGTTTTTTTTTTAATGCTGCAGCGCAACAATCTTAATGCTTGCTTTGTAATTAAACCTATCACTGAAAAATGTTACGTTGACTTTAATCAACTGTTTTTCTGGCTTTAACAAATTTTAGGTTTATGTTGAATGTACTAAAGATGAGCATAAGTTTTTACGAGACAAAATATACATGATAATTACATTTGGTAAAGGTGCAGTTAGGTGCAATCCGTGATGTGGTAACACATTTTAAATAATCTCATTTTGTACATAGGTGGAAAGAAACAGTATTTAGTGCAGTGGTTCCCAACCTTTTTTGGATCGTGACCCCATTTTGATATCAAGAATTTCTGGCGACCCCAAAGACATTTCTTTCAATCATTCGTTTTTGATTATGTTTGAGCTCAGATATGTTTTTTCTGCATTTTAGTTGAACTAGATTTATATTTCACAAAGTGAACTTACAGTTGTTTAAAATTGTGTGCTGTTTTAATCTAAAAAAAAAAAAAAAAAAACAGAATTTCCAAAATTTATTTTAATTTTTCAGAAATTTCAGGCGACCCCACATTGGATCTCAAACCCAAGGTATCTCACGCCTGGTTTCTGACCAAGACTGACTATTTGTTAATTTTCTTCTCTCTCTCTCTCTCTCTCTCTCTCTCTCTCTCTCTCTCTCTCTCTCTCTCACTCTCTCTCTCTCTCTCTCTCTCTCTCTCTCTCTCTCTCTCTCTCTCTCTCTCTCTCTCTCTCTCTCTCTCTCTCTAGCACCCCCTATAGTGCCATCACGTATCCCAATTTGAGAAACACTAGATTAGATAATTAATTTACACTTACAGTAAGTCAGAGCAATTAATTAAATTTTCTATTTTATTTTTTCAGAACTTTCAAGATTGAAAAACCATGATTTAGTGGCTCCTGAATAGATGTATTTCTTTAGTTTATTATTTCCGGTCATCTCATGCCTGGGGTGGGACCAAGACTGACACTTGATTTGTTAATTTTCCATTCTCTCTCTCTTAAGTACCCCCTGTAGTGCCATGGTGTACCTCTAGGGGTGCACACACCCCCATTTGAGAAACACTGGTTTAAATCAACAACTCACTAAGTGCTTCCTTAACATCATGAAATCCAGTTTTTTTTCTCTATTTACAGGTCCATGTATGTATGTATGTATATATATATATATATATATATATATATATATATATATATATATATATATATATATATTTATATGTGTGTGTGTGTCTTCTATTTTTTATTTATTTATTTTTAATCTTATTTATCTGCTGCTGAAACTGTGCAAGTTTCTACTATGTAGGACTAAAAAAGAGTATCTTTATATTATTTTTCATCTATATATATATATATATGTGTGCCCTGAGTTGTGGATTTTTTCTTAAATAAAACTGAAGAAAATTGAAGAAACAGATGTAGTCTTTGTGGATTTCTTTTGGCTTTGCATGCAAAGGAAAAAAACCCAAACAGGTTTGAAATGAGTCTTCTGAAAACAAGCAGTGATACAAGCACATATTTATAATGAAAAGGGAGGACACTTCTTTTTTTTTTTGCTGATGTTTTCATAAAAAGTGTTATTCGCTTTAGTCAGGATGTTGTGCACAACCTTTGAAACAGTTGTTTTAAATTTGATCAGGAGATCAAGTGCAAAAAACAGGAAGTGCAGACTATAGTGTTAAAAAAAAACAAGCACATGAAAGTTCAACTTTAGTTCAGCAATAATACAGATTTACCTACACACCTGCACTGGTCAGTGATTGGGAGATCCATTCCATCATGCTTTCAGTAGTATAGCTAATTATTTTTCATAGACGCTTGTGCGTCAACTGTATACGTCACAACTGGGCCTATAATGGACAGTGTTGGTGTATATGGGGGATTAAGACTCTGTGCTTTCACCTAATGTTTGACTTTACAGACATTAACATGCATATTGTGTTGTTAAATTACATGTTTCCTGTGCAACAGAAGGTGTGAAATGTGTTTATTTATTTATTTTCAACCATGATAGAAATTGACTATCATTTCATAGTATATATACTGTATATATAAAGGTTAAATTAAGGCTATTTGATTATAAGAAATGTAAAGTAAGTGCAGGCAAACGCATGCATGCAGTGTGGTGTGGGTGATGCTGGTCCATGGTGATAATCAATAGACGGATGCAGGTACACAGGCTTCCTCCCCGCACATGCACACGCATCATCATCACCACCACCACCACCACCACGCATCCTTCCTTCCTTCCTTCACTGTGCGGTCTCTCTTCATCACCGCCACACGTCTGAGAGATACATCTGTGCTGGTGGCCCTGCCTATTGATCTGTGAACATCTGGAAACACCTTGGATTTGGATTCATGCGTTAAAAGGCGCGCAGTGGACGTACGGAGGCACCGGGGATGAACCAATAACATGCAGTGGTAGTGGTAGTAGTGGTGGTGGAGGTGGTGGTGGTGGTGGTGGTGTGATCGCAGCTCTGCGGAGAAGGAAAGAGAAGGGAAGGCAAAGGAAGGCCGGTCCATGGCATCTTGATGTTCACACCGTTGCGAGCTTTGCGCATTCCTCACCGACGGCGCAGCGCAGGCTTTTTTCTCTCCTTCTCCTTCCTCCACTGGAGGGATTAACTTGTCCACAATAAGGCGGTGGAGAGGGAGGAAATCTTATAACATCGATCCACATTTTTTTTCTTCTCTCCCCCCCCCCCCCCCCCCTTCCCTCCCCCCCTCCCCACCATCACCGCCCCCCCTCCCCCCCCGATCCTTTGGTGGTGGTGGGATATCATTAATTGGACCTGCGATGGACTCCAGCTCGGGGGAATATCATGGCATGGCTCGTTGGGGATTGTTTTTGGTGCTGCTGACGGGGCTGATGTGGAGCTTTAGCGATGCCTGCCCCGCATCCTGCACTTGCAGCATCTCAAGGATTGTTTGTATTGATCCAGTGCCGGGGCTCGAGGATTTCCCTGTGCTCACGTTAGATGACATGGAGAACATCACTGATATGTAAGTGGATGCTGGACATGATCAGGATTGGGGCGCGTAAAAAAAGAAGGGCACCTTTCGATCCCCCCCCCCCCCAAAAAAAAAAAAAAAAATTACCGATAGTAAGGATACAATATAGTGATGATGATGATGATGACAGTGAAGGTGAACAATAAACATCCTCCTCCTCTGCGGAGCTCATCGCGCGAACGAAAACGCGCACCTTTTTTTTTTTTTTTTTTTTTTTTTGCGACATAAACCAGCTCTAAATGACACATTTGTATTATTATTATTATTCTAAAAAATCTGGTGGTGGACTGTGTCAGAACGAGCGAGCGAGCGGCGTCGTGTATGCGCGCGTGCGTGTGTGTGAGCGTGCACGAGTAGTGAGTGAGGATAGCAGGTTACGCGCACAAGGCGAGAGTGCGTGCGCGTCAAGATTATTTTGGATTATAGACAGTCCTTAACAAAACAGCTGCGATTGTGCACACACACACGCACGCACGCGCATTAAGGTTTTAATTCAGTGTCGAGCGTGTGGTGGTGTGTGTGTGTGTGTGTGTGTGTGTGTGTGTGTGTGTGTGTGTGTGTGTGTGTGTGTGTGTGTGTGTGTGTGTGTGTGTGTGTGTGTGAGCACTAGAGATCTCATCAGTTGGTGAAGAATCAGGAGCAGCAGGAGGAGAACCACGGTTATGTAGCCCGATCTGCGTCAGTGTGTGTTAGGCCTGTGTCAGATACAGCAGCCTGTGCAGGTAGAACAACTGGCTACATCAACTAGAGCTGGACGATACGGCGATACGGACCAAAATTCATATCTCAATATTTTTTTTCCTCAAAATAGCGATATACAATTTAAATCTTGATGTTTTTAAGGCAGTGGCTATCCGTATGGTTTCCGTATCAATATACTGACATTCTATTCATACGCAACGGCACTCATTGGCCAGTTTAGGTCATGTGATAGGTCAGTCATTGGCCAGTTTAGGTCACGTGACTAAGACTAAACCTAACTGTAAACCTAACCCTAAAAATTGCTACGATATAAGGTTATAACCTAACCCTATAACCCACTACGTACGTGTACTTCAGTAAACGTACAAAACCGTACAAATAAACACTTTCTATTTTTAACTCAAAGTCTCACCATAAAAACTATTCTGGGTTAAATTTGACAGTTTATTTAACAAAAAGGTGCACCTTTTGGACCCCCCCCTTATCCCATGTGATGAAATTATAAACTAGAAGTTAGAAAATATGAAGATATTTTTTGTTTTTTGTCAACATGTGATTTAGTTTTTATTAGTCAACAAAATTATGAACATATTTCTATATAGTTTTTGTGTGATTTGAGACTAGTTATTGGCATTTTAAAATGTAGTCGACAAAAACTATGACAAACTTTTAGTCAACAAAATGAACACTGCAATAAATATTTTTAGTTAACTAATAAAAATGAAACTATAACTTCATCACAAGAACTCATGTGATCTTATGCACTGATCACATAAAATCTGTCTGTGTCTATTACAAACATTAATACTGTAAAATATCAGTTTGATCAATCTGTAACAGAATAAGAAGACTCAAATAATAATGTCATTTAGTTGAATAAAACTTTAGAATATAACTAAAACTAAGTTGCATTTTAGTCAAAAAACTAGGACTAAAACTAAATCAAAATACTTAACGCGGCCCACACAGCAAAAGTTCACTCAGTGTTATGGGTCAAATACCAGAATTGAGAACTTAAATCTTTAGGTAACTAAAAATAAAAACCTGACTAAAACGATGAGCATTACCTGTTGGATGCTTCGTAATGACACATTTATTTTACATGTCACATATTTTTGAACTAGTCAACCATTGCTATTTTACTCTTGTCAAGCACTTGCATGGCCATGAAAACTGTCACACTATTGTCTGATATTACATTCCAAAAATACAGATATTTTAATGATTCTCATTAAATGATTGAGTCATTTTACATGTCACAAATAAAAGACCAATTAACTTTTATTTATTAAAAGTGCTTAACGGTTTTGAGCAAATTTTAACCAAAGATAGACCTTACGCTGTGGAAGAATCCATTAAATCCTTGAGGGGATCCAGATCAATATACTAATTCTGGATCAGTTTCAAAAATTAAAAAAAAAATCTCTATTGCTCATTATTGTCAATTTTAAAAACATTAATATCTCGGTTTGTAGTTGACCAATCTTCATGAAATTGGACTTATTTCTGTTGATTTGGTTCCTCAATTATCCCACCGAGTTTCTTCCAGATCAGATACAGATTACGTATTCCATCGCAATTTTTCGGGAAAAAAATGGAGGTGCCCATATTTGAACTTGATCACTAATCCAGATAACGGCAAATTAACTGGAAAAGACTATATTTGGTAATTGGTGGAGGTTTGCGCTCTCTGAACGCATTTGTTAATCAAATATTGTTTATTGTACTGGTTTCCATGGTAGCCCACTTATTCTGAAAACCTACAAGCAAAGGCTCCAACAATCCAGATTCATTTAAAACAGTATTCTGTTCTCTGGTTTGTATCAAAGCAATGTTTGTGTTAAATTGTGAAGACGATATCTTTTAATAAAGTTGTGGTACTTGTTTTTCTAAGAATATTTTCCACCTCATTGCAACTCCAACCCTGACAACATATGGATCAACTTTCAAATGACCTGATTCTTCATATTTTCCTCCCCACTCTTTCCACAGATACATTGCTAACCAGAACAGATTGTTTGACATCACAGATAACAGTCTGAGACACTACATCAACCTAAAAAACCTGTAAGCATCACACAGAGTGATTTTAGAGTGCTTTGAGACATTAAAATATCAGAAAGTGACTCTACAGCATCTGAATTCCAACAGAACGGTGATAAGGACAAGACTGACGTCAATATCGTCGGATGCCTTTTTTAACAACACAAGACTTCAGTATGTGTAAGTAGCTTCCAAAACGTTCCCATCATCCACTATTTCACAGGAGTATGAGTTTTATTTTTTATTTAGGTGATTTTTTGTTTTTGTTTAGAAACCTCAGAGACAACAACCTCTCGATGCTGTCATGGAGAACGTTCCAGAACTTTAACGTTACCTATCCGTAAGTAACTCAAGCACAATGACATTGACGGACATTTGGTCCTTACTGTATGTTGTGTTTTTCAATTTTAACGTGGTTTTAATTCATAGGCTTCTTCTGTATGGAAATCCTCTCGACTGTGTTTGCGAGAACTTGTGGATTAAGTTAAGGATTCTCGAAGAACCACAGAGTCCAGCTTTGAAGTGTTTGGACGAACGAGGGATAGCGAGGGACTTTGCCACGCTCACACCTCCAGAATGCGGTAATGTAAAACTATTATATAAGTGAAACCAACAAGTTCAAAGGTCTCTGAATAAATATGAGATGTTTACTTCTTGTTTTTCCACAGTGGTGCCTAAAGTTGAGGTCATTCCTAAAACTGTGACACAGATGGAGGGGAGTAATGTCAATGCAGTTTGTAGAGCCTCGGGATCCCCTGCTCCCGAAATCTTGTGGAACCGTGAAATGCTCTCGACCAATTCCGAGGTGAGGCCCTCAGATTTGTAGAACAACAACAATGAACTTAAGGAACGACTTGTGTAAACTAAAATGAGACGAGTATGGACTTAAAGATCGGCAGAACCTTAGACAAGCAAGACCTCAACTGTAGTAAACCATAGACTTTGTGTTTAAAGCCTCATAAAGTTTCAACATGTGTTTTATATTGATCATGGGCACTTAAGGTTAGGCAATAAATAGCCTTATCAATATATCAATATAGGCACTTAGGTAAAAAATAGCTATAAGCACTCATCATATAACGTCAAGCTTCAATGCTCGTCTGGCTTAGTAAGTAGCTGCACTTAGATTTAATTTGTCATTATTTCTTTATTTACCTTCTCAGTAGGAACCAAATAAATCATGACAATATGAGAGGTAGATCAGCACTAAGGAGGGTCACAATGTTGTGGGGTCTGTCGATATTCTGAGTTGCAGCAAGACGGAAAAGTGACTATTTGTTGTAAGAGACTTAATCTAGACTTCTTTAGATTCTAGTCAGTCAGGTTGAATCAACTTTAATGATGCATTATTAAGCTCCAGCTTTTATCTTTAGCAAAATAACTTATAAATTTAAATTCAAAGATGATCACCAAGACTCCAATCAGCTTCAACTGCTTCCTGTTTGAGCAACAATTGGTGCATTTAACTTTAGGCAAGTATTGAATTTCCAAACTCGAAAACAATTCACAGCAATTAATACAATTTACAGATTATTGCTTCAGTATTTGAATGATATTATTTGGGTTTTTTTTCAAGTTTGTCTTCATTGGTTTATCTAACAACTTTCAACTTATACATCTCCAAGTTTCAGCTACCTAGGCTTATAAAAGTAGCAGTAATTCTATTCTCTTGTTCATCTCATAGGAAGCAAATGTAACTTTTCATTTGTGACATTTTCTTTCCACAAAAAAGATAAAAGGTTTATCTTTTTTCCCTGTTCATTTTAGTCCATTATTCTGCCTATTGCATATGAAGTATTTAAACTCTTTTGATTAGATGGTTTGAATATTTATAAATGAAGTAGATAATAACGGATATATGTTTACTTATCTTTCATTTTAATAATTCATGTTTGTTTTCATCTAATATTGCTTCTTTACCTGTATCAGTGGGCAGATAATATAATAAGTCGTAGTGTAGTTCTTTTCCATCAATGGATAACATTTTTAACCATACTTTTGGGCAAAGTAGGCTATTTCTAAACAGTAGCTTTATGCTTGTGTACATTTAGCTTATTCAGAACGCATTGTTTTTTTTAAACGTATTTTAATAAATACAACACAATTTTCTATTCATATTTTAATTCTTCTTGAACAATTGAGCTTTATCTTGTTGGCTTTGGGCATCTGGCTCGCTAATGTGTAAAAGCTAGGGTGACCATACGTCCTGATTTAACCAGACATGTCCTTTCGTGTCTTGTCCGAACCATCCGCCCGGATTTTACAAAGTCATCAAAATGTCTGGGTTTCCCAGGGACCCTGAACGCATCTAGGGGAACCCGTTAATTTGTCATTACTGTAATTTTACTCACATGTGACAGAATTATTAAAGATGCCCCTTTGTTTTGACAAAATTGTCACAAACGAGGAAAAAAGAAGAGAGACTGAAGTCCAAGATCAACTGAAAGAGACCATATACTGGATTAAATTAAAAAATATCAGCAGGAATGATAAAACCTCCATGGAGGTTCAGAAAGGGATTTGAAAATGAAGGAGCCACTGGGAGAAACATAGAATGTAAAAAGTTATGATGCATTCTCCATTATCTGGTCAAGATCTCATCACCTCTCGGTCTCCAGAAATAACAGACAGAATAAAGCTCAGAGTCAGCATGGGACCACTTTCACAGTTGTTTATTGAAGTGTATATTTAAGGCAGTGGCTATCCGCACGGTTGCCGTATCAATATACCGACATTCCATTCGTACGCAGGACCCCATTTTGCCAGTTTAGGTCACGTGATAGGTCAGTCATAGGGTGACTAAGACTAAACCTTACCCTTACCCTAAACCTAACCCTAAGACGCTACGTACTTGTACTTTGGTAACTGTACCAATAGCACCGGGTGTTGTCCATACGGCAACCGTACAAATACACTTTCTATATTTAATGATTATTTACTGTTCTGTAAGCCTTAGTTTTTTTCATTTTTTTATTTTTATTTCTAGGAGGAGATGTTTTTCATTGTTTCAATGATTGAGAGATTTTAAGAAGGTATACATGTCATCTTTCAAGGACAGATTGTTTTAATGCATAATAAAGGTGATTGATTTGAGTCATTATTTTAAAGTCTTTGTTTTACAGAGAGAAATGGATTTTGAAACCTTATGGACAATAATAACTCATTTATCTCCTATATTGTATTTTGCTGTTACAAAGTAGATTCAAGAAAACTTCGAGTACTTTGAGTATGGCCCAAGTGTCCTCTTTTTTGGAAATCAAATTATGGTCCCTCTAGTAAAAGCTAGCTTGAGTTTAGCATTACAGTTAGAACTCATTACAAGTCTGTAAATGACACTGTTTTCTGTTTTCCAGATTGAACCTTTTGAGACGGAGATCAACCTCACCCTGTCAGGCTTGTCTCCTGACGATAACGGCCGAGTGATCGTATGCAGCGCCGAGAACATGGTCGGTCAGAGCGAGGCCACCCTTCAGCTTAATATTCTCTGTAAGGACCTCACCGAGCACACGCACATTTCCAGGAATCATATTTATGCACCTAGGTTTCATTTGTCTAATTTCCTCTGTGATGAGATTTCGAATGCCTTCCTCGAGACCTTGTGTTTCCAGTCGAGGCTCGAGGCTCCTCACTTTGTTATCATTAGTGTCTGTCGGCAGACCTTATTGACTCTCCATGTTCCCTGTCCATATTTCTTCCTCCTGTAAAGATCCCCATGCCTTCTTCTTCTTCTTGTTCAGCACAACCTTCTCCTTGTTCTCCACTCCAGTGTTTTTCTGCTGTTGTTGCTCAAATGTTGTGTTATCAGCACCCTCTCCTCCATTACCCATACTGCATCTGCACTTTCTCTTATCCAGGGTTTTTCAACCACTGTGCCGCAGCAAACTTGTGTGTCGTGAGAGATCGTCAGGTGTGCATACGCAGAGTTTGAGGGGGGCGGGGGGGGGCATTGCCCCCATCAGCGGTCAAAAGTTTTCATTACAGTTTTCCCAAAATCATTCAAAAAATTCTTAATAAAATGTACATATAAACAAATACTTTAAGGGCCATAAAACACAGTGATTGTACAAAATATATATGAATTCATTTGTTGTTCTTTTAAAAATAGTTATTTTTTGGCTGACTTCCAGTTTCTTTTTTTTTTTGTGAAACCATGCTGAAATGTTAGTTTTTTTTTTATAAAACCGTTTTCTGCTGCTTTGATTTTAACATATTGCTGTTAGTTTCATGTCACAGAGGTTAGTTCTACCTCAGGTGTGTAGTATAAGTTTTCAGTGAAATGGTTCCAAACTTTTGAGACTTTAGGTTGGTTCTTCTTTTGTTGTGATATTCTTCTTCACAATGCGCCCAACAGTTCATGTATAATACTGCAGCAAAAATGAAGAAGAAAGTTGCCGCCGGGTGATTACATTTTGGTGATGTTCTGGATTACCAAAAATTAAAAAATTCCACTCGTGGAAATCACAATATGGGTGAATGTGCCTGCTCCTTTAAGAGCGGTGGCTTACGGTTAATGCGCAGTGGTAGGGAAGTGCGTGCTGTTCTCTTTAAATCATTATATTGGTGGAAATGAGCTACTTGGCGGAGGTCTGCACCCTCTGAGTGCTCTAGTTGTACATGTTACACATATAGTGGTTAGTGCTATAGATGGACTATATATTTAATTCTCTCTTTTATTTTACCCCCCCCCCACCTGGCAAGAATGTCAAACTCTGCCTATGCAGATGTACCGTGGGAAATTATTAAAAAGCAGTAATTACTGTCTGCAAATATGCCATTGTGCTGCTGTGAGCCCCTCCCGTTCCGAAGCACACAGACATAATAATAATAATAATATTTATATACTATACATTGTATAACAAAAATGTAAAATTATAATGTAAAAAAATCATTATATAAAACAAAACAATATTTATCAGAATAAGGTTATAAAATTATAGTTATAATAATAATAATAATAATAATAATGCATTAATTTCATATAGTGCTTTTTTTGGGACTCAAAGTCAAAAATACATTTAGTAAAATAAAGATATTAAGAAATATTAAAAACAGGTGGGTTTTGGGGAGTAAAGTTCTAATCATATTTAATATTATATAATTATATTTATTTATATAAGTTTTTTTTAAACTTACCTTTATCCCTACCATGACGTGTATCAAGTATGCAAAATATAAAAGATGATAAAATCGTTTTTTTTTTGTATTTATTTTTATTCAATACACTTTAATAAGAATGACCACAGATTGTTAATATAGGCCACAGAGTTTTTTTTTTTTTTTTTTTTACGTTTTCGGTTGTTGGTGAACCTTGGGATTTTTTCCAAGGAAAAAATGTACCTGGGCTCCACAAAGGTTGAAAAACTCTCTCTTATCAATGTTTCTTTTCCTATGAGCTTTTCCTCCTCCTTGTGTTTATCTCCTGTCATCCTGTGATTACTCTTCCTCTACTTGTTGCCTCCGTGTCAGTTGCCCCCACCATCCAGCAGCTGCTGGCTCCAGAGCGAGACCACCACTGGTGCATCCCATTCACCGTGACGGCGAACCCCAAGCCCGAGCTGCAGTGGTACCACGAGAACGTACCCCTGCAGGAGCACGACTACATCCACACAATGATACACGTGTCCACTGAGAACGAGGACCACGGCTGCCTGCAGCTGGTCAATCCCACCCACATTCACAACGGGGAGTACAAGCTGGTGGCCAAGAATAAGTACGGAAAGGACGAGAAGGCAGTGTCTGCCCAGTTCATCGACCCCCCAAACATCAGCTCCACAGGTGCAAATAGATACGTTTAAACAGTGTTTTCATTTTACATACACTTGGACACATTGTGTCCACAAACGATCCATCTCGTAAATGTGCAACAAAAATGCACTCCATGAATTTTATTTTCACTTCCACCGCATCAAATATTTTCGGCAGTAGCTATCCGTACGGTGGCCGTATCAATATACCGACATTCTATCCGTACGCAGCACCCCTATTTGGCCAGTTTAGGTCATGTGATAGGTCAGTCATAGGCCAGTTTAGGTCACTGACTGAGACTAAACCTTACCCTAAACCTAACCCTAAAAATTGTTGCAATATTGGGTTATAATCTAACCTAACCTAACCCTAACCCTAAACCTAACCTTAACCCTAAGACGCTACGTACTTGTACTTTGGTAACCGTACCAATAGCACCAGGGGTTGTCCGTACGGCAACCGTACAAATAGACACTTTCAGCTGTTTCAACTACTTCAGACCTATGCATAGATGCAAAATGTATAATAATTTTTAAACCCTTTCTGTGTTTGTATGGACTTTTTTTTTTTAAATCACAGGAACCTCTCATTTTTTCAGCAGAAAAAAAACGAAATCTGCAGTATTTCCAAAAATAACAGCCGAAGTGAAATATTTTTGATTCAAATCTTACAGCCTTGACCGTGTAATTAATTGATTTGAATGCATTATTATTCTTGGCACAATAACAGTTTTAAAAGAAGAAAAAAATTACTCAAGATAAGAAATCCAGGCTTTCACTGAATGTTCCCTAAAACTTTATGCAATGGTCTCTGGTTGGTCGGGGGTCAATACAACTAAAACACATTTTCCCTTTATTTTGAAGGTAGATGCTTTGATCTATTAGGTATTAATTGAAAAAGCATATTAATATGTCATGATTACAGAATGTGAAAAATATGTGGTTACAATGGGAGTCAATGAGGCAAATTTGGTCACGAGGTTACTAAAGTGTCAGTATGATGCATATCTCCTTTTTTATACACTTCCAATACATAAGACTTTGGAATTAAGCAAAAATAAACAAATAAATGAAAAAACAATACTGGGAAAATTTCATACAACGAGCCTTAAAAATGACCACAATATTGAGACGCAAACAAATAAAAAATCCATAATGTAACTTTTGTTCACAAAGATGCTCCGGGGGTTAATATAGAAGTACTATCTTAAAATTCAACACAAAATCAGATTTCTAACCAGATTTTATCTTCTTTTTTATTTTTTTTTACAGAGGACCCGTTCTGTAAGTATCTTCTACAACACAACACCATCTTTATCCTGATTTCATTCAACACTGATGATTTATGTTATTTTCTATTTTACCGAATGTGACATCGTCTTCTACTCAGACCCTGGTATGTCTTTTAAACCACGCAGTACAAATACAAATTCATAATTATTATTAACCACTTTTTAAAGTTTATTGAAATGTTGTGTTGTTTTTGTTTGTTATAGACACGTCACCTCCTCCAGTGGACGACAGCGTTGCTGTAAGTAATGTACTCCATTCCACTGTATATCAAGCACGTGTCCTTTAGAGCAGTGGTTCCCAATCTTTTTTGTCCAATGTGCCCCTTTGCATTTTGATATAATCATGTGTACCCCCTCTTCATATCATAAGTGCCCTCTCCATAATTTCAAATATTTATATGTAGAAAAGCAGGCTCTCCTAAACCCCTAACTGTGTCTATGAAACAATAAATGTATTTTAAAGTGGAATTTATTTATTTTTTAAATACCATCAGTGCATCAATAGTACACAAATAGTTAATTGTTGTCTCCTATTGTCAGAAGTGTGATAAAATGGCCTCTACAGCATGAAAAAAAAAAAACACTAGAAAATATATTTTATTAAACAGTAGTTTAATTCTTAGTTTGTGGTGAATTAGTAAAAAGAGAACGAGGAATATTTCTTGATCATTTTCAAATGAATTGTTAAATCTTTCCAAGTACCCCCTGCAATGTGCTCCTGTACCCTTGTTTGGGAACCACGGCTTTAGAGCTTCAAATTTGTCCCACTCGAGAAAGTATAAATGATTTTTTTAAAAATGTGAAACATTTTGTAAATGACCATTTGTAGATATCTCAGCCCCTCCAAATACAAAAATTAAATGAAAATCCACAATATTTGCAGAGCTCAGTTTTCCAGTTCTTATATCACATGACGCAGTCATTTTTAATCTCAAACTGATGAAAGAACTTTTCCAAAATCTGGCAAATTTTATTCAAATTATTCCACAAAATTTCCCCAAAATTTCCAAAATCAGGGAAAGATCCTGCAGGAAATGATATACTCACACACTTCATCATTTATATATAATTGACCTAAAATCTGTGGCAAACTTAAGCTTAAACTGATCCGTATTTGGCCCCTGAACTAAAATGAGTTTGACACCCATGATGAAGAGCAATGGTTCCCAACCTTTCTTGTCTTGTGTACCCCTTGAGCCTTTTTTCAAACCATGAGTAGTACCCCCTCACTCATACGTGTTCATGGTTCTCCAAAAGTAGAACATAACACAACTGAAAATTCAACATAAGTCATTTTATTTCATCTTCTTAAATTGAACAATTAATATTCAGGCAATAAAAATGATGAATATAAGAAATAATAATATAGTAAATGTTTGTATTATTAATACTAATATTGTTATTAAAGAAAAATAAAAAAGCTGAAATTAGAAAAAAATACGACTAAATAAAAGTAATAAGTAATATAAATAAATAAATACAAAACAAATAATTAACCTGCAGCCTGTGTTATATATCACTTTTATGACATTTACCACAAAAGGAGCTTCTTTGAATATGTCCGCTTTAAACAGGCATTTAACCTTTATAAACAAGTCATAGCGCACACGTACCATTTTATTGACAGACTTATGAAATGAATGAGAATATTTTTTATTATCTTGGAAATAAATTCTTAATTTTTCCACGTACGCCCTGCAGTGTGCTCACATACCCCTAGGGGTACGCGTACCCCTGGTTGTGAAACGCTGATATAGAGGGTGACAAAATAAATGATTATTGAGACTTAAAGGAGCATAGGGCAGGATTTCAGAAAAAATAAACATTCATTTTAAGGTTTTTTATGATGCTAAAGGTTGATGAAGCGCTCTAAACCAAAAAGAATGAGTCCACACACATTTCTACCTATTGCCTTGAAAAGATTGTGTGATACATTTTCTACTGCTGTTCTGGGCGTGATTTTCCCACACAGTTCTGAGGACGTGATGTCAAATGACGCTGGTGCGCGTTCTCAACGGCTTGGAGATGCGGCCCAATACCGGAAATTAAGAAGAATTAGAAGAAGATGACTTTGAGACAGAAAGAAGACAAGCACAGTGGAATAACTACTGTTTGATTCCACAGATTTACGCAGAGGCATGTGCACAGGTCTTGCAGTAAACAGTTACATAAATAACCGTGTCACAGTTGGAGTGCAGATTAGGCCGCATTTTCTTGTCCGAGTCCGCCCCGACAGTGAAAGACAAAAGAAATGACATATTTACGTTTGTTTTAGTGGTGAGCACTGATTTTATGAACAAACAACTGTTAATGCCAACATCAGATCAGAGCACGGGTAACTAGAGAAAGTGAAACGCGGTGCATGCAATCGGATCTATTTACATAATCCATGTATCAAAGATAAGGATAATCCATGTTATTGTGCAGAAAAAGGAATATTTTAATGGTGTATTCCTTTAGAATTGTCCTCTGCTTCGTTCCTCCTGCACTGTGAATCACTGCTGTCACTGTAACAGTTAAAGCTGCATTCTTCAGAGCTACAGTAGCTGCAGCAGGAAAGGAAGAACGCTGCAGCGCAAACGACACTATGAGGGAACAAACCCGAACACCAGTTCTAAATATCTGTCCGAACCCGACCCCTCCGGTGCCCTCGGGTCCCGTCAGCGTTCGGTCGCGTATCCATTCTCAATCCATAATATCAGCTCCAGTGATGAACCAAAAGTTGATCATTTTTGTTTCATTTTGCCGTTTTCACAGTTTTGTGGGATTTGAACTAGCGTGTTTGTTTGTTTGTTTGTTTTTTTTTTACAGCAGAGTCTCTGTGTTTTCTTATGTTTCAGGCTATGTCTTTTTATCCTTCCCAGGTGTATGTAGTTGTGGGAATTGCTGGAGTTGCGTTAACTGGCTGCGTCCTCATGGTCATCATCCTGAGATATGGACGAAGCTCCAAGTTTATGAAAGGTGAACACTTTTCCTTAAATGCACTAATTAGCTCTGAGGAATTTATCATTAATGAAGAATTTATTAATTACAGAAGAACTGGGACCTTTTCCTAAATCTGTGGGTTTAAAATAAACATTCCACAGTTTGTAAAGCATGCACTAATATAGGGGAAGGGAAACCACAATGTTAGAAGAAAAACAATATTAATGTACACTAAACTACATCAAGAAAATATATCTCCTGTATTTGTTTTGTTATTTTAAAATTTCAAATAAATGGATTAAACACCTTTTATCAATAAAGTTACCATTCGTCAATACTATAGTTTGTAATGGTTTTATTATTATATGGACATTAGTGTATGAAGTATAATTAAACATTCTTTAATAGCAGATTATGGATTATGATGCCAAAAAACAAAAAATTTCAAGCGCATTAAGATATTAGTCACATGGAGGGTTCAGTTTTCTTCTAAAGAACCAAACTTTTACAAAACCAAAGCAACTATTTCAAAGAAATGTAAATAATCCAAAAAAAGATACACAGTGACTAAAAATGTATGAACACTGGAAAGTCCATTAGTCCATTAAGGTTATCATTTGCATAAAATTGTATCCTATCTTTATAAGTTTACCAAGTAAAGAGCTCATCAAAGTATAGTGACTTTGTAAAATCTGTGCAACATCGTATGAATTATAACAAGAGCTCTCAGAGAGTGCAAACCTCTGCCAAATTACCAAATAATTCAGTCCATCTAAATACACAAATTCAATGAAACCCTACAATATTTGGAGGATCGCATTTTTCCCATGTTCTTATCACATAACTACAGTCATTTTAAATCTCAAATTACTCAATTTTCCTGAAAGTATTTTACATAACTTCCCCAAATTAAGTAGAAATTGGTCACAAAATCTTCAAAAATCTTGCAGGGACTGATTTCTGTCACTTATTGCTTGGATATTGTCGGCGCTTTACATACTTGATGTATCATTTACATGTGGAAGTGCAAACTTATGGACATTAGTGTGGAAATGGTTCATTTTCCCACCTAAAATCTGGCCACTTTGGATCAAACTACTTCCTGTTTGGCCCCTGACCTAAAATGAGCTTGAAACCCCTGATATAAAGTCTATCTTTGGTTATAATTTGATCAAAACCCATTAAGTACTTTTGACGTAATCGTGCTGACAAAGAAAAAATGAAATGAATAAAGGCCAGTGAAAATATGATGGGTAAGCAGGGTTGGGGTCAATTACAATTGCAATCGATAATTAATTACAATTATGGTGTAATTATAAGTTGTAGTTGAAAAATCTGTTGCTGTCGTAATTAAATTGTAATTTAGTTCAGATAATTGACTTTGCAATTGTATTTGCCATGAAAATTCTATAAAAATTAAATTATAATTTAACGCAAAACTGGTGAACCATGTTACAGTTCTAAACATATATAGTTAACAATTATTAAAATAACTTTCATATGAAGCTTTCCCACATTTTACCATAATTGGAATCTAGGGCTATACTGACACAAAAAAGGCTCAGACGCCCGCATCAAAAATACTAAAACCTATATTTTCATTGATTAAGAATTAGCCTATCAATGTAACCAAGAGATAGGAAATAATATAGATGATAGATATTTGTTTTTGGTGCATTTTACAGCTGATTTAGGACCCGTTATCATAAGAGATGCTTAACTTAGAAAGTGTCTATGCGTACGGTTGCCATAAGGACAACCCCCGGTGCTATTGGTACGTTTACCGAAGAACACGTACGTAGCGTCTTAGGGTTAGGTTTAGGTTATAACTCAATATCGCAACAATTTTTAGGGTTAGGGTTAGGTTTAGTCTTGGTCACGTGACCTTAACTGGCCAATGAGGGTACGGATAAAACGTCAGTATATTGATAGGGTTAGGGTTGGCCACTGCCTAACTTTTATTAGTTATTTCAGGCTCAGTAATTGTGATTAATTGTAATTGAACTTTAATAATTGAGAACGTAATTGTAATTGACTTTCTGAGGATAAAAAATAATTGTAATTGGAAAAAATGCTTGTAACTGTAATAATAATTGAACATGGGTAATTGAAAACGTATTCGTAACTGAAAAATGTAATTGGTGGTAATATTTATGTCCAATAATGATTAATTGTGAAGCGATGGGGTGTTTTATATCTGACTCAGGTCACAGTATGTACATGGTGGGTTTGTTACTGGTTGACTCTGTGTAAGTACGACGAGCTCATGCTCTCATATTCTCAACAAGAATTTTTCCTATTTTCCTGCTCCTCATCCTCATTCTTCATCCCCCCCCCCCACCCCACTGTGTCTCCCCAGGCACCTCCTCAGTCATCAGTAATGACGATGACTCTGCCAGCCCTCTTCATCACGTCTCCAATGGCAACAACACCCCTTCGTCCTCGGAGATGGGTCCAGACGCAGTGATCATTGGGATGACAAAGATCCCTGTCATTGAGAACCCTCAGTACTTCCGTAACTCTGGCAGCATGCTGAAATCCGACACGTGTGAGTAAGCGCCTTCGTTCTGCAAACGCCGAGTAACCCGGACCTTTTCTGATAAATCAATGCAGGGATCACTGCCAGGCATCATATTTATAGTCTGCATCCTGCAGTGCTGGGAGAATGACCCCCGTCTCCATGGACAAATGGAAACTACGTGCACAAGGGCATCGACTTGAAAATGGGTTTAGATGGATAACTATACGCATTAGTCAATCTGATATCTTTAGTATGTGGAAACATAATTGTGTTACAGATATAGTGTTTATTATGAGAAAATATCCCTGAGTCACATCAACTCACTGTATTCAGTGGTTCATATTTTATGTATTTAATTTAAAATATATATGTATATATGATATCTTTGAATATTTGATATTGTTCAGACAATATGGATTTCTTTAGGATTTAGTGGAATGTACCTTCACAAAAAGTGGTTTAATTTAAGCCAAGTAATTGATTTGCAAATAAATAAATAAATAAAACAAGCCTCAAATGTGTCTGTACGATGGCAAAAACTATTTCTAAAGTTTCTGAACTCAGATATGCTCAGAGAGAACATGCAAACTCAGAGACCATTTATGTGAACGTGCAGGTTATATTTAAATGCTTAAATGGGCATTAATATGAAATTTATAACTTATTACTAGATTGTGCAGTTTTTTGACAAAATACTGTATATATTATTTTACAACATCTACTCAGTTTGTGCCAAAAAAATACTACTTCCTTAATTCTGAATGTTTTCATATTTTATAGAAATAAATCATGCAAACAGCATGCACTGAAATATATTGAATATTTAAAAAAGGTTTTTTTTACTAAATTCCAGCTTAAAAAAAAAAAACAGCTTAGTTGTTTAGCACAGCATTTCGCAAATGGGGGTATGTGTACCCCTAGGGGTACGCGATGGCACTACAGGTGGTACATAAGAATGAAATCTAATGAAAGCATTAAAATTGTAACATATAAATATAATAATGATAATGGAAATGATCGGGATTAGAACATGAACTAAAAATACAAGAGTCAGCCTAGATCCCACACCAGGTGGGAGTGACCAGAAATTATAAAAACTATAGAAATAGACTATTCAAGAGGCACTAAATACTGTTTCTCTCCACTTATTTACAAAATTAGATCATTTAAAATGTGCATTATCACTCATTTATTCCATATTTATGCTCTATAGTTGTTTTTTACAGTATTATGAGCAAAATGTTGTAGTCAGAGAACTAGATTGAGAAATAAGACAAAGAGGGTTCTTGATCCTAAAAAGTTTGAGAACCACTGGTTCAGCATATGGATTCTTTAATAAGTAGTGATTGGTCTTCTTCTACATCCAGTTGTTCAGCACATTAAGAGACACAACATCGTGCTGAAGAGGGAGCTGGGTGAAGGAGCCTTCGGGAAGGTCTTCCTCGCTGAGTGTTACAACCTGACCCCCGACCAGGAGAAGCTTCACGTGGCAGTAAAGGTATTGATGATCAGGAAACCAATAATCAATACTGTGACTTTCTATCAATGAGAGGGAGAAAACTGTGCATAACATTCCTTCTTATTGGATTTGGGTTTATTTACAGGATTTATCTCCAACATAAAAAAAAACAATATGAAGCAATCATTGGTCACTTAAAAAAAAAAAAAAAAAAAAAAAAAAAGAGCCCCAGAAATATTTGAGAAGGAAGTGTAACGTTTACCTAGTCCTGCTTCTACTTCCAAGCTATTTCATAAAGAAGTAAATAAATCTGACATTATAATAAATGTATGTATTGTACAAATATAAATACACACAAATATGAACACAAACAAACATTCATAGGCCTACCTACTTATCAATATCCACATGGCCACCTATCCATCAGAATCTAGTTTTTGTACTGATCTAATAAGATTTGCATATAAAATATATATATATTTAATAAGTTTACGTTTAATATTGTTCCAAAAGGATACCCCACAAACTGGGATGCACATGCTTTTCAAAGTAGTAATTTATTTTTTCTTAAGTTCAATTCCCCGTGTTCTGTATTTATCTTTAAACATAATTTTAGATATTTTTTACTTAATCAAATCCATAAACTTAATTTCTTTAGACTTTAGAAAAAGGGGGTTATTATGGTCCACAAATCCTGCATGATTTATGATCCTTATTATTCTTTTTTGCAAATTACATAACCTTTGTAGGTTGCTTTGGTATGCGTTTCCCGACAGATATGGTAGAATTAATGCACAGTATAACATATGTACCGTTTCTTGCTTTAGTACATATCTGGTTTTGTTCACTATTCCAATGCTTCTTGAGATCTTGGTACACAAACATTTACGTGATCTATTAAGACACGCAGAAATGTTTGTCTCATGCACTCTTTACATTATCGATTTCGAACTTATCAAGTTCTGATGAACTACGACCAGGCCCGCGGAACATCTCCGCTCCAAATAGCACGTACCACATTCCCGAGAATTCAGTGAAACGACTCGGTTCCACCAAGTAAAACAAATCGAAATTGTGCGACATAAAATCGTAATCTACGTTGAGTTGCCTTTGAAACGATACACCACACAACTATGCTTCGTTAAATTTAGAAATTATCGAAAAAGGGGGTGGGCCCCCGGAACCCCACCCTTTCAAAAAGGTCTCTGAGAGGCTCTTGACGTCCGCTCATAGAATATCCATGTCAAATTACAGCCCGATTCAACGAGCATTAACGGAGGAGTAGTCATTTGAAAAATCGTGGCATGTACGGAGTAATGGGCCCCATTCATGTATTGGTATGTGTCAATGATTCGATACCACCAACTGTCGCAATATTTGAGTCACAAATAAAAATTACTTTAATGGAAATTGCCTAAAAAAAGGGGTGGGCCCCCGGGTCCCTCGGGCCCCTAATGAAATTGTGGAAGGCATAATCGTAATCTACAGTGAATTACTTTTGAAACGATATATCACACGATTATGTTCCTATAAATTTGGAAATGACCAGAAATGGGGGGTGGGCCCCCGGGCCCCTTAGTCCATTTATAAAAAGTTCCGAGTTCTCGTTATATTAATTCATAGAGTATTCATACTAAACTGCATTCATATCTAACCAGAACTAACAGAGGAGTAGTCATTTGAGAAATGGGGCCCCCGGGTCCCCCTGGTGCCCCCCGTGACAAGTACGAAGTAATGGCCTCATTTATATATTGGTATGTGCCAATGATTCGGTGCCACCAACCATCATAATACTCGCAAATAAATGAGAAATCGACTTTTTTTTTTTTTTTTTTGGGTCCCAAATTGAAAATCGGGCTCGAGCGTCGATGCGTACACATCCATAGATTATAGCTACTAAATTTCAGCCAGATCCGTTCACGAATAACAGAGGAGTAGTGATTTTAACTAGTGTACACAACAACAACAACAAGAAGAACAAAGTGGGTGGCGTTGCGAGTCCGGGAGCTCGGCCTAAAAACGCGTCTGTTTTACATTTCCAAACAGACTCTGAAGGAGGCGAGTGAGAGCAGCCGTGCTGACTTCTACAGAGAGGCGGAGCTGCTCACTAACCTGCAGCACGAGCACATCGTCACCTTCTACGGAGTGTGTGTGGAGAGCGACCCACTCATCATGGTCTTCGAATACATGAAACATGGCGACCTGAACAAGTTTCTCAGGTGGGATCATTTTTAACATCACATTTTACAGTTACATTTTGTGACAGAACCATATATCACAGTTTGTCGTACCTGCTCACATGCTTTCTATCCAGTGCAGAGTAGATCATGTTTAATTAACCCTGGGATATTTGTCATTACTGTTTAGTAGCACTGACTGTATCTTCTTTAACAATGTTATTTTCATATTTTCATAATGTTGTGCAGCCACAGATAAAGATGAAACACACGACCAAAGTATAGGAAGGGTTTCTGTTCCTTTAAATCAAATGTGTCAAACCCAAGGCCCGGGGGCCCCTTTAAAGCAGGGGTTCTCAAACTTGGGGTCAGAACCCCATTTGGGGTCACGAGACACTGGGAGGGGGTCGCCAGATGCCTTCAAGAAACAGAGTATTTTTTTAACCATTTGAGCCCATTTTTGCTTATTTCTACCGTTTTTCTGCAACTACACCAAACTTGCCATATTTTAACCTATTTTCATAACTTTTTCTTGCCATATTTTTTTCTCTTTTTAATGCATTTTTGCCACTTCTCCATCAGATTTGAATGCCTTTTCTGCACGTGTTTTCTACTGTCAAGACATTTTTGGCACTTATAAACCCTTTCCACCACTTTCCCACCCTATGTTGCATTTGTTGACCCATTAGTCACTTTTAAACTGTTTTCACCGTATTTCACGCTTATTTTAGCCAATTTAACCCCATTCATGATTTGTCATGCCCATTATTTGCCAGTTTATACTAATTCTTCCTTCTTTTTTATATTACATTACCCTAACCTCTCCTCTCCACATTTTTGCCAGTTTTAAACCAATATTGACACTTTGAACTTTTTTAACCACTTTTTCTGTCTGTTTTTGCCCACTCTAATTAGCAACTTTTAACCAATTTCTGTGGTTTTTAAAATCCCATTTCACCACCTTTTCCACCATTTTTTAAACTCATTTTATTTCTGATTAAAACAAGAATTTACATCTTTAAGATGACTATATACTATGGCGCATATAATAATAATAATAAACTTCCTGGATAACAGTGGATATTATTCAGATCAATAAATAAATGTGATTATCACAGATTCATAGAACAAAGGACCATCATTTTGCTCACTTTATGGATGGACCCTAAAAATCTCTCCCCTTTATAGAAAATAAATACATAAAATGAGTGGATTCTGAGTTGCAATACTTTTCGTGTCCAACCCTTTGACTTCCATCCAAGTTAGATTGATTTTTAATGATCAACAGTAAGAAACGCTGGTATTTGGTTTGTGGTTATTTGGGTGCAGGTCCCACGGTCCGGACGCGGTGCTCATGGCAGACGGTCAGCACAGCATCCTGGTGGAGCTCACACAGTCCCAGATGCTGCACATTGCCCAACAGATTGCTGCTGGCATGGTCTACCTGGCCTCGCAGCACTTTGTGCACAGAGACTTGGCAACGAGGAACTGCCTGGTGGGAGAAAACCTGCTGGTCAAGATCGGAGACTTTGGCATGTCCAGAGATGTTTACAGTACAGATTACTACAGAGTAAGTACTTTTTAGATTCTTTTGGATCTTTCATCAATTATAAGCTCATTTGTTCTCGTTTTAGTCTGGAATAACTTCAAAGTTATTTACAAAAGCAGTAATTGTGAATCCCCAGAGGAATTTATCCTGAACCAAGAACATGTCAAAATATTTTCTTTATGGAAAATTATTTGAGTATAATATTTATATCAGTGATATCAACTCTACTCACTTTAGGTCTAGTGTGCAAGACAACTTTACCAGTGAAACAAAAAGTGCCACTAGTAGTACTGGTGAAGCAAAATGTGCTATTAGCAAGCATTATATTCTAATAAGGGGGCGGGGTAAAGCAAATTCAGGCTTCCCATTGGCTTTCAAAAATAATACAACCAATCAGGGAGCTGGATTTAGTTATAATAACTGACTTCACTTGCTTTATGTCTACTAGTACTACTAGTGGGATTTTGAGTTTACTATTGGCAAAAGTAAACAACATTTTTGTTTTACTAGTAAATGTTTGTGTTACAGTACTAGTAAAGCTTTGAGTTTTTACTATTAACATTTTTTAAGTCTAAAAACACTATTTTTAACACAAAACTACCCACTAGTAGACAATGTTCCATTACTAGTAAGGTCTACTCGTGTAAAACCACATTTTTGTTTAGTAGTACTAATAGTAGACAAAATCTCACTAGTAGTACTAGTAGATGTTTTTAGTTTAATATTAGTACTAGTAAAGCCAAACTGTTTACTAATCATACTAGTAGAGCTAATGCTAACAAAGTAGGAGGGATTAGGACCAAATCCAGCTCCTGATTGGTTGTAATATTTTTGAAAGCACTTCAAAATGTGCTTTTCTCCATTCATTTATTAGCCTATAATTCTTATTTATGACACATTTTGCTTCACTAGTCAAGTGTATTAGCACATTACACCAAAACTGAGTTCATACTTGCCAAATGTAAGCACTAGTAAAACTTAACTATTGATATGTATCATTAATATATATATTATGCGCCATTTTTCTTCTTCATGTGCCTCTTATATAACAGTTTGGAGCTCACAGCACCCCCTGCTGCCAGGAAATGCATTCACTTTATATGACAGAGCAGGGGTCACCAACACGGTGCACGTGGGCCCCAGGTAGTCCGCATGGACCCCGTGAGGGGCCCTCAGTAGCATTACTCCCCTATGAGCTCCATCTAAAATCTGATTTACTTTCCAGGATTCAAACTCACAAAAGATAAATACATATGACAGACATAATTAGAACTTAGTAAAGTTAAATTCTGCTGATAAAGTTTTAGTATCAAATTAACCATCTTAAAATGTTTGTTTTCACTTAAACTTTGAGACAAATGTTTGTAAGTGTTGCAGATCTGCTGTATGGATGAATTTTTTATAAAGTTGAATGAAAATGAAACAATTGCATAAATTAGGAAAAAATAGTGTTTCAATTTGAAACCTCAACATTTCCTACCATTTTAGGTTACTGCTAGCCTTCGCTATTACCTTACGCTCTAAATCTGTGAAATTCTAGTATTTTTTTCTAAGCCTTCAGACTGTTCAGTAGTACCTATGAAGTAGCTCAGTTTCAGAAATGTTGGTGACCCCTGTGCTAGAGTATCAAATCTTTCAAATCAGCATAAATAATTAAAGAAAAATGAGAATAGAAGAAGTTTTCTGTCTCTGCAGGTCGGTGGACATACGATGCTTCCGATCCGTTGGATGCCCCCTGAGAGCATCATGTACCGACGGTTCACCACTGAGAGTGACGTGTGGAGCCTGGGCGTGGTGCTGTGGGAGATCTTCACCTACGGCAAGCAGCCCTGGTACCAGCTCTCCAACAACGAGGTGAGACACAGCAGCACCATGTTTTGCATTATGATAAATGGTTTCCGTGTAATTACTCTCACATGCATGTGAGAGTAAATGATTGAATAAATAAATAAATAAATAAATAAAAATGATTGAAAAGCATTAGTGTATTGGATGTCAAAGGGAACAGATGATCAAATGTTATGTCTTGTCAGTGAAGTTATTAGGCATTGTTATTGTGGCTCAACAACGGATCAATAATAGTATATGAAAATGAATGAGAGCTGTAGATATCTCAGTCCCTCCGAATCCACAAATTAAAAAAAAACTCCACAATATTTGCAGGGGTTTATGATTTTCTTGTGCTTATGTCACATGACTGCAGTTCTTTTTATTCACAAACTGTGGGAAAAATCTAAATATTTCCTGCTATTTCTCACAAAAAACAATTCCACAAAATTCATAAGAAAATTACGCCAGAAAATTGGTCATAAAATCAAGGAATTTAGATGTTTATGATTTAGCTGTCATTTTTTGCTTGGATGTATATATCATTTTACATGTGGAAGTGACAACTACAGCAAAATGTGGCTCACTTGAGGGTCCATATTTGGCCCTTGAGTGAAAATGAGTCCAATACCCGCTGGTTTGGTGACTATGGTTGTGTTTGAAATGGCACACTCCGTACAATGAACTACAAACTCAATGAGTATATACTGTCTAGTATATACCATAAGTATGGTGATGGGGCGATTGAATATGATGAGTGTGCCTATCGTGCACACTTAGAAATGTCCCGATATAGTATACACCCGGAGTTTGCAGGGCAGGGGGAGCATTGCCGCCCCCCAAAAATTTTTATTTTTTATAAAATCGTTTTTTGTTGCTTTGATTCTAACATAAGTTTTCAGTGACTTTAGAGACTTTAGGTTGGTTCTTTTTCTGTTGTACAATTCTTCTTCACAATGTAAACTGTGAAGCACCACTGCACCCAGCAGTTCATGTATGGTACTGCAGCAAAAATCAAGCACAAAGACTGATTTTATCGTTAATTTACAAGATGAAATGACACGTTGATGCACATTTTTGTAGTCAACAATATCAATTATGTTACACACATTGTGGTTGGCGCAAATCTCGAGACGGTCTATATATTTAATTCAGTTTATTCTTTTGCACCCCCTGGCAAGAATCTCATACTCCGGCTATGACATCTGGGTATTTCCTGCATACTCAGTCTTTTCTTAATATCTAAAGTGAACGCACTACGTACTCATTTTGACGTCAGACTTAGTATGAGTAGTACATTATATGACATTTCCAACGCAGCCTATAACGCCCCTCCCCCTTACGTAAATAAGAATTAATGATTCTTTTCATACTTTTCCTGTTTATTTTGTAATGCAGATTAATAACTAACATATTTATTTGCTCTGCTACCAGGTGATCGAGTGCATCACCCAGGGCCGGGTGCTGCAGCGGCCCCGCCCCTGTCCTAAGGAGGTGTACGACCTGATGCTGGGCTGCTGGCAGAGGGAACCCTACATGAGGCTGAACATCAAGGAGATCCACAGTATGCTCCAGAGCCTGGCCAAGGCCTCGCCCGTCTACCTGGACATACTGGGCTGACCCTGCTAGCCTGCCTGGGTGGGTGTAACCTGGGTGTGTGTAACTCTGCGTGCATGTGTACATTGTGTGCTTGAACGTGTGTTTGACCACATGGTTCTGGGGGGGGCGAGGTTGTGTGAAGGCGTCCGTGTACAGTACCCTGGGTGTAAATGTTTCCTGAAAAACGCTCCTATGTCCGTATTCCCATCACTTACAAGGAGAAGCCTTAAATTTTGTCCTCTTTAAAAGTTGGCAAATTGTAAATGAGGCACATTTTACCAAAATACAGAACTACGGGACTTTTTAGTTTAAATGAGTAAAAAAATAAATTACATAAAATGTATAAAAAAAAGGGAAAGAGGCAGCTTGACCACCTGACTACATCAAAGCAGGGTTGGGGTCAATTAACATTTTCAATTACATTTACATCTTCAATTATCCATGTTCAATTACAACTAAATTACGATTACAGTGGCCGGCGTTTTTTCCAATTTCAATTCAAATTACAATTATGAATTTTCCCCAGAAAGTCAATTACAATTATGTTTTTAAATTACGTCTTCAATTATTCATGTCCAATTACAACTAAATTATGATTATGGTGACCAGCATTTTTTCCAAATACAATTAAAATTACAATTACGATTTTTTTCCCTGAAAGTCAACAACAATTACATTTTCCATTACTAAAGTTCAAATTCAATTAATCACAATTACTGAGCCTTTAATAAATATCCCCATAAACTGTGATTAGCTTTCTGTTAGCATCTCTTATGATAACGGGTCAGTTTTGACTCATGTCTTATATCAGCTGTAAAATACACTAAATAAATTTATCTATTATCTAATTTGTTTTCTATCTCTTGGTTTCCTTGTTAGAATTCCTTATTCATAAAAATATTGGTATTCATGTCTTTGATGTGGGCGTCTGAGCCTTTTTTCTGTTAGTGTACCCCTCGATTTCAATTAAAAATAAAAATGTAAATAAATTATACTCATGAGAACTGACAGGTCGTGGGAAAACTTGATTCAATTTAATTAAACTTTATTTATATTGCACAAATTACAACAATGGTCATCTCGAAGCGCTAATAAGACATGAAACATATTTTATTAATAATAATAATTTAATAATTAACTATATATGTGTAACCAGTAGAACTAACATGGTTCCCCAGTTTTGCATTTAATTATAATGCAGTTTTTATATAATGTCCATGCCAATTACAATTACAAAGTGAATTATCTAAACTCAATTACAACCGCTACAGATGTTTTCACTAACAGTTGCAATTATAATTATGCCCTAATTGTAATTAATGATCAATTACGCAATTACAATTATAATTGACCCCAACCCTGCATCAAAGCAACACCTGCTGCAGCTGCTTCTGCTAAAACTAATCCTTCTGTTTTTATTAAAAAATAATGTAAATCACAAAAAAGGACTCACTATTTATAGCTCCAACTTTTCCAATTATTGTCCAACTATTCCGATTTGTGTACAATCTTTGAGCATTGCCTCGTTGTGAGTGGATTATAAAATTAGCGTTTATTTATTTTTCGATGATATTTCATTTGCATAATACTTTTGCACATCAGTTTAGACGCCCCATATTGACCTAAATAAGCGCGTCTTTCTCTGGGATGCCCGACTATAACGTCAACGTCAAAGCACTCAAAAACACAAGGGCATACCGCGTTTTACGCCGCTTTTTGAACAAACTGCCATATCTGTTTGACTTTTCTGTAAATATTTTTCCACTTCACCACAGATTATTACGTCACGTGACCTATACTTAGAGATGTGCTTTTGCTCATTTACTTAAAAATCTTTGTTACATTATCTAAAGCACAGAGAAGGAGACGGGCTGTTTTCCTTTAGTTTCACCAGCAACGTCATTTATGTGAAATTTACTGTTTTGTGGCCTTTTAAAAAAAAAAAAGAAAAAAATCAAAGGTTTCTTATTTTTACTTTTATGTTACCCGAGTTACTAAACCTGCTCATTCAAAATGTATTCACATTGCAAGAGTGCACTTTTAAGATCTAACCTTTAATTCTACATAGTTGGCTGTGGGACAGGAATGAAAGGATTAATTAAGAGTCTAACTGCCCTTAAAGTTTCCCAGGGGTGCTTTTATCTCTACTTGCGGCCTCTGGAAGAGCTGCTCGTCCCAGGCAGCGCCGGAACACATTAACAGGAGCAGTTAAATGCCATCAAAGTGCACTTGTGTAATGTCCTTGGTAAAGTGTTTGTTTGTGAGACTGGAAATAGTTTGAACTCAGCAAGGCAGTGTCAGTATTTCTTCCGTATATGAGGGTCCTCAACTAAATTTGACAAAGGGTCAGATTTCTTTTTTTACACAGATGCAATGAGAGTCAAAGGCTCTCATAAAATACTGTTGCATTAATGTTTAATTTAAACAAGCTGTTAAGTGCTTGTTGTTATATATAGTAGATAAACTACAAAATAGTCTAAAAGAGTCTAAAAACAAAGAGAAAGTTGAAGAATTTAACTATAATTAGCCGAGTTGCCTTTACTTTTATGACCAATACTTAAAGCTGCTACCATGATAATTTTTTATTAGATAAAATAATAGTCTATGCCTTATTGATCAATGAATCAAAGGTCATTTACTCCAAAAAGAACTGGGAAAGGTTGAAAATTGCCACTCAAAAGCTTTTGTTTTGGTCTCCACTGTAAGGCAAGGTAAGGAAAATGTATTTGTATAGCGCATTTCATACACAAGGCAATTCAATGTGCTGTATGTGATTAAAAAGTGCAAAATAAAACATTTAACAGTTTAAAAATCAAAGAAGAATATTAAAATCAGCAGTAAAAACGTTTAAAATCAGCAGTAGAAACATTATATCAACCCACACTTTAAATACTCTTCTATTGCCATTGTCGGAAAAGTTTTGCTCATTGCATTGTGAGATGTGGAGTCCTGTAGACTGATGCATAGATGTGTGTTTACTTCATTCCTACTAGGATTGCTTTTGTTTGCCCCCAAAAACACAAAGTGACTTCCCAACACATTTTTGGGGCCTGTACTTAGAAGCTGGATAAATATATCTGGGATCTCTCTCCGATATCATTACCTAACCAAACATTCTCCGTCAGAGAGCAGCTGTACTACGAAGCTGGCTATCAACACGTTCACTTAAGACGAGTGATTTCAGCCAGGTTTACGTGCACGCTCTAGAGAAATGGGTGGAGATTGCAGAGTCAGACCGATCACAAACACAGTGAAACCGGGCAGACTTACATCGCAATTGAGGATGGAAGACAAGCTTTTATTTTGAAAAGGGGATATTTGACTTTTAGCTTGAAGACGATCCCAGGACGATTTTATGTTCCGCTCACAATGCATCATGGGGCGATTGAGTATGACCAGAGTGCCTACCGTGCACACTTAAGAAATGTCCCAATATAGTATACATCCAGCATACGCAGAGTTTGCGGGGGAAGGGGGAGCATTGCCAACCCCCCCCTCCCCAGTGGTCAAAAATGTTCATTACAGTTTTCCCAATTTCATTTGAAAACTTTGATTCTAACATATTACATTTCAATTCATGTCACATATGTTTGTTCTAACTCAGGTGTGTAGTATAGCTTTTCAGTGAAATGGTCCCAAACTTTTGAAACTTTAGGTTGGTTCTTTTTCTATTGCACAATTCTTCTTCATAATGTAAATAAATGGTGAAGCAACACTGCACCCAGCAGTTCATGTATGGTACTGCAGCAAAAATGAAGCAGAAAGAAACACAGAAACCGGGCAGACTTACATCACAACTGAGGAATAATTCTTGAAAAATATGAAGAATTAAAATCAATAATTGAGAACAAAAACAACACTGTTGCTGCAGAAAAAGCAGGAAGGAAGGAATGCAGGAATTAATGAATGTTAATGCTTAAATTAGTGAGATTATACAATATTCATTGGAGAAACCGGACACATCAGTTTCACTGGACAACAGTATTTGTATTTTACACAACCTGGATTATTTTACAGGACTGAGCCTCTCTGCATTGCCACGGAAAACATGAATGAACGAATGAATTGATTAATTTATCAGCTGACTGATGCAGGTCAGACGATCAGATGAAAATCTATATGTTTCCTATAGGATGCCATCGGTAAATGAAAGGATAAATATTCTCTCTCTCCTGTCAGCGTCACATCAGATCCACACAGTGACGTCTCCAAATTTCTAACAGAATAGATTAGTCAGGAGGCGGGGCTTTATACCTACTCACATCCTAGCCAGAACAAAACCTGGTCCCAATCAGGTTAGGTGTTCAGCCTAAGTTACCATGGTGATTGAGCCACGTAAGACGTTAACCAGTGTCGTAGTACAGGACAAACGGAATAAATCCCGGAAGTAGGGAAAGCAAATCCCAATGTGATTTCATGGCAGATGTTTTTATTTTGAGATTTACACAAAAAGAAGCAAATCTGGCCGAAATGTAATGTTTCGCAGAGTGAGGTGATATCATGGGAATAAACTAAATAAAAATGGTGTCAAGAGAATCACAGTAAAAAATGAAGTAAGAACAATTCTATGCATCCATTTACAGGACTCTACATCCCACAATGCAATGCACAAAACTTTTCCAGTAGGGTGTGCAATGCCATGATTCTGACAAGTTATGCATGTCGCGATACGATTATATTCCGATATTAAACAATACGATATATATCCTGATATCAATAATTACAAATTTTACCTTTACAAGTACAAAATGGTATAAAATGCAATTTATATATATATATATATATATACAATTTTTTTTTTTTTTTTACCTTGCGAGAACAAGTAAAAAGTAACTAACTGTAATTGATTAATTATCAGAAAAAAAAAAAAATGATTTAAAAAAAAAAATCGATTTAAAGTCTGCAAAAAATTGCGATATTTCGTGAAATCTAAAGCTAAATATAAGCTAAAATTCATTGAGGTCAGCTAGGCGTTTACATGCTATGCATTCCTTAACACAATAGAAAAAAATTTCATTGAAGAACATGATTTAAAAAAAATTGATTTGGACATTTCTTTTTGATTGAAACAATAATTGCGGTGAAATATCACGATATATATCGCCAAACTGATTTTATCTTACGCCCTTAGTTTCCAGTGGAGACCAAAACTAACTTTCAGGTGTCATTTTGACTGTTTTCCTTTTTTTTTGGAGTAAACAATGATCAATTTACGAGGCCTACGCTAATACAAAAAAAAATTATCTGCGATAGCAGCTTTAAGTAAAAAGAGAAAGTTGTGATTCTTTCAACACTTATGGATGAGACGTAACACGAGAACATAAACAATCATCTGAGGAGATGCAGACGTTGCTCCAAGCCTCAGTGGGTAATTGTGGTACTTGTAGTTTTAGTAAAAAAAAACATTGTTGTTCTGTGTGAATGACATGTTTCATTATGGAACACAGGGAGACGATGAGTTACATTTGTTATAAGTGCACTTTGTAGCATCATTGGACGCCAAAATGCACAACTTGCCGTGAGCAAAACTAAAAAAAAAAAAAAAGAATCTTCCCGTCTAAACTGGTCCCTGACAGAAAAAAAAAAAACATAAAACAAAAGAAAAAAAAACACTTCTCTTTTCTTTTTCCGTACAGTTTTTTCCTCCTGTACGATACTGGCGTGTCTGCTGTACATAACCTGCTGTTCATTCTGTACAGTTCGGATATTTGTCTATATGACGCGTAGGCTACATCCTATATAATAATTCGTTTCCAGCTAGTCATGTCAAAAACTGTGTTAACATCTAATTAAACGAAGACGACATGTTTTTGGGCCACTTGCAATACATACTAGACGATGTAAATAGGAGTTTTATTTGTGCTACATAGTATGATTTATTCGTGCTCGATCATAATTAATACCCGTGAGAATACAATCCTTTTTTTGGGGGGGGGGGTTACTTTGGATCTTCTGCAGCAGACTTTATATTTCGAAAAATGTTTTTTTTGTCCTCTCTCAAGAAGATGATGATGTAAAAGGAAAAAAAAAAGAGTGAAAGTATATAGAGAAAAAAAAAAAAGCGATGTAATCTTTTCTCCAATGTGATGGGGAGCTGTCTGAGATGCTGCCTGTACCACACATTGAGGACCACAGACTCTAAACATCACGATTCCTCCAAGAAGGCGGGGCTGAGGCGTTCACGCAGGGGTCAAAGGTCGCCTCCCAACCTCTGACAGACTGTAGCCTATACTTTGATCCTCTTTTCAGATGAATAACTGTGACTTTGCATCATGAATAGTATATTATTTTGAATGTAACCAAGAGGGGAGGGGGACCTTTTTTTGAATGTAATTTATCTCGGGCGTGTGTGTGTGTGTGTGTGTGTGTGTGTGTGTGTGTGTGTGTGTGTGTGTGTGTGTGTGTGTGTGTGTGTGTGTGTGTGTGTGTGTGTGTGTGTGTTTCTGGGGTGGGTGGGGGTGGGGGGTGTTGGATAATGATATTTTGTAAATATAAGAAGAAAAGAAAAAAAGATGAACATTTTTATTTCTGTGCAGAGAAAAACTTTTACTTACAGTGCAATTATCAAGAGAGGGCGTGTCTGTCCCTGCATGTGTGTGCGTCTGCACATACATCGGAATGCGCGAGTGTCTGTGTGTGTGTCTGTGTGCGTGTGTGTGAGTGTGTGTGTGATTACCCTCCTGGCAGATTTAATCCTGCTTTAATCCGCCAGTTCTATCAATCAATTCAATGCTTTGTGCATCATGTGAGTAGCTTATCCACACTATGGAAATGTTCCTTGTGATACTGTGCATTTAATAAAGGTGGTATGTCTTACAGAACCTTGACCATCATTTACTCAATAACTTTATGATAATAATGGCTTGGATTGGATTTATGTAGTGCTTTTTTCGAGGAGACTCAAAGCACGTACAGAAACCATTATTCATTTACACCAGTCACTCACATCAATCGTACCGGGGGTGGTAAGCTACAATGTAGCCACAGACTGACAGAAGCATTGCTGCCATTTCACAACTACGGCCCCTCTGACCACCACCAACATTCATGCACAATTCATACGAGGCAATGTGGGTAAAGTGCCTTGCCCAAGGACACAACAACAATGACCAGAGCGGGATTCGAGCCCCCAACCTTTCGGTTATTGGACGCCCCACTCTACCACTGAGCTCCCCTACACATATACACCCGAGGAGGCACCAAGGAGCCGAGGACTCAGCACACCCCGCCACCGACCCCAACCCCCAATCCGAAGGCCCCCCGCCAACATCCACCCCCCCACACTCAACCCCCCAAGGGGAGGGCCCAGGGAGCCCCCCGCCCGATACCCTAGCGGAGGAGCCAAGGCTCCGTGATTATTCAATAGGCACACTGTACTTTTTTTTTTACCTTCAAAATAATTTTCATCGACATTATTACATAATAGATGGATCCACATGAAATGTAAATTTTTAGAGAATTATTAGAATCATCAACCTTATATCATAGCCTTATTATAACTTTTACTTTTAGAACCAGTAGAACATGTCCTTAAAAATCAAACAATTGATCATTTATTTATTTTCTAAATTCTAACCTTTAAAACATTGATTTTGAGACATCTGGAAACACGTCACTCATTTTTTTGTTCTCCAACCTCCATCATGTCTCGTATGTAAACAGTGCCACGTACTGACTGCTGGCTGTGGCTGCTCCGATGCACAACTAGAGCTCCAGCATACGTCCACGTTTTGTTCCAAGTTATGAATAAAATAATAACACAAGGACCTAATGACTGACCAGGAAATCAACGACCCGATGTCACTCAGCTGCTTCACATGGAGTGTATTTTAAGGTATAAAATTGTTCAAAAAATTACTTCAAATGTGTGTTGTTTTTTTGAATAAATGTGCACATTTTTTGTTCATTTGTAATGCATAACACACATTTTGATATATACACATTACTACTAGTTGGTTTGTAGGTAGCTACAGGATATTTACCTTTACCTTGCACTCTAAAGTAAGTTTTAGGCTAAGCTAACAGCTAGCATTAGCCCGAAGCTACATAATAGGCTACATATTTATTAGCAGGATTATTTATCTTTTTAACTCTTGTTTTTTTTCTATTGGAAATATCCTACAAATATTAATGTTGACCCCCAAAAATAAACATATTATTTTGTGGCCACGCCTTGTTGTGTAAAGTGTAGTTTTGTCGTGTTTAGTGGAAACTTACTGAGAAAATGCTCCATCAGCTCAGCAAGTGTTAGTGAGAGAATCCACCACGAGCTCCATGTGTTTCTAACAATAACCAGAGAGAGGAGTGATGGAGACAGCTGGCTTTAAATAACACACACACACACACACACACAGTGAATTCTTCTTTTCATCAAACCTGATGACGACCAACAGTAGATTTATATCTCTTTTTTTATTGGCTGAAGGACTGAAAGAGCTAATATCTGTTCTAACACTTTCTATTAATGAATTTAAATCACTATTAGGGCTGGGCAATTTTTTTCTATAAACGGCGATATATACAATATATATCTCGATATTTTTAATCCATTAAAGTCTTACCAGAAAGACAATTCTGGGTTACATTTACTGATGCAAAATGCCATATAGGCACATTAAGTAACTTTTTCTCCTGTAATTACGGGACAGCACGTGTGAGTGAGTTCTGTCATGTGGCTTGTTCAGGGGAAGGTCTGGTTTAAGACCAGTGGGTGTGCACTGTAGCTGTTCCCATTTAACGTTCTGGAAGCCAAAATATAGCGCTTCCATCTTGCAAATTTGACATCATTTGGAGCCAGTCTGCACAGTATGGTCCGGTGGGAGGAGCCCTGGTAACATTCTACCAACGTTTTGTTCAGATCATATTGGTTAGTACAAAACCACCACATACAATATTTACACTCAAATATTTAGTTAAATAGCGTCTCGGTTTTCCTTCACGACGTAACTGCTATTCACAAAGAGAGCTACGCAAGATCTGCGGCTGTCAATCATCGTAATACATGATATAAAATCCTGTTTTTTAACCTCAAATAACTTATTTAAATTAAAACAAACTTCACAGAAAAATGAGCACTTGAACCGAATTTTAGGGTGATAATAAATAATGGTCACAGCAAAGTCTAGGTTTGGAAAAAAAAATTGTGATGAGTATTTTAACTTTACAGTTTGACCCACATCCCATCGGTTATATTGAGGAGGCGGGGTTTATGACCTATACTGCAGCCAGTCAGTAGGGGGAGCTCTAAAAATAAAAGCTTCACTCCACTGGAGAGCTTGTTCCGTCCATTCTGTTTACATTCTATTTAAGTTAAGACACACACAGCAATCCATGTAGTGAAAACAGCGACTCCTAAAAAAAAATATCTTAATAAAAACTAAGCTGTAAATAAAAATAGTGATATAGGTGATATTGTAATTTTCGTTAACCCCAAAACAGAAATCTCCATATATTTCTTAGACCCTAATCACTACATTTATTTAACAATATGAGATACTTATAGACTAAACATGGGACAACGTATTGTGCAATAACTACGATATTGAAACGTCACCTGATGCATCATTGAGGGTAAGAGCGGCATCGCGAGACGGGTCAGATAAAAAAAAAAAATCCACAGTCTACTACACAGCAGATTGTTATGCTTTGTTTTTATTTTTTATATTCATTTTGAGTCTAAAAGGTCACACCCAGAATACATATTTATGTCGAGTTAAAATAAAATTAAAGCAGTTATTTTTCCAACTGCAATTTTGTTCAGTGTTTTTGTCCTTTTCCGAAAACATTGTATCGTATTGTTTTCCCATTATCATCTATCGTGAACACTTTGTATCGTCCCACCCTAAATTATTAATGACATGTAAAATAGATTCTGAATACTGACAATTTAAATAAGATCCATAGAATTGCTGCTAAAGATTTGAAATCTTTTTTTTTTTTTTTTTAACCTTTCATGGTCTGCTATGAAGTCTCATGTTGTATAAGTTCCAGCTTGTTTGCATAGTTTTTCATCTTCTACTGATTGTATCATAAAATAATAAAAAAAATAGTGGAAAAACAAAACCCCACCATGAAGTTTATCTAATGAACACCAGAGTGAATTAAAATTAAAGTTTTTTTAAGCAGGCACCAACACTGTCCACAAGAATTATTTCATCAAATGGTAAATATCTTCAATAATGTCAATGTCTAATGAAAAGACCAAACTAAAAATAGACATTTTAAAAAACAAGAACAACTTTAGCAGGTTCTGTGTGTCATAACAGAGGCTTGGATTAAATTAGCCTGACCATTTAGCGACAGACTTAAAGTGTGTCACAAAGCCACATAACTTTGAATATCCTCTTCAGACCAACTTGGAGATAAACTACTGCAAATAAAGGCAAATGTAGCTTCATAAATACTTAAAAAATGTGAAATCTAAAGAGCTCCATTAAAAAAAGAAACTACGTCATTGATAACTTACTTTACAGCTGTGTGACGACCTGTTCGATGTCGTTTATGAAGAAAAACTCAATAACACAAAAGCGCAGAAAGACGCAGTGGTATCTCGCTTTCATCAAAAGCTGTGCGTAGTTTATATTTATTATTCTCTAAATTAACAGTTTAAAAAAAACTCTGCTCAAGTCTCAGAAGAACCATTATGAAAGTTATCGCACAAACTCATCATACATGACAGCTTTTTTGTTTCGTTCTTTTCTCTTTTTTTTTTTGTACATAGAAGGTATGAGTATAGGCATGGAGGTGGTGTGATTCATATCAAGGCCCCCCAAAAATAAAAATAAATAGAAAGTGCTAATTTTAGCGAGAATAAAGAAGCCTTCCCTTCAAAAGGAAACAAAAAGAAAAGAAAAACCAACCTAAAGCAAAGAAAAATCCAGCCAAGAAAGCCATACAAGCCATGGAAACAATGTAGTTTAATACGATCAGAGAGCGGTGTAGGTTATTTAATTTGGATTTCTCTATGAATTGATTTGGATTTATCTATAAATTAAACTTCCTATGAGTTCTCATCAAATACAAGCAGCCGTCGCAGGTAAAAAAAAAAGGCAAACGACAGCCGACTCGAAAGGATTTCATTTGAAATACTTTTCAAACAAAACTTCACAAATTATTATTATACTGTTAGTCAATAATTTTTTGCAGTTTTGTGAAATACTCACGCTGAAATACCCACTGAAACACAGCTAAAGAAGAAGCTTTTGGGGATTTTCAGAAAGAAACGCTCTTCATGCACGCTGTAAAAACTGCATGCAGTAGTTATGGTAACCCATTCAAGCACTTTTTTTTTAAATTTATTAATAATAATCGTCATCAACACACAGCAGCTTCATCAGAGGAGCCTGTGGCCCCTCAACGTGTGGACGTGGAGTATTTATTATTTATATGTCGAGCCGTTTGCGTGTTACACATAGCTGTAACACTTTTCCTGTTAAAGAAAAGAAAAAAAAAAAAGTTATGGTGGTGGGGGGGCGAGGGGTTGATTATCAGCTTCATCATATATATATTTCATATATATTTATATATTTCTCTTCTCACTCGCTCATACATTTTATGCCACTTTGCTCTGATTTTTGTTTACAATGTAACAAAGATGGTGACAGGCCAGAAATTACAATCACCAAAAACTAACTCAGAAAATAGAGGGTGAGGCAGGGTGGGTGGGGAGCGTAGGGGGCGTTTGCCGTGGGCTGTCCGTCACTGACAGTTGCAGCACAGAGGACAAAGTCTGCTGGATGCTTGGACATCAAAGAGGAGGCGGCGGAGGCTCCTTCCCCGTAGAGCCGCCCTCTTTCAGCTGCAGGTTCTCCATGGCCACATCTAAAGGCATGATTTCCACGCAGCCCATCGCCCCGAAGTCGACGAAGTCTCGGCGCTCGTCCTCGTCCGACGAGGAGCAGCTCTCCTCACGCATCAGCGTCGACAGGAGCAGCTCCTGCACAAACAGGCTGTGGTCGGCGCGCTCGCCTTCTAGAAACTGACGCTCCGCTTCAGTCATCTTGGGTTCGTTCAACCTGAGGAAAAACCGATGGTTAAAGTTTGTCTGGGTGTTTGGAAAAGAGGAAACAACAAAAAAGATCTGAAACTTAGTCGTTATCTACAAAAATACAAATAAAATGCTAATTCCAGAAAGTTTATTTTGTCTCATTTTTTTTTTTTAAATAAAACAACTTTTTTCAGGAATATTTCATTGAAATTTACTTTGAAAATAAACTTGATCTCCTGACATGTGGCCAACTTCAGAGTTCTCTCAGACTGGCCACGCCCCCTGTCGCCCAATGGACTCTCGAGATATCATCGGGCTACACCCAGAAATAGCTCATAAGTACACATCAAAGCAATCAGTAGATACTTCTGAGGAAAACTGACAGTTGGCAGTCGAATCATGTCATGTCAGGAGATCAAGCGAAATTTCAAAGTAAATTTCAATGTAAATTTCCTGAAAAAAGTTTGAGTGAAGTCTGAATAAATGGAACCGTAACACAGTGTTTTCAACCTTGGGGTCAGGACCCCTTGTGGGGTTCCCTGGAGTTTAAATGGGCTGAAATGTCTAGTAATTGAGAAAGAAAAAAAAAGTACTGATTAGAAATACATTTTACATTTTTTAAGTGATTATTCTTTTTCGAATTAAAATAACACTGTTTTAAACAACTGTATTCTATACTTTCACGACGTAAAATATAAATCTACTTAATAATAATAATAATATTATTATTATTATTATTATTATTAATAAAATGCAGTTTTAAAATATATGAGCTCGCACAAATTGTGACTAATCCTGGCTCGTCTGTATTTGGTCAATGATGTAAAAGGATAATAAAAAGGGCATCATCGGGCAAGGTTTGCATGAATATTATAATGAAAATAAAAACAGAAATACTTTGAAATCACATACAGGACTAAAATAGAACTAAATATGGCATAAAATAAATTAGAATTGATTTAGAGTAATTAAAAAAAATAACTCAATATAGACGTCATGGCTAGATGGTATATTTTGACACTTTGAATAACAGAATGAATTACAGAAGTAATTTATTAAGTAACATTTTAAAACATATACTAAGTTACTACACATGTCTTATCTTTTTTATGCATTTCAACCTTTTTTAACTTAAATAATGCAGCTGGACAGAATATTCAGGCTTCATTGACCCAATACAGAGCAACAAAAATGAAGTAATTCTAGAAAAAAAATGTCTTTCGGGTCGCTAGAAAATCTCAAAATGGGGTCACGACCCAAAAAAGTTTTGAAACAACTGCCTTAACATAATATTTTTAAATAAAATGTTACAGCTGTCACTTTACAGAGACACATTCCTTTTTTCACACGTTGTTCAGATCTAAGGAGGTTAAATAGTAAACCACAGCTTTGTCAGTAGAAAATTCCTGCTTGAGATTATTTAACATTTCAGAGAAAGTGCTTCAACTTGGACCTGGATTCAGCAACTGAAAAAAATGGCAAAAATGACAACCTGTAATTGTTGACAAGTTTGTTCTTTTTACTAATTAAATTCAAAGTATCCTAATTTCTGGTTTATAAGCCGCTACTTTTTTTTCCCACACTTTGAACCCCGCGGCTTAAATAGTGACGTGGCTAATTTGTGGATTCTTCCAGTTTTCAAGGTTCATGACGCCAAAAAATTGAGCTACTGTGACATTAGACCAGGTGGACTAATGAAACTGTTTACATTAAACAGTTCACGCTCCCATTGAATCATTCTGATCAGTCAAATCCCCACTCACTTTGTTCTTGTTGTTGTGTAAACTAGTTACAATCACTACTCCTCTGTTATTCATCAACGAATCGTGCTGAAATTTGGTAGCTATAATCTATGGATGTGTGCGCATCGATGCTCGGAGACCAATTTTTGATTTGTTTTTAATGGACGAGGAGTCGCAAAAAATAATGTGCCTGGCATAATCTATGGTTAGCTGAAAGTGTGAATAAAATTGATGAATATAAATTATATTATTTAGTATTATAAATAAACATATTAATGGTAGTGTTACTGTGAGATGGTGAAAATACACAGAAGAACAGAATATATTGTATCGCCTATTTCTAATCACTTGAATCTGATCATTATTTTTGGCCTTTTATCATGTTTAGTACTGTACATCATACCAGTGCAGTATACCTAGAAACCTTTATGGAGCATAAGCAGTGTAGCCAGGACCCACACATTTACCAAAACAACCTCCATTTACTTATTTTGACAAATTAAATTGATTATTTAGTACACACTGTAAACTTCATGGGATTTGTTAATTTGTCGGTTATTTAAATAAAGTATTTTCTGATTCTGATTAAGTGAAACAGCACTGATCAGCCGATTCATGTTTACAAAATTTGATTACAGTATAACCTGGGTCACTGTTGAAACGTCAGGCAAAACCTGAATTTTCAGCTCGTGTGTAGCATTAGCTTTAGCAGCTAACTCTTTTAAAGACTCAAAGCTTAAAGGCTTAAAGAAGAAAACAAACTGATTCAAGTTGTTAAATCACCGCTTTAGTCTTCTTCAGGAGTGATCGCTGCTCTGAGGGCTGGGTAGGTCAGCCGAGAGTATTAGCCGCCGCCCTCCTCTCCCCGCTGCTCGGCCTGCCCACTTCTTGGTGGGGTCAGGCGGACGGGCAACCCAACCAGTGCTTGGCGGTGTCGGGAGATGGAGAAGCTTAAGTAAGAAGGACATACAGACGGAGACAGTGCAGAAATACACTATCCAGGCTGTTCTGATCTCCGCTCCGTCTACAGTAAAAGTAGCGCACTATAAACCGGAGGGGAAAAAAACGATTAACAGCATAACGTTGCCAAATCACCACGTTTAGTTTGTTCAGAAGCGGTCGCGCCCATATTCTGACTGAAGAGTCCAAACTCGGCGTGATCGCTCCGCGGTAGTTCACGAAAAGAAGAAACAGAGGGAGCAGTGTATCAGTCTGTATCCAGTAAAAACTGACCATAAAAAGCTGTAGATAAACTGATATGCAGAGGTGGGGCAGTGAGAAGAAGAGTTCATGTAGAGAAGGAAACTCATCAGTTGAAACTGGTTGAAACACAGAAATCTCTGTTAAACCTAACTTGCGTTCCTGCCTGTTCTGATTGGCCGAGTCATCTGAAGGACACCCTCATTAGCCAATAGAGTGCGGCCTATGTTACACTGCAGTTTTTGTGTGTATTTTTCTTAGAAAACTGCTAAATTATTGGAATGCGGCCCATATAACGATGCGCTTTATAACCCGGAAATAATAATGCAGGAAAAACATAAGACTGACCCTGTGCGAAAGGGCAAGGTCACACAATGAAAGAAAATGTTGTTCAATGGTACCAGTCTGACCACTGTCTCTCAATTTGTGGCCAAATTATAGGGGAAAAAGTTTTTTAGTTTTAGTTTTTTTTGTGACATCATGAACTTTGACCCCTACCAATCTTTTTACTGGTAGGTCGTACAGCTTTGGTCCAATTAAATAAAATACTCCACTTGAGATGAGCTTTTCAGAAATGCATTGAACTATTCATAGCAATATGAAAAATTTTGGTTTTTGACACTTGACGTGACCTTGACATTTTGGCTCCAAAAAAGGTGGACTGCACATCCTTGACATTACCCCTTTGAGATGACATACATGTCATTAGTGCTGCATTAATAGCCTAGGAGGAGTTCTAGGACAAAGTACTTGTGGAAGAAAAATAAGAAGAACTCCTACGACAACAATGTATTTGGCAATTTTCAATTGTCAAATGTAAATACAAAACTAAACTGAAGTTACAAACCTATGTAAGTATCAAGTTTAATATTAGTTTCTCTCTTGTCTGTTTTTCGTATTTCCTGACTCACCGTGCTAATAAGAACTGGGAGCTGTTGGAGGAGGGGTTGCTTTCACCCACTGTGGTAGTGTTGGTTACAGTGCAGGGCGGGGGGATGGCGGTGCCCGTGCTGCCGGGGTTGTTGCCCCGTCGTGCCGCGTGGCGTCCGCTCTCCACCTGCTGCCGCGCCGCCTGCGCTTGCTGCCGCTCCAGCTGCAGCTGCATCTGGAGCTGCTGCAGCTGAGAGGCTGAAGGCCCCGGTGAGTTAATCTGTCCTCCTGCAGCTCGCCGCACTCCAGAGAGCTGGGACAACAACTCTGGAGCAGAACAGAGAGAAGAAATATAACCACCAAGTTCATTTTGTTTTCTTTTTTTAAAATATGTTAAGGTTTCATTTATTCAGAAATTTTTTTTCTGGAAATTTACTTTGATCTCCTGACATGTTTCAACAGCCAACTGCCAGCCTTCTTCAGAGGCGTCTGCCGATTACTTATATGTGTCCTTGAGTTCCGCGTAATAATTCCAGCAAGTTCATTTTGTCTTCCTTTTGAAAAATTGGTTATGGTTTAATTTATTCAGACAACTTTTTTCAGGAAATATACTTTGATCAAAGTAAAGATCAAAGTTAAAAAAAAGTTGTCTGGTGGTAGATGTCTCTGAGGAAGACTGACAGTTGGCAGTCAAAACATGTCAGGAGATCAAAGTAAATTTCTTGAAAAAAGTTTGTCTGAATAAATGAAACATTAACATATTACACTAGAAATATGTCTAACAGGATTGTCCTCTTTGTTGTTGTCATGGTTGCCCATGGGAACAAAAGAATATCCATTCAATTTAAAATATGAGCTTTGCGACGACTAATTTATGGCAATATATATTAAAAAAATTTTAATGCAAAGAACTTTAAATATTGCTCCGATGAAAAAAATAAAAAAATAAAGCATATTGTTTGAGGCAGCTTCTTCATCAATAGGCCAGCAGAGACAAAAAATAAACAACAAATAAAATACAAATAAATAAATAAAATCAATGACATTGCTGCACCCAATGGAAGTTGAATGCACAGATAAAGCCTTTCTAACAGTAATCATCCATACAAATGAAGACACCTTTACATATAAGGTGATAAAATGTGTTTTTCTGCTGATGTTTATTTTTTTGGAGAATTTTCCCTATTCCTGACTCTCACCTGCTATTGGGTCCATTGCTTCTCTATTACTTGGGTTGTAACTGGAGCTCTGTGATGAGGATGAGGAGAGTCCTCCTGTAGATCCACTAGTAAAGTGCATATTTGTCCGCCGTGCTCGGGGGCCCCCCAGTCCTCGTCCAGGGTGAAACATCCTACGTACGTGTCGAACGCTGCTGGACTCGTCGTAAACGCACTGTTAAGGCTGAATTCAGTCACACTTCTTTACAACAACAACAACAGCAACAGCAGAACATTTAAAAACACTTGTTGAGTGAAACACGACGGTGCAGAGGAATGAGAAGGATATTAAATCTCGTGGTGCTCTGTGTTCGAGGGTGAGGTGAGCTGTAAAATCATCTGTGACGTGGTTAGGATCTCCTCCTGGCAAGGCGGCACATATCGGACAAATCTAAAAAGAGAAAGTGGGGGTAAAATAAACAAGTTTGAGACAAATGATCTGAGTTTCACCTGCTGTGAACAATTAGACATGTCAACGTGGAGAATAATTTCAGTTTAATAAAAACCTGCCCTTTTAACATTTGTACTGTCAATTGTTACTGAGTTTTCCTTGAATTTTTTTGTTCTGATGGCTGTTGTTTTTTTACTTTGCATTATTTTTATTGTCAATACTGAAATAATATGCAGTATTTTAGCAGAATTTTTTTTCTTCAGTTTGTGCTTATACTGTTTAAATTAAAATTGAACATGCCTTGTGAACCATCTTTGAGTCTCACTAGTTTATAGAAGAAAGGGCTTATTTAATAAAGTCTTTTTACTTCTTAATATTTGAGCATCAGTGAGAAAAATACTATATTATAAGAAATATGCAAATATGTTCAGTTTTGACTGTCAAAGTCTTGCAATAAATACAAGAATTATAAAATGTTTTTGACAATTACCTAAATGTCAAACCAGCAAACACTAATAGTAACTTTTGTTACTGAAAAACATTGTACGTGAAGCTTTTCTGGGTTAAAGATTTCAATGGTTTAAACTTAAATCTTATCAGACTTTCACACACTTTAATGCTGCATCGTGTGAAGGGCTGCCCTGCGCTGCCTGACCAAAACAAAAAAAAATACTAAGTGGACTCTCCTTTTCAGTTACAGCATAAAAGCCACAGTTGGGTGTCAAAACCCTGAGCAGTAGTTTGCTTTTTCTCTGCTCCTTAGTGTACAGACAACATTGGGGATTATCCAACCACTCGCTCTGGATATTTTGACCAAAATACGGTACATGAAAAGATGGAAATGTTGATGAATTTTGGGTAATAATAATTTAACACACAACATAAGTGAGTCACTTCTTAGAACATCCTTAAGAATAAAGCAATAACATTTATTTCTAGTATTTCACTTAAAGGTTTGTTGAATTTGCGTTATTTTTTTTATACAAAATTGCAATTTGTAGCGATTTCTATGAGACTGTTTGTGAGAAATTGCAGAGTTTGGGGAAAATTGGAGACAAACCAAACAATTTGTGATTTAAAAATACTAAACACCTTAGATAATGAGCTCAAAAAAGATTGCAGGTGTCCACTTATGTCAAGTAAGATCATTTAAAAATTAATTCCCAGTCATATTATTATTAATAATAGAGGTATTTACAGATGTCATAATCCCCCCACCCCATATAAACAGGAAGGGTACAATCAATAAATAAACAAATAAATAGATACATAGATAATACACATAAAAATACATTTGCATATGCATTAAAATAATAATAATAATCATTTAATTTTGGGAAATTTCTGAAACTGAACTATATGGGGCAATGATTTTCATTTGTGTGTTCTTTGTAATTTCTATTTTGGGCCAAATACAAAGCTCTGGCATCCAGATTTAGCCCACGAGCCTTTACTTTGATAGCTCTGCCTTAAATTGTGACGTGTGTGACGTCCTCACCACTTCTGTGGACGTCTCTGAATGCTCCGAGGTGACGTGCTCCTGTAATAACGTCTCTGTGAAGCCCATCTTCCCACAGTAAGGACACGTGAACGACTGCGGTTGCTCTACTGAAAAGGTGTCGCCTCCATAATACAAGTCTGCAACGTGACAGGAAGAGACCAATCAATACAGATAAAATCCCTATAAAATCACAAAAACATTATACAGAATGTGAGTGAGACTCACCATAGTCTACCCTGGTTAATATACACTGCATGGGGTGCTCTGTGGTGTGTCGCGTCGTCGTGGCACCGCTCTCGTAGCACGATGCGCACAAGTCGTAATCGTAGCAAATTAAACACTTGAACCGTCTTCCTCTAAAGTTGCCTTTTAAACATGCATCGCAGCTCACGCCTGAAAGAAGAAGAAGAAAATAAATCAACACGTGACATATTAGGACCAAAATATAATTCTATCTAAATAGAGAGAACAATCGTAATCTAAAAACCTTCAAAGGTTTTCAAGTGGTGCTATGAGCAACTAGTGGCAGCAGACGAGACGAGACCTCTGACATTCTGATTAACTTCACAAGCAAGTCACACACACACGAGAGCGGTTTACATGTATGCCTTTGTTACTCATTTATAAAGCAATCCACATATTTTCTGCTCCCACAATGCTACTTATTTTATCCACATATGCACAAAAAAGAAACAACAGGTTTGATGTTGACATGAATCTGAGCAGTTTCTCAGTTCTAAACTAACTAAGCTGTTTAGAATATATCGTCAAAACTCTAAATGAGTTTGGAAACTTTGGTTTATGGTTAATGGCCACCATTAGACAGTGTTTTCTTAAAATCGGAATTAATTATTCAGAACTAAATAATTCGGAATTAAAGGCAAGGCAAATTTATTTGTATAGTGCATTTCATACACAAGGAAATTCAATGTTACATGAACAAAAAACATCAGAAAACATTCAACAGCTTAAAAATCAATAAGACCATTAAACAGCAGTAAAAACATTACATCAACAATAATATGATTAAAAATATCCCTCTCAATCATACGCAGGAGAGAAAAACAGTCGTTAACTTGGATTTAAAATTATTCCCATGTGATGCTGACTTCAGCTCTACTGGCAGTTTGTTCCACTTCTTTGCAGCATAACAACTAAAAGCAGTGTCACCATGTTTACTGTGAACTCTGGGCTCCACTATCTGACCTGTGTCCATAGATCTGAGAGACCTGCTGGGTTCATACTAGGGCTGAACGTTTTTGGAAAAACAGTCTAATTGCAATTTTTTTTCCTCAATATTGCGATTTAATATGAGATTATTTTTTCAAGGGCCTCTTTTCATGTATTTTTCAATGAACACAAGCAATAAATCAATCTGTCTCATAATGAACAATTTCAGTTGTATTTAAACTTTAAACAAATATAAAATATAAATATTAAAGCACAGATTACAACAATAAAGCAAACAAATCTGTGGCTTTACCTCTTCAACATATCTAACTAACTTCATGTTTCATGAAACGTAAACATGTGGACTGCACTTCTTAAACGCTCTCTGAACTTAACAGGACTGTACAAGAAAAGAGAAGAAATAAAAATAAAGTAATAATGATAATAATTGCAGCCTTTGCGATTGGAAAATCGCGTTTTACAATATTGCGATAATATCGCAAATGCAATTGATTGTTCAGCCCTAGTTCATACCTGACAAACATGTCACTGATGTATTCTGGACGAAACCCATTCACAGATTTATACACCAGCAGCAGAACTTTAAAGTCTATTCTGAGGCTGACCGGGAGCCAGTGTAAAGACTTTAAAACTGGAGTAATGTGTTCTGACCTCTTTGTTCTGGTTCAGGCCCGAGCTGCAGCGTTCTGAATTGAAGTGTTCTGCTTCGTGTTTACATGAAATAAGTCATTCTGAATTTGAACGTTAAATCGCCTTTATTCAATTCCGCTTTAGGTCTGGGGCTTGGGAAGGGTTCTGATTTGACAGGAGCCAAACGTGACGCATCACGTCTATCAGAAAAAAACACAACATCCTTTTCTTTTTGGCTACAACATACATTTTTCATCAGATAAAAACAGTGGGCTTCATAGATCAATAAAGACAGATAATTACCTCAAAAGACAGATGCTAAACGTTGATATCGATGTTCGAAAGTTTGTTTCTCCACCGTTAACTAAAAACTCCACACTTATTACTCAACATTGGTGGGAAAAATTTGCGCATTGCATTGTGGGATGTGAAGTCCCACGGAGACGGATGCAGTGAAGTGTTTTTACTCTACCAAAGTGACTTCCCAACATATTTCTGGTGTTTTCAGAAACTGAAAGTTGTGGCAAAATAATGGCGGAAGTTTATTTTCGAGTTTACACAAAAACAAATATGAATGTGACCTAAAATGAATGTCTCGCACAGTGAAATTTTATCACAGGAAATACAGGACACAAAAAACAACAAAAATGGTGTCAAACAAACCACTCAATGACCTCCTTTTCTCACAAAGAAACACAATAAAAATTAAATGAAAACACTTCTATTTATCAATCTATGGGACTCCACATCCCACAATGCAATGCATAAAACTTTTTTCAGACAATGTCAATAACCGGAGCGTTCAAGCAACAATTTCAACCTTTTACAACTTTTTTCAAACAAATTATTTTTTCTAATTTAATAACCTACGAGGCCTACATTATGTCTTTATTATTAAAAACTTCTCGTCTCCAGTAGCTTTAAAGTGACACAACAGCCACTCTGGCTGTTAGACTAGTAACATAAATTGGGTCTGAACTGAGCTCACAGTGTCAATAAACAGTCAATTCAGTAGCGATTTAAATAAGCACAATTACATTCTTGCTGACCACAACCTCATCTTATAACCTAGTGATTTACCTAAGAGTGACAGGCCATTTACATTTATAAACTATTTTGAAAGTATTAACATGTCAAGTTGACAGATTTTCCTCATGCCTTTGTTAAACATTGAATGAGGACAGAATAGTAGCAGCAATAAGCGCTATGTTCACACAGGAACAAACTAAAATAGCTGACTGTTCTCATTATATGAACAACTTGGATAACTTTCCTACAAGGATGACAGACTGTAACTTAAGCATGTAAATCATCAGGAAAGAAGTAGAAAAGACACAACTTGCAATTATCTTTTAAACACATTTGATGTTTCTTACCAATATGGATAAGTTGTAAATTAATAAGTCAACTGAGCAACAGAAGACAGCTGTGTCAATATGTCCACTAGTCATAACCCTTACTGTATTCATTACACTGCACCTCAGCGACTACTTACTGAGAGGTTGAACAAACAACCGACCAGGCCTGTTACATAAAACCACAGTATTGTATATGTGCAAAGGCATAGCACTAAAACTAGTGAATTATACTGAAGTTAACTGTAGGTTTAGCTAACCAGTAGCAGCCTGTATGCTAACCTGGTGACTGGTCTGTAATAAAAGGCCTCAGACCGTAGCTCTGCCTTCCTGATGACAGTGCATTAGCCAACAAAAACATGTTAGTGAACAACACATTACGGCGCTAATCAACAATTAAATTACTGAGCAACTCAGCTTAGAGCCATTAAGAACAATCATGGTGTCTAAAGACGTACAAACGTGAAGCTATTTGGGTTGAAAGCATAATTTTACCACTATAAAGTCAGGTACATGAAGTGTTTCCTCTATTAGCTCTCAGGCTAGCTTGGCTAACGTAGTACATAGCAACGGCTAATGACTAATGTTAGCATACGTGCTAGTTGGTAGGGTAAATCTCTTATTAGCTGGTATGCTTCAGTCTTTTTCTGTGCAACTGCAAATCGGTTTGTTAGCAACAGGCGGGTTGTTTAAGCAATGGGAATGAGTGGAACGTAAGAGGACATGTCAGGAAGCACGTCGCGGACAGCGTAGCCACCACCATGGCTGGAGCTAACCGCTATGCTAACCTAGCCTCCTGCCGATTATGTGCTTACCCTCATGTCGGGACATCCTACAAACAGCGACTCTGCCCCTACCCGGGCTCCCCAGTGCACTCAGGCGGACACAGTGTGGGCTCCGAGGTGCTAGCTTGAGGAAAAACCTTCACCCTCGTCTCTTTTTCGGGCTAAGATGGAGTCCAGGGCAGCTTACAGTGTGTCCTGGTTCCCCTCCCACGGCGACATTACGGCTCACCTGCTGCTGATGACCGCCAGGCGGCGCTATGCTCAGTCACACCGGTCAGCTGCAAAACTACCTGAAGCAGAGATGGGCAACGCTATGACAGCGGGGGCCACAAACATGTGGTCGTATCTGATCTGAGGGCCACATGAAGTCAGCATTTAGAATAATGACCAATCAGAGCATTAATACAGGGGTAAAAAGGGTCTTTTTTGGTCATTTGTCATTATGTGTGTTTTTGTTCATTTTTGTTTTATTCTAATTTTGTGTATTTTTCTGTCATTTTAGGTGTCGATTTGTGCGTTTATGTGGTCACTTTCTGCATTTTTGTTGTTGTTTTTGATATTTTCCTGTAGTTTTGATGACATTTTGTGTGTCTTTGGAGCTATTCTGTAATTTGTTGATGTTTTTGTAGTAATTTGGTTTGTTTAAGTGGTTGCTGTGTCTCTCTTTGTTGTCATTTTCTGCTTTAGGAGTCATTTTGTGTTTTTTTTTTTGTTTTTTTTTAACCTTTTCCTGTGTTTTTTGTTCATTTTGCTGTCGATTTGTGTGTTTTGGGAGTTATTTTTTGTATTATGGTATGCTGGGCTTTTTATTTCTATTTGCTTTTGGGGCTGCAAAAATAGACTGAGGGCCACATGTGGCCCCCAGTTGCCCGTCTCATCTAAACCTTCATTTGGGACTCTAATATTAGTTATTAGCTACTTTACAAACAACTTACAGAGTGATGTGTCTATTTTAGAAATTCAAAACAAGACAAGAGTGAGTTATTGGTGAATCAATCGTGAGTTAATAGTGATTTATTTGGGTATTTAATGATGAGTTAATGGTTAATTATTGATTATTAAATGGTGTGTATCTACAGTATATATATATATATATATATATATAAATAGTCATATATATATACAGTATGTGTGTACATATATGTATATTTATTGGATATGTATGTATAAACTAAAGATAAAAATGATCACTTTTTTGACACACCGTTGTGTAGAATATAGTGTATATTGAATGTGTATTGTAAAAATTGTGATATTAGTTTCCTAACTGTGATATTATCTAGAGAGCCTTGTTTTGTTTTTTTTTTTGTGATGGGGTCAAATCATTCATATTCCTCTTGTACTGTATTTATGGTAAACTAAACTCTTCTTAAGCTACAAACACAACAGAATTCCTAAGAAGTCGGAGCACACAAAATGAAAAAGTTTCTATAAAAAGTCTTTTTATTTTTCTGCATAAGATTCAGTGATTTTTTTTTTGTGCTGATGAGGACACACACACACGCACACACACAGTCTGTCAAACCAGTGCATTACAAAGAAGACTTCACAGCAGTGTGTGGAAGGCTGGGCCACAGTACTACCTACTCTCACTTTGTGCCTCGCGTTGCCTTTGCCCTCGTGCTACAGCCCAAAGTGTCCATTACAGTCTTAGAATGTTCCTGTCTGTACGTACACACACACACACACACACCAAATATCACATGTGCTTCATGTCAGCGGTGAAGAGTGTGAGCAAAGGAGGTTTGTAAAAGAGCTGCATCCTATTGTTGTTCATCCTCAATGTTGGGGCGTAACACAATAGAAGAAATAAAAATGCAGAAACACATTCTTCTAACATTTGCATATTTACGTTTTTTGTTGTTTTTTTCTACATTGACCTACTGTGTAGCTGTTCAATGCCTATAAACCAACACAAGATAACTTGAATGAATGAGGTACTTTGTACCGCTTATGGACAGACATAGCGCATACTTAGCTATCACTAAGTCCTTCCTCCTTTTTGAATAATATGTTAAGGTTTCATTTATTAATTTTCAGGAAGTTTACTTTGATCTCCTGACATGTTTTGACTGTCAACTGCCAGTCTTCTTCAGAGGCATCTGACACCTGACCGAAAAAGTAAATCAAAGTAAATTTCCTGAAAAATTTACTTTGATCTTCAAAGTAGATTTCCTTCATAAAAATTGTCTGAATAAACAAAACCATAACACATTATTCAAAAAGAAGACAATATGAACTTGCTGGAAATATTACGCTGAAGTCATGGACAAAACTGTGGCCAAGCATTGGACACGTTAAAGCGTTTAGCAGACACCTCTGAAGAAGACAGTCGAAACATGTTGCGGACATCAGAGTAACCATGTCAGGAGATCAAAGTAAATTTCTTGAGATCAAAGTAAAATTCTTGAAAAAAGTTGTCTGAATAAATGAAACCTTAACATATTATTAGTAAATCCCTTTACACTGTTGAGAAACTGGCAAAAGAAAAAGCTAATGTTAATTTTTTAAGAGCATCATCAAAACACTACCATTCAACACTTTTTTTCTCCTTTACAAATAAAAACCAAAGTAGTGGACAGACCCTCCTCTTTTTTGTATATTTCAGTACACAACATTTCTATTTTAATTTATCATCTGAAAATAACACAATATGTACATATTTTGCATCAGCTGTGACTGTGTGACAAAAGCCCGATATAATTTCCGTGTCAATGTTGTTGTTCATGATACATGTTGTAGCACCTGAGTGAAACTCACTTCTCCGACAGTCGATCAACAAACTCAAACGTTAAATTAAAAAACACTTATGTACATGTTAAAGCTTTACATTTGTGAGCAAGTATATTTACAGTACAATCAATGTTTGGGGTTTTAATTAAAGGCTTGTGGCTTTGTGTGCCCTCTAGCAATACATGATATAAGAACAAAAACTGGAATTAGAAACAAATAAATGAATGTGCCTTTGGTAAAAGTTTAAAAACATGATCTAAAATGATGAAAAACAGTATTTTTTACAGAAATAAACAGAACATTGAAGAGACACAGTGACACGTGGTTTAAGGGTATGAGGTGAAGTAGGCAAGAGGTTCTCAACCTTTTCAGTCCGTAACCCCCAAAATAAAGGTGCCAGAGACCAGGGACCCCCACAAAGGGAAGAGCTTTTTGGGGCCCATCCATAAAGTCATCAAAATGAGGGTCCATTGTTCTATGAATCTGTGATAAGCACTTTTGTTTATTTATCTGAATAATATCCACTGTTATCCAGGAAGATTATTCTTAATTGAGCCATAGTATATACTCATCTTAAAGATGTAAATTCTTGTTTTAATCGGAAAATAAAATGGGTTAAAAGGTGGAAAAGGTGGTGAAATGGGATTTTAAAAACCACAGAAATAGGTTAAAAGTTGCAAAACAGAGAAAGTGGTAAAAAAAAAAAAAAAAAAAAAGGGGGTTCAAAGTGTCAATATTGGCTTAAAAAGGCCAAAAAGGTAAGAGTAATTAGTTTAAACTGGCAAATGATGGGCATGGCAAATCGTGAATGTGATTCATTTTGCAAAAATATGCATGAAACATGGAGAAAAAAGGCAAAATGTGACAATAATGAGTCAATAACATATGTAACTTTAGGTGGGAAAAGTGGTGGAAAGGGTTTATAAGTGCTGAAAATGTCTAAAAGTGGAAAAATTGTGCAGAAAAGGTATTGGAATTTGATGGAGAAGTGGCAGAGATGGGAGTACTGTAGCAAAAATGCATTAAAAAGAACAAAAATAAGGCAATAAAAAGTGATGAAAATAGGTTAAAATATGGCAAGTTTGGTGTAGTTGCAGAAAAAGGGTAAAAAAAAAAAAAAAAAAAGCAAAAATTGGCTGAAATTGTTCAAAAAACATTCTTAATTCCTCTAAGGCATCTGGTGGCCTCCTCCCAGTGTCTCGCGACCCCAAGGTTGAGAACCCCTGAAGTAGGCAACTTTGGATCTTCATTTGATAAAAACCTGAGAACATTTTCAAACTTCTAAAGCTGAAGTGTTGCTTCCTGCTCACCACTGGTTCCTTTTCTTGATGTTTTTCCACTGTGGTGTCTCTGTCTGTATTTGGAAAGACGGCGCTGATGCTGAACAAAGAGCGTTTAAAAAATACTTAAAAAAAGAAATAACAAGAAGAAGGTGAATGTGAACAGCAGGTGTCTTAGTCTGTGTGCACGAGAAGCTGTCAACAGCTCCAGTGGAAATAAAAGTTTTCAGGAAACATTGTGACACAAGAACCAGTGATGGGAGCCGTTTCTTCCACGTAGGCGTGTGAACGTGCACACTGAGGAGTTTGTGGGTCAGTTGTGACTTCCTGATGGTGGAGCTTCAGTTGGGCATTTCATCTTTGGAATAGTCCCTGGATTTTCTCTTGAAGAAGCCGAGCTGAAGAAGCAAAAACATGTTATTACACAGTAGGACAGTAAGATGATTTATTTATTATTTACATATTTTAAATTAAAAGATTAAATCGGGGCTTTCGCCTTTAATTGGCCATGTACTGTTAGTACATTAATGGAATTTGTCCTCTGCATTTAACCCATCCCTGAGGAGCAGTGGGACCATTGGGGTCAATCTGACACCAGGGATATTCGCCTCCAGAAAATGATTTTCAGAAAATTGTTGACCACGTTTTTGTGTCAGACACTTGAAAACCACTGAAACCATGAGCTGTTCTCTAGCGCCACCATCAGGCCAATCTTTTACATTACAATTAATTCATCTTGAATAGTTTTCATCCAAATCTTTTCAAATTTACTGACAACATAATGACCACTAGAGTATGAACCCTATTGGTTGTGGTGATGATATGACCTTTCCTGCAGTGCAACCATTAGGTCAAACTTTCAGTTTTTGAGTTAGTGTAGCTTGAAAAACCTTTCATCCAAATCTTTTCGAATTTGGGGTGCACATTCATGACTCGCACAGACAATTGATTTATGTTGGTGACACTCCACCCCCTTTCCTCTCATAAACATTTATTTTATCTCTTTTTTTGTAAAATATTTGGGGTTATTCATTATAAAGTCCTCTGTACTCATTCTCCTCTATGTCACTTTTACTGTGAAAGAGCTGTTCCAAAACTTCATTTACAGTAAACCATTTCCTAGAGGACATTTTCAAGAGAGAGAGAGAAAGCGAGAGAGAGAGCAGATTGTAATACAGTACACACAAAGCACAATAAGGAATGATTTGGACTGCGAACAGTCAGTCTTCCTCAGAGGCATCTACTGATCGCTTTCATGTGTCCTTAGACGCCTCTGCGGAAGTACATTTCAAAGTAAATTTCCAGAAAAAAGTTGCCTGAATAAATGAAACCTCATCATATTATTGCCACAGAGAAGCAGGATTTCTTAAAGTGGAAACTAATTCATTCAAACCTAATTTATTGGGCTGGTGGTGAGCTACAAGTGTAGCCATAGCTGTCCAAACTAATGGTACCAAATTGGATGCAACCTTTGTTCACATACAGAGATGTTGATCAGATCTAACAAAGTATAGGAAGATTTTAAACCATGAACTGTAACTTTATTGTCTACTCAACATCCAATGACGTAAACACCTTATTTTATGTCGTAAAAAAAAAGTTCATGACCAGACAGGAAACATTTAAAGAAAGTATTTGGAGATGAAATTGGAAATTTACCCTCCAGAGAATGAAGATGACGAGTGCTAAGATGAGCAGTCCAATCAGGATGCTGATGATGATGATCCAAATGGGAATTCCTCCCACTGTCTCTTTAGTAACCTGGATCTTTACCTAATGAACGAACACACACACACACACACACTGGACTTACAAACATTTAAAGTGTGAATTGCTCACATGATATCAGGAGGTTTTATTTGGACTTACGCTCCTGACTCGACTGTTGGTGCCCAGTTCGAACAGGTTGGTATTTTTAATCCCCAGAGTAGCGTTGACCATCATGTGCAGACTGGAAAATTCTCCCTGTAAGAAAAGCTTCCTTAGAAGTGTTGGTTCCCAGTTAAACGGCTCTTAGGAGACCCATGGATGTGCTCCCCTCACCTTAATGAACGTGGGCTTCCACAGTCTGAATGTGACATTGACCTGACTGCTTTTAGCTTCAGGGATGAAGCAGAGAAACGAAGCACAGTCTGTTTGCTCACAGCGCTGCAAATAAAACCCAAATCCAGAGAAAAAACTTTAGCAAGGACAGTTTATTTCTTTCAGTAAAAAAACCCACACATCCAATCACTCACCACCAAGAAGGAGCTCAGCGTCTCTTTCTTTGGGTCAGGCTTTATAACGGCAGGATTTATGTTGTCAGGGTTGATACGTGCATGACATCTAACCTGCAGACCAGGAAGAGACAAATACAAGGATGGATGGGTGTGTGTGCATAGGCGGAGTTTGAGATTCTTGCCACCACAATGTGTGTAACATATGCAATAATGTAAAAATGATGAGTAACATAATTAATAATGTTGACTACAAAAATTTGCGTCAACGTATCGTTTAATGTTGTAAATTCATGATAACATTAGGCCGGCGGCCACTTTCTGCTTCATTTTTGCCGCAGTACCATACATGAACTGCTGGGCGCAGTGTCGCTTCACCATTCACATCATATGTTTCAAACTCATGGCCCAGGGACCAAATCGGGCCTTCTGTAGCATTCAATTCGGCCCGCAGGAGAAAGTAAAAATGACAGAGAAAACATGAATCATCGTGTAAATGAAACTCAACACTCATGGTGCTTATATCGCATGATTACAGTCATTTTTAATGTTAAACTGTTGACAAAACTCAAAATTCTTACAAAATCCTTCAATTTTTCTCAAATTATTACATAATATTTCCCTTAATTTAATAGAAATTGGTCACAAAATCTAGGAACTTTAAAGTGAAGGTCCTGCTGGGACTGATGTCTGTCATTTATTGCTTGGATATTGTCGTTTCTTACATATGTTGTATTTTCTGTATATACATATAAGTGCAAACTAGAGCACAATAATGTCGAAATCACTCGTTTTCCTCCATAAAATCTGTGGCCCACTTGAGCTCAAACTGCTCTGTATTTGGCCTCTGAACTAAAATGAGTTTGACACCCCTGGTTTACATTGTGAAGAAGAATTGCACAACAAAAGAAGAACCAACCTAAAGTCTCAAAAGTCTGGGACCATTTCACTGAAAACTTATTCTACACACCTGAGGTAGAACTAACATCTGTGATATTAAACTAACAGTGATATGTTGGAATCAAAGCAGCAGAAAAATATTTTATATATTTTCCCGAATTAATTTGCTCCCCCAACCCCCACAAACTCCACGCAAATGTGTGTGTGTGTGTGTGTGTGTGTGTATTTACCTGGGGGCTGGTGCTGACACCAGTGAGATACAGTAACCTGTTCTTCAGAGGAGACACGTGAGGATATGATACTGTTAGGGTCAGAGGGGGGGTCAACATATCACCCGATTTCTCTACCTGTGGGCATGACAGAGGGGTGGGGGGGGTTGAGTAATAATAATGACGTGGAGATAAACTTCTGCGTGTGTGTAGGCTGGCAGATGTTACCGTGTAGCTGATGTTGACCTCTTCTCCAATCATCCCAGTGTCATTGAACACAGCAGCGTACTGCTCCCCCTCTTTAACAACTATGTGCTCATCAGCATGTGCACTACGGGACAGAGTACACAAAAATAAATAGATTCATTAATTAATTAAAAATGACTAAATAAATAAGAAAATATTGCCATAAATAACTAAACGTATGTATATCTTTATGAACAGTTAAATATGTGTACGTTTATTTAAAGAAATTCATGTAAACTCTTGCATTCATTTCACAGTATTAGCAGTTTCAGTTCATTCTTCTGTCATTATCCGATGCAGCACTTATTAATCTGTTCATGTTTGACAAACTTGTACTGATAGGATAACATTTGGTTCATAACTCGTAACAATAGGAACACTTTAAGTCAGTGGTTCTCAAATTTGTTTGGCTCGAGTACCGCCGTTCTCTTATTTCTGAATCCAAGTACCTCCTTTGTCTAACTACGTTTTGCTCAGATTAAATACTGAAAACAACAACTATAAAGCGTAATGACGGCGTGAATGAGTGATGACACACATTTTAAAGAATGTAACTCTGTAAATAAGTAGAATAAAACAATATTTAGTGCCTCCTGATAGATTCCTCCTGGTGTGGGACCAAGACTGACCTTTGCATTTTTAACCAAAAACACACATTTTAAAATCCTCACATTTTTAATCCTTTTATTTCTTAATTTTCCACTCACTCTCACTCTCTCTCTTTCACAAGTGCCCATGTAGTGCCATTGCGTACCCCCATTTGAGGAACCCTGCTTTAGATAATTACAACAGATAATTCCCATTTGAAAAGAAATATAAAAAAGACTAAATCCATGTTTTAAACTGCCTTTAACCTGTCTGTAAAGCAGTACTAGAGTACTTTTAACTACTCTACATTACCAGCATATATTGTAAGTGCGGGATCATCTTATATAAAACGATATTGTGTCAGATGTAATGTAATATTTTTTCATACATTTTTCTTTAATTTTAAGCCTTTGAAACAAAAAGGGAACAAATGAGTGTATTTTGAAAAAAAACTGGTCATTCAGATTGGATCTGGTCATCATCCACTTTTTACATCCTCAGTGAAAACCTCAACACCTGAGTTTTTAAAATAAACACACAGTAAGTGTTTAAAGACATTCTACTCACACTCTGAACGTGAGTCCAGCTTCATACTTCACAGGGATGGAGATCTGCACGTTGTTATCTCTCAGTGTGGACGTGAGCTCTTCACTGTCACTGTGAACGATGTCATCAAATAAAATGTTAAGGTTGCATTTATTTAGACGACTTTATTCAGGAAATTTGACAGTCAAAACCGTGTCAAGAGATCAAAGAGCTCAAAGCAAATTTCATTATTCAAAAAATAAAATAAAATGAACTCACTGGAATTAATGTCAACAAATGCATCAAAGAAAAAATAAGTAGAAAACACTTGGCCACAGACACTGACGTTATAATCAGACACAGGGTTGAATAATCTCACCTCGACACGTTTACGTTGATCTGAATTTTCTCCTGGATGTGTTTGGGATTCACCTCAAACTTCACGTTAAAGTTTTCCTGTGGAATCGACATGCTAACGTTAGCTTTCGGCAAACAGGACAGAGCACATGCACATTACATTAGATGTGACACCAACCTCTGCGTTGTTCCCTAGGAATGGATATCCAATGGCACACTCCACTTTGGTGTTGTTAAGAGTGCACGCCTTTTCTGGCTGTTAACAACACACACACACACACACACACACACACACACTTTTGTATAAAATCAACCAGAGTTGGGATCAATTACATTTTTAATAACATGTTTATTACAACTCAGTTATAATCATGGTGACCAACATTTTCTTATTATTTTACATTCTCAATTACTAAAGTTCAAATTCAATGAATCAGGATTATTGAGCCTTTAATAAATAACCATATAAAAGTTAACCTTTCTCTTGTGTTAGCTTTCTGTTAGCATCTCTTATGATAACGGGTCAGTTTTCACCCAAGTCTTAAATCAGCTGTAAAATACACAAAAAAATATTATATTCTATTCTCTTTATTTCCTTGTTAGGCTTCGTTATCCATGAAAATATTGGTATTAATATTTTTGGTGTGGGAGTCTGAGCCTTTTATCTGTCAGTATACCCCTCAATTTCATTTTTTTTAAATGGTAAAATGACCCTCAAAAGAACTGACAGGTAGTAGAAAAATATATTTTGATAATTGTTAACTACTGTAAGTATGTGTAAGCCATATAACTGTAACTTGAATCACCAGTTTTGCATTTAGTTTGATTGTAAATGACAGTTTTTATGGAATTTCCATGACAATCATAATTACAAAGTCAATTATCTGAACTCAATTACAATCCAATTACGATTACAACAGCAACAGATTTTTTTCAATTACAATTACAGTTATAATCAAGTCATAACTGCAATTATTTATCAATTATGTGATTGCAATTATAATTGTAATTGTGTAATTCAGAAAAATATGTTGCTGTTGTATTTGTATTTAAATTGTAATTGAGTTCAGAAAATTGACTATGTAATTGTAATTGCCATGAAAATTCTATAACGATTGTCAATAATAATTTAACGCAAAACTGGGGAACCACGCTAGAGTTCTATGTACAGTTCTACATGTACAGGTATGTAGTTAACAATTATTAAAATATGTTTCTTTTCAAATTTTTCCACATTTTCCCACTTAAAATAAATGGAAATCAAGTGGTACACTGACGCAAAAAAGGCTCAGACGCCCACACCAAAAATATTAAAACCTATATTTTCATTGATTAGGAAGCCTAACAATGTAACCAATAGATAGGAAAGAAATTAGATGATAGATAATACTTTTTAATGTATTTTACAGCTGATTTAAGACGGGTCAAAACTGACCAGTTATCATAAGAGATGCATAACAGAAAGCTATCACAAGAGGAAGGTTAACTTTTATTAAGTTATTTATTTCAATGCTGGTAACTGTAATTCTAATTGAACATGGGTAATTGAAAATGTAATTGTAACTGAAAAATGTAATTGACCCCAACCCTGAAATCCACACAGATCATTTACAACATGAAAGCTGGAGTCTCACCTCTACTTTGACGTAGTTGATGTTTGCAGTGAAGCTGACCGTGACTTTGGTGTTGTACGCGTTGTCTTTGATGTTTTTGACGCGGATGTTCACATCGATCTTGTCTTTTTCGTTGACTTTGATCAACATACTGGACAAGATCAAAAAGAAATGTGTCAGCACGTACACTTATTATGCACATTAAGTTACCACACGGGGGCAGTCACGCTCCTGTGAGCTTGTCCTTTGAAGTCAGTGCATCATCATCATCAGCATCAGCATCACAATACACAGGAGATATCAAACACAATTTGTATTGTTCTTTCAAAGCAAATGGACTGTGACATTGTTAGATGTGTGGGTATAGAACTGATCTCTGTGCCATTCCTTTACAGATGTTGAGTAGGAACTGAAATAAAGCATTTATGTCACCTTTAAAGTAAATATAGCATTACTCTACCTGTTCTTACTGGGCTCAGCTTTGACAGATAGATCTGCGATACATCTCTGATCACTGCCACAGTCCACCAATGGGATCTACAGGGCGCAACACGTTATAATGAGAAAACATTTAAGTTGGCCTATATTTTCATGTTCCAAGTGTGAAGAACACAGTGCAGCAAATCACAAGCCCTGTTAAACAAAAATGATTTATTGATCAAACCAGATGTTTACTAACTGCTATTAATGCTGAATGCTTTTTTTAATAGAATATTTTACTTGTTTATCTATTTGTTTATTTGATATTGTTGTATTTTAATACTTATTATAACAATTGTAGCAAAAATTCAAATTTGCGTCCCCATTCCCTAAGCAGGTAAAAACAACTATGCAGCAACAAGACAATGAAACAAATAAAATCATAAATAAATCACAAGAAAAACACATTACAGAACATGTGTGTCTTTGGTTGTTTGACATTAAGGGAGGTCTAAAATGAACAACGAACACACAAATCCAAGTAATTGTGGAATACAATGAATGATTTTTGAACTGTTTTGAGATAAATAAATAAAAAAAATGGTAAAAAAACAAAAATATAATTGTATTTCCATTTTTAAGTGAATTCCCTGAGGCCTCTGACTGGACTGTGTTAATATTTCAAGATATAATGTTAACTGTTATCCTATGTTCCATGAAGAACTGCAGCATCCGCTCGACGACTTCCTATTTCTGTGAGTGTGTCATTGGGCTTCCTTTTAATAACAATAACAGGAGAGTTTCATTGTCTATAATTGAAGTAGCGTGCATCACAGAGACCTGAACACAACAGCTGTCCTCCTCTTTTAACCGAGCAAAGGTGGTCTAGGAAACATGACCTGGAGTGTGTGTGTGTAGCTCACACACACACACACACACACACACACACACACACACACACACACACACACACACACACACACACACACACACACACACACACACACACGCTAGGACCTGAAACTAACAATGTTTGCAGCAGTGTCAAAGTGAAGGGCACAAAGGGGGTTTTAATTATCAAACGTGTTGCCAGATTCAGCCTTATTTATTTAACAGGTGAAGTTTGTGTTTTTCACAAACTATGCAATGCTTGTTTGTTTGTTTTTTGCACAGCCCGATCCCGTCCCTATAAAGCCGGTGTGTCAAATTGATTTTAGTTCCAGGGCCCAATAAGGCTCAGTCTCACATGGGTCGAAGCAGTAAAACACTAAATTATTGTGTCCTATTTTTAACACTTTTAACACTTCCACTGTATAAACTACATCAAGGTAAAATGCATGCAGTTATAGATATTTGGAAGTGAACTGTTAATCTGTTAATGCAACCAAATGATTAATGCACGTGTCAAAATTAAGGCCTGCGGTAGGATGGTTCACAAATGTGGTTTCAGCAGATCGCTTTTTGCCTTGTTCCTATTGACATTGTAAGCATCAGAACCAAAATGGAGTCAATTGCGGCACATTTAGGGGTGGCACACTTCTTCACTATAATGAAGTTTTTTTCTATTTAGTATAAATACAGGGAGAGACCATTAATGACCTACGGTCAAGTTTTTGATACCTGTGAAAGTCTTCGGTTGAGCAAATAACAATTGTGAAAAAGTGTGCCACCCTTTACTGATGTTATATTAGCTACATTTTTGGTACAGATGTTCAAAATGTTAATTTGGACAAGACAAAACACAATGTGTCAAAATCTGGAAAACTTTTGCTTTCACACCCTTGCCTGTGGTCCATTTTATGACCCTTCATAGCATCTAAGTTTGATAATTTAAATTGAGTAATGAAGTAAAACCTTAAATAGTAATGTTTCAGATGTTTGTGCATCACTGTTTTGCTTGGAAGCAGATTCATTTTGATTGTAAGTCATCATTTACATCAAATATTGTCAATGTGAGAACATTGTGGAGCAATTCTCATCATTTTATTTAAAAACACTTGGATTCATCTGCTTTGGTCTGTTTGATATCAAACTGGGTTGAATGTTGCTCCTGAGATAAAATGAGTTAGTTATTTATTTAAATGATTTTCACTTAGAGCAAACTCATTTTTAATAGGATGCTCAGGCGGGCCGGATTTGGCCCACAGGCCTTGAGTTGACACCCGTGCTGTAAAGTAACAAAATTATTCCTTTTCTGATATTTGGTAACAAAACTGCTTGCTGTCGCCTTGTTAGGCCACATTTCACACCTGCTTTAATATTTCAATATGTTGGAAACTAGTAGCACTAACAAGCAAATGATGGCCAATCAATCTCACTTGTTGCTCTTTGATCTGTTTTGTACAGTTTTAAAAGGAGTTCTGTGTAGTATTTTGTAGCTGTAAGAACTCAGTTTATTTGGAATCGTCACTCAATGCAATAATTACGCGCGTAGCCTCCTGTTGGAGCAAATATGCATGTGGGAGTGTGGGAAGATTGTCCTGGCTGATGGTGCTGCAGAAACACTGAAGGATGGCAGTCAGCTGTTGCACAAGTTAATGTAGTGGAACTGCAGCTCGCCAGAAAACACACAGTAGTTCTCAACCTTTTCAGCCCACAACCCCCAAAGTAAAAGTGCCAGAGACCGGGGACCCCCACTGTACCTAAAGGTGTCATGTGGAGACAGGGCCATCTACTGTATAAGGGGGAATAAAAGGGAGAGCTTTTTGGGACCCATCCATAAAGTGAGCAAAATGATGGTCCATTGTTCTATAAATCATTCATTTATTTATCTGAATAATATCCACTGTTATCCAGGAAGTTTATTATTATTAGGGCCATAGTGCATAGTCATCTTAAAGATATACAGATGGGTTAAAAGTGACCAAAAGTGGTTGAAAAAGTGATGAAATAGGATTCTAAAAACCACAGAAATTGGATAAAAGTTGCAAATTAGAGTGGCCAAAAATGGATGAAAAAAGTGGTAAAAAAGGATTCAAAATGCCAATATTGGCTTAAAAGTGGCAGAAATGGGGAGAGTCGAGGTTGAGGTAATGTAATCTAAAAAGTGGAAACAATTAGTTTAAACTGGTAAATAATGGGCATGACAAATTGTGAATGTGGTTAAATTGGCAAAAATAGGCATAAAATATGGTGGAAAGAGGTTCAAAGTGACAATAATGGGTCAACATGTGTGACATTAGGTTTGAATAGTGGTGGAAAGGGTTTATAAGTGGAAAATGTCTTGAAAGTGGAAAAAATGTGCAGGGCATTGAAATGTGATAGAGAAGTGGCAGAAAATTGAGTAATGTAGCAAAAATGCATTAAAAGGACTAAAATTATGGCAAGAAAAAGTGATGAAAATAGGTCAAAACATGGCAGGTTTGGTGTAGTTGCAGAAAAAGGGTAAAAATAAGCAAAAGTAAAATGATGTTAATGAGTCAGAAGGAGATCTTACGGTCTTATTGATGGCTTTGGGAAGGTTTTCATCCAGGACGGGGCCTTGGCCTTCATCTGCTTTCTCAAACACCAGAGATACGAGGAGAGGGTCTCTGAAATCCGGCTGCGCCTGTGACGTTACGTTAGAGGATAAAGAGAATACATGAGAAAACATGGCATGAGGTTATTCTGCTGCTAATCAAACTTCTACAGATAAAGTCTGTATCTTTCTGTGAAAGTTTGTCAAAGCTATCATAATTTTTCTTACCAAGAACATGAGAAAGATCCCAAAGGCTTAAAAAATAGAAAATAGAGATGTGTAATGTGTCGAGATTATCATTCACACTTTAAAGGGTTGTAAGACATTTCTATCCCCGTCAATAACCATACAGTATAGTGCAAATCTATGAGTACCCCCATTTTTTTAGTACTGGAGTGAAATACAATCTGGATCCATAACTAAGTCAAATTGAATAAATATCGATCATTTACAAACCGAGATATGAATTTTAGAAATTTCGCCAAATTTCTTGTTGTGATTGATCCCAATCCATCAGTGAGATGTTAGTCAGGTACTGTATGAACTTAGCAGGTATCTCAGATCTATGGACACAGGTCAGATAGTCGAGCCCAGAGTTCACAATAAACAAGCTGTTTAATGTTTTCTGTTGCACTTTTAAATCATGTAAAGCACATTGAATTGCCTTGTCTATGAAATGCACTATACACATTTGCCTTGACTTCTATCTTACATGTTCTGCCCCTATTCCGAATGAAGAAAACTTGACCATGATACACTGGTGACGTGACAGCCGAAAGTAACGAGAGATAAAACCCAATGGCCTTATTTTCACACAAATTATGACTCTTTGTATCTGAATCGTCTGAGCTGTTTTGGAGCACCGTGTTGGATTTTTAAGCCGTTTCTGACAAACTGTCCCACCAGAACAGAGCAGGTATTCACACTCAGCACGGACAACAATAACAGCTGTTTTTTCTCTGATTGGTTCCTCTTTACTGGGACTCGGGGGCAGCTAATCATAGCCATGCAAGCAGTGGGAAGAATCAGGGTTTATGATGGGGGCTACTTTGACTTGTGATGAAGCCTGGGTGATGTGTTTATTGAAAAATACCACACCAATGATTTGTTTTCCTACAGTTGTTCTTCGTTCTTTTTTTTCTCATGAAGTCTGCAGATAGTTTATCACAAAGGGCTGAGTGCCACTGACCGGCCGTGCTTTGATCTGGAAGGGTCTGCTTCATGTTAAAACCAAGGTCTGTGTGCAGTGCATATGCCTCTGCACAGTCTGAACAGCTCGCAAACAACCTCTAACTCCAACAAGCCCCAGATTATAAATTTCCTGGTTGAATAGCATTAAAAAAAAAAAGAAAAAAGAAAGGCATCCATTTGATCTGAATTCTGTGTTTAGAAGTGACTTATAATAAAGATCAGAGTACTTGCCGACATCATGAAGGTTTCCTTCACACATTTTTTCTGTCTGTCTTTGATGTGGAAGGTTTTGGTCATCCTCCGATCACTTTTATCATCCGTGCCAATAAATGAAGCCCGGGCTTTTGCACGGAGAGCATCCAGCGTCAGTGTGTATCTCATTTCTGCAACATTAAGAGGTAAATAAAAAAGTGAAGTTCAACAGAACAAAGGCTGCGTCCGAATATTCCCTCCAATCTCCTTTCCTATCCACTTTTCCTTAACATGGTCACAAGGTTTAGGAAAGGAGACTTCACGTTGCATCACGTTGTTTTGACAATCAGACGTACTTCCACTCGCTGACGTAATAGTGACGTCTGCCGAGGTGAAAAAACTACAAATTTCCGAAAATGAACTACAAAAAGCGCATTTATCACACTTTCCCCTGTGCCTCTAACTGCTGAGCTATATCACAAAGTTTGAATGTAAATCAAAGGAAAAGAGGCTACCAGGCTACAAGAAACAAAATTGAAACTAAAAGAACAATAAAAGAATGGTTGCTCACACTCAACTTACACTCAGAAATCAAAATAAGTATGTTTTATGAAAATGTTACATTTATGCAAGATTTAGGCCTACATAACATTGTAGGCATACAAATGTACAACCGTACAAAGCATTCCTAGATGAATGAAATATGTTCAATAAAACATAATGCGGCTAAAAATGTCTCTGATCCCTTTTTCGGGAGTTTCCATGAACGCTCAGATGAATGAATCAGAATTCCTTTATTGATCCCAGGGGGAAATTGCTTTTGTTACAGCCACAGAAAAAAATCACTAAAGAATAAAAGAATAAAACATTTAACAAAGACAAAAAAAAAAAAAAATGTTAAATAAGTAAGTAATAAGTAAAACACTGTTGAAAATAAGGATCAGATACACACATATAATAAATAAAGTAGGATTTATAATAATAATACAAATATGATACAGATAGATACAGATTGTCCCTTTAAATGTTTAAATGTTTCTGCCGCAAGGAATTGTGGGGCAGCATTATCTGGTCTCCTTTGGTAAAGAATGCATCAGTGTTTCCTAGGCTAAAGCATTGAGCCTCCTTTCCTTAGCTTTTAGAGAATTGGAATGCTCCTTATCATGGCAGCCACTTAAATACTTCCGGGGGTTAAGGAAAAGAGGATAGGAAAGGAGATAGGGGGGACTATTCGGACACACCTGTAATGTTGAGGCACTTCTGTAGGTATCATGACAGTGTCAGGTCGTTTGCTCACCTGCTTCAGAGTCTACATCCTGGTTGTCAGATTTGACGCTGTATGCAAAACACACCTCAGTCATTACACACACAGATTTACGCCCTCCGTGGTCACACTGGTGCTGAGTCTGCTGCAGGTTGATTTTGGATGGGTTGAAAGTCATGTTAGCGTGCAGCTCTGCGACGTCTCTGGACCTGATAAAAAAAACAAAAATAAATATCAGACCTTTGGTCTGTCTTTAAAGTACTTCCTTAGTTTGGATTCAATCTCCAAACCTCTGGATGAAAAGAAGCCTTAAATGTAACAAGCAAAATACTGGAATGTGCTTAACCATCCTATTGTCCTCAAATATTAATGACGCATTTTACCCTTGGGGTCACTCTGACCCCAGGGATATTTGCCTCCAGAAAATGATTTTCAGAAAATTATTGACCAAATTTTTGTGTCAAGGACTTTGTATATTTGTTGAATACAAAAATAATCACTTGATAATGAAACATTGACCTGTTCTCTAGTGCCACCATCAGGCCAAAACTTTAAATTACTATTAATTTATCTTGAATAATTTTTATCCAGATCTTCTTAAATTTACTGATAACATTAATGACCACGAGTATGAACCCTATTGGTTGTGGCGACTATATGACCTTTCAAGATCGTTTGTGTATCTTGAAAATACTTCATCCAAATCTTTTCTAATTTGGGGCGCACATTCATGACTCTCACAGAATGAACCATATTTATTGATGTTGGGAACCCCCCTTTCCTCTCAGAAAAACATCAATTTACTTATGTTTACATAACATAAGAGTCACACCTTCCTCTATGTCACTTTTACTGTGAAAGAGCTGTTCCATCAACTCTGCACCTGCAGGTGTGTGGATGTAAGGTTACACATGGGCCACACACAGACAGACAAGTTTAACACAGCTGAAACAGAGGAACACCAGTGCGTGTAATATGTGTTTAGCACATAGAAAAAATATCATCATGGTGATTTTATGCCTAATCAATTGTACCCCTCAAATTAGGAAAAGTCATGAAATATTTCGCAAAAGAAAAAAAATCAACTATTATTTTTTGAATGGGGTCAAATTGACCCCAAGAATAGCAATTTTGACACATAAATCTAAATGGTATAAGCTTCTACTTTGAAAGTAGAAGAATTTCTGCTCCAACGTCCTGTTGCATCAAACAACAGCAAATCTGAATTATAAACACTCAGCTTCGTCCACCGCTGGATTTTATTTAGCTAAAAAAAATAAAAAGGCTTTCTCCCATGACTTTTGTTATTAGGATAGGTAGACATGTACAAACAGATGCCGTTTTTTTTCTTCAACCTTCAGCTTTTTAACCACATCCAGTTCTGGAAGAAAACAGGCCTGCTGCCAAATCCTATTTAAACTGTAAGCCCCCTGGGAGTTGGAGTTTTCACACAGCTTTCTTTAGCTGAGCCTCTGCCAGACGGAGCTGTGGGAGCAGCTTTTCCTGAGAAGCTCAACTGTTACGTGGGCTGATGTTTCAGAGATGTGTGAGTTTCACTCACTGAAAGTCAAGTGAAATAAGTTCGCCGAGGGTTTTAACAGAGAGATCATTAGGAAATTGTCGGCCTCCAGCCTACAAACCCGGTGGGACGCGCACAGCTGTCCAAACCAGACCAAGAAAATGTAAAACAAACATGTCTGTTGATGACTACAAATGATGTGCAGAACTCACCAGAACAAAGAGGCCCCACCCAGACCTCCTATGGTAACATCAGTGATCCCGTCTCCATTCAGATCCATGACTCCATGAATAGACTGACCAAAGAATTTCACTTTTTCACCATCGCCTCCAGCAGGGATACGCTGGAGCGAAACAACAGAGAAGAGAAAACGATGCAAAACATGTTCTTTCTTTGGATTACGACAAAATACATTTTCAAATTTATTAAACTAACAGGGAACAAGTATCATGTTTCATAATAAATCAAATATCAAAAACTAAATGAAACTATTCACCTGCATCCAAAAAACAAATTTAAAATGTAGGTAATAACGAAACATTGTTTGCAATCTGTGCAAAAAAGCGATAGAAAAAAATGGAAATTCAGTGCACGTATGAAATGAACAAACAGGGGAAAAAGTAACATCATATTCATAATGAAAGTAACATATTTCATAAATAAAACAAAACTCAAAAACTAAATTAAACTAACTGGATTGCTGGAATAGTTTAAAAAGTCCATCTAGGAAACAGCATTTTTACTGAGATCAAAAAAATAAATCCTCAACTTTATCACAGACTTAAATCAACCTGTTTTGAAGCCAAATGAAGCTGCTTGATTCCTCATTTAGAAAAGCTATTGAAGCTCTCACCTGCACAAATTTCTCTTTCAATAACGTCTTGTCGCCGTGGTAAATATAAACAGCCCCTCGGTGGTCATTCTCAAAGGGGGCGCCAATCGCCACATCATTGAAGCCATCGAGGTTCAGATCCGACACGGCGGCGATGGCCGTTCCAAAACGAGCGCCGCACGGCTCGTTTTTATTAGAGCAGCTTTCTGAGTTTACACTGCAGCACGACTGATTGACTGGATTTAAAGTGAACTCGTGGTCGAAGCGGCCGACCTGGAGAAAAAAAACAACAATGAACATCGGTTCTCTGCTCACAACTTTTTAAGGAAATCTGAAAAAGAGGAGGCTGTACCTGATTGAGCTTATAGACGTAGACCTTTCCCTGCTCGTCTTTGTCTCCACCCATAAACATTGGAGCTCCGACCAGGAGGAGATCTGTGTTCGAGTCTCCATCCACATCAAGGGTCTGCAGAACACTGCCAAAGTAGGAGCCGATCTATACAAAAGGAGAGAGAAGAATACAATATTTGTATTAATCTGAAAATGTGATAAATAAGCTGTGAGACCAAACTGATAATCTTTTGCTCTCATTGCTCAGATCTGAGAGAATGACAAGCGTTTGACCAAATTCAAGCAAGCTTTGGTACGCTACGATCAGATCTCACGTCAGGTCTGACCTCGCGGACGCAAATCTGAGTGTGTGGATCAAAACACATTATTAAAACACGTTATTACAAATACCACGTTTTTGGTTTTTCTTTTCTCGGAATATCGTATAACCCCGCTGGTAAACTCTGCTACTGGAGCGCATAGGTTCACCCAGTGTACACGCACACGCGCACACACACACACACACACACCCACACACACACACACACACACACACACACACACAGGAAGCAGCGTCTTGGAGAATGAGGTCCTATTTCCTCCATACAGCATCTCACTGGGGGCTATATGGAGGAAATAGGACCTATTCATGTTTTTAAATGTAAGGCATATGTTAAAGTTTTACAAATGCGCTGCAGTATTTAATCAGTAATCTGATGAATTATATGCGAAATTGGCTGAAGGGATAATAAACACAAAAGGAACAACATTTAGTAATTTTTTGTTTCATAAAATCACGTTGGTCCAGTCGTACGAACAAATGTGAACTCAGAATTGCACCCATTTTAATGCAAGGTTGATAAATGAGGACTACTTACACAATAGAGATCCAAAGTTCTTTGTTCGACAATATAAAGAGAAAAATGTAAAAATATGTGAGCGGAGACATCCCAAAGATGACCAAAAACAGACTGACCTGTTCTCCTTTGAGTATCTGCGTAATAACAATGCTGTTGTTTTCATCCAGCCGGTAAATGACCACGCGCCCTGTGTGGTTGTAGCGAGGCGCACCGGTGATGTACAGCACTCCATCAGGGGTGGACGCCGACTGAACGTCATAACCTGAAGAGAGGAAACAACATACAGTGTAAACAGCTTCCATCAGGAATGTTTAGAATTGCTTATGCCACCTGGAAAAGACACACTCACTCCGGCTTTCGTTGAAAGATATTTTTACAGCCTTTATCAGGGAAGTGTTTATGTTTCTCAGTGTAAAGGAAACCATAAAAGAGCACTGGACACTGGCAGGAACACACACACCCTCTCAGACAAACACACAGCCGCTCTGTGTGCAGCAGGCATCAGGATGTGCCAATGTTCACAGTACTCAACCTACATCCAACGTTCTCCATCCAACAACATGGTCATTAAACACATGAAGATATCATGATGCTGTTGGCTCTACATAATCCATATATAATATGTTAAGGTTTCATTTATTCAGAAAACTTTATTTCAGGAAATTTACTTTGATCTCCTGAGGTCAACTGCTAGTCTTCTTCAGTAGCGTCTGCTGATCGCTTTGATGTTTTAGTGACTTCTGCATAATAATTTCATCAAGTTCATTTTGTCTTCTTTTTTAAAAATATGTTATGGTTTTATTTATTCAGACAACTTTTTTCAGGAAAGTTACTTTGAAGATCAAAGTACATTTGATCAATTTACTTTGATCTTCAAAGTAAATTAAACCTTAACATATTATTTAAAAAGAAGACAAAATAAAATTGCTTAAATTATCTACATCATAATGTTTACTCCTGCAGTCCATGTGTGGACAGTTTTATTGAGTGAAGTCATTTGAAGTTGTGAGCACAAGGACGGACGACGGATGTAGCAATTTTTCAAAATAAAACTACTGGCACACACATGACAGTAAAATATATTTCTTATTCTTTCTTTTCGTTGTTGAAAACCACTGTGCTAGGTTAACCAGCGAGGATCCTATCATATGTCATCAGTTACCTAATTTAAAAAAAATAAGTTTAACACGTAATTTATTTATTCCCGGACAGTACAGTCACTGTGTTTGGAAACTTCACCGTGGTATCCGGCCAGCCCTTCGTAGCCAGCCTCAGTGTTTGGGTCGTAGAATTGAGTTTTTCCGGGAACAATCGTTTCCATAGCGGTGTGCATCACCACAGTACCGTTCCAGTCATATGCTCCCACTGCTCCCAGTAACACAGCCTCCTGGATGAGACAACAGACACAACTGAGCGTTCTAAGCATTATGTTTTATGCCAATCAACTTTTTCATGCAATATTAAAATAGGGAAACACAAACTAAATCCAAACACATCATGTGGGAAACTTCTGTTAAAAGACTTTTAACTTCAGGCTCATGACTGCAATTACTGCTGAAGGAAAAGTCATAGAAAGGACTGGATTAATCTAACATTAGATTCAAATATTTAATTAGGTTAAAAAAAGCCTTCCATTATTAATTATTACAGTATCAAACTCAAAATGACAGTCCAGTATAAATAACTGATTGTAAGTTGTTGTCATCAACGTTGAGAAAAAAAAAAGAAGAGAAGACAGCTGTTTTGCAGCTGTTTTGTCAAACTTTTTAAGTAAAAATTATCATTAAATTTAATCAAAAAATTAGAGTATTTTGCATCTGTTTAGTTTAAAAACACAAAAAAGCTCAAATTATTCTGTGTGATTAAGATCAACTCACTATTTTTTTTCTATCTTTTCTTTTGTAAAAATGAAAGAAATCATAGCATTTAGACTAAACTAAACACATATAATAATAATAGCACATGTCGAATATTATTTCCTTTTATTTCATCAATAGGAGTTTTCTAAAAGGAAGGGCAGGGTCACATGTTAAGTTAAGTGGCTCTTTACCGCTAATGAGCCCCAAAGTGTGACATCACCTATTTAAAGTTTAGCTATGTTTAGCTTTGTCTACTTTGGTTCAGATGAATGAGAATGATAAGAAAAGTCAGAAATAACAAGAGGAAAAAAGGAGCCTGACTGAAAAAGCTCAGTCACTGATCAATTCTAATGCATCCATTAGCACAAAAGCCTGTTAAACACATCACTCTCCCACAAACAAACAAACACAGAAAGAAGATTTTCCCGTACTTTAGAAGTGTGGGCACTGAACCCAGTCTGGGACATCTCCATCTCAAAGGAGGAAGTGTAGTTTCCCGTTGTTGCTGAGGAAAGTAAAGTAGTTTAGCTGGAACACTAAATGATAATATGTTAACGTCATTCTACTTAACACTTACTGAAATAAAATATTTTCCTTAATCTTTTTTAAAATAGTGATACCAAAAAAAAACATATTTGCTATTGTTTTATTAATTAAAAGATGCATTTATTGTTTAATCAGTGTATTTGGTCAGTAAAAGAGGCTAATTTTTAGATGTTCATTTAGGCAAAGTTATTTGCCAATCTTTAATGCACAAGCTCTAAACTGAGCATTCATAACTGTATTCTTTATGATAAACTAAAAAAACCCATGTAAATTAATTGCTAGCTTAATGAAGAACATGCTAGAGCCGCTACATCCCATCTACATAAGCCAAAGGACACTTGTTTATACTCTCAACATTAGCTACAAGAAATTCTGGGATCTGGAAAAAAAGGAAAGAAAAATTAACCCAATATTAGCTTAGCATTATCTTAGCACTAGCCCAGTATTAGCTTAACATTATCTTAGCACTATCCGAGTATTAGCTTAGCATTACCTTAGCACTAGCCCAGTATTAGCTTAGCATTAACCTAGCATTAACCTAGCATTAGTTTAGTATTAGTTTATCATTATCCTAGCATTAGCTTAACATTAGCTTAGCATTATCTTAGTATTAGCCTAGCATTAGCAATAGCTTAGCTAATTAAAAAAAAAATTCTTAAACGTTACGACCAAAATGATTAAAATAAACTTTTTACATCCAGATTCTTTGTTTATCAAATTTCTTCTAAGGCTTCTGAGACTTGTTGCTCTCTTGGTATCAACAGACAAAATGTCAGAAATATAAAATTCTTTATCAAGTCAATAATGATTGTTTCACTAATTGAACATGTGTGGTTGTTCGTTTACCCTCCAAAGCGAAGATTCTGCTTCCCAGCGTATCGACGATGTTCAGCAACGCAAACTCGTCAGAAACGTTGAAGAAGTGATCTCGTAACGGCTGACTGGAAATGGACTCGATCTCTTTGATGAATTTATGCAGTTCCTCCGCACTTTTATTTTGGCGATTATAGTCTCCCAGAACCTGAAAACAAAATGAACTCTTCATACCTATGTGAGGCAAAACCAAACAGTTATTGTCGTTGGTGTAGTTAATTCAATATTTGTACGAGGATCTGTTCAGAGTAATAATATTTTACTATGTGTACAACTACTATACAAATATAGTAAAATTAATAAGCAAATTTTAATTCAAGTAACAAATATTCCTGGATCTTAATTCAATACAAACTCAAGTAATAGAGTAGTGTTATTCAATCATGAGCCCATGTGGGGTTGCCTGGAATTTAAATGGTGTCACTTGAAATGTCTAGTAATTGATTTAAAGAAAGTTACTGGTTTATTTTTTTTTTAATTATTCTCTTCAAAATTAAAACACAAAACAGAAACTTAAACAACTGTATTCTATATTTTCACTTTCTCAAATATAAATCTAAAAAACAATATTTAAATATATAATATAATATAATATAATATAATATAATATAATAAGTAATTCTAGAAGGAAAAATACAGTCTTTGGGGTCATCAGAAATTTATGATATTAAAATGAAACCACTGTACTAGAGTAAGTTCATATTACTATTATAATAATAATTATTATTATTATAAGGCGGTAAACATAAAATAGACTTGATCAAGCACAGTTTTTTTTAAAAAAAAAAATCTTTTTTCTAAAGATTCTGACCCTTTTGATGATCTGTACTCACAGCAATGCCGAACCTCTCAATGTTGTCATCTTCACAGTCTCCAATGACCTTGTTTAAATTATAGAAGTCATGTGACTCGCCATCCGTCACAATCACCATCACTTTCTTCACTCCAGGCCGCGCGCCTCTCTCTGGCATAAAAGCCTCCTTCCTGATCAGCGGGAACATTAAAATATCCATTAACGCTCTTATCCAGCGCATTAGTCGTTAGGATATCAAGTGTTTGCAATGAATAAAAACAAGCTCAACAACACATTAATATAAACAATACTGATCTGATTATATAAAAAGCTGTGTTTACCTGCAACACTATTAAACAACTTGAAAACTCACAATGCATTAAACTTACATTTACAGATGTGAATGTGGGGCATGAGTTTTTAAAAGTGACATTTAAATACAGTCGTCTATTGAATCGGGGTCACCATTAAACTTAAAGATAATAAAAACAGTAAATAAATTACTTTTGATTATTTATCCAAGTGAGTATTTTAAAATAGTTTTTTTTCTATGTCTTATTTATTCCTAAATAGTGATTAATATTAATGAATATTCTGTGCAATAATTCCAGCAAGTAAATTTTTTTTATTCTTTTTGAACAATATGTTACGGTTTCATTCATTCTGACAACTTTTTTCAGGACTTTTTTCAGGACTTTGATCTCCTGACATGTGTCGACTGTCAACTGCCAGTCTTCTTCAGAGGCGTCTGCTGATCGCTTTGATGTTTTCTTGACTTATCTTTTTGAATAATGAAATACAAAATACAATAATTTCTTGAAAAAAGGTACTGTATCTGAATAAATGAAACCTTAACATATTATTCAAAAAGAACACAAAATGAACTTGCTGGGATTATTACGCGGAAGTCAAGAAAACATCAAAGCTTTCAGCAGACACCTCTGAAGAAAACTGGCGGTCGACAGCTGAAACATGTAAATCAAAGTAAATTTCCTCAAAAAAGTTGTCTGAATAAATGAAACCATAATATATTATTCAAAAAGAAGAGACAATGAATCTGGTGCAATTATGCCACGGAAGTCAAGAAAACATCAAAGCGATCAGCAGACGCCTTTGAAGAAGACATTGAAGTTGACAGTCGAAACATGTCAGGAGATCAAAGTAAATTTCCTCAAAAAATGTTGTCTGAATAAATTAAACCTAAACTTAATAATGAATATTAACATGATAACAAAGACTTTGACTCAAGATTAAGTTCCCAAAATATAGTTTAAATTAAGTCTATGCTTGATGGCCCTTTGGTGAGCGATTCGACTCATTGGGGGCAGATTACCATCGTGTTTAAAAGGTTTATTCTGTCCCAACTGCATAGATAAAGTATTTATATTGGTGAGTGTGAATGAATGTGGCTTCCTTTGTTGAATCAATATTTCGACTGAAATGGAACAGAAACAGAAAGTCCAACCCACACTGTCCTTTGTGTAAATTGTGGTCAGGAGTTTCAATACCTATCCATGATAAAGGGAAGCAGCATCTTGCATACTGTATACCTGGCTGTGTCGATGCCCATAAAGGTCATGGTCTTGAAGCCGGTCTGCTGTGGCAAGTCCTTCACAAAGTCCAGCAGGTCAGGAGTATTATGGAACTGGCTCAGATTAACCCGATGAGTCACACTCTCACCGTAGGAAACTATGCCCACCTGCAAAACACACACATCATATACATATATTCTATTTTTTTTACACTACATATCTGCCTTTTAGCTTGGCTGACTGACAGTCAGTTAGACAGTCTGTAGAGAATGTGTCTGGTGGGTCTTAATATGGCATAAAGTCATAGGCAGACAAACTTCAGCAGCCATGGAACATGTGACCATCCAACCACCAGACTCCACAGCAAGAGGAGTTTCCAGTGCTTCCCTGTGGAAAACTCCATGCTCTACAGGCCAAATCAATGAAACCATGACAGAATCTAACTGTTCTTCAGCGGAGCCATCCAAGACAAATGCACAGAAATACACTTTCACCCTAACTTAGCAAAGACAGTGGTTAAAAAATATCTTTAAAGTTATAAACTAATGAAGTCTTCAGTTCTTCTGACTGCTAGTACCATGTGGAAACTCAAGTCCAAATATATTTCATTATTCAGTGTGGTTTTTCCAGTCTAATGTTATATAACCAGTGTAATGCAGTCGTTCTGGTTTAACAAAGTAAAAGGATGAAGAAGATACACGAGTCATTACAGTGTCCTCATGACCAATAAGCTGCAGAGCTCACATTAACCACCAGTGAAACAATGTGTCTGGAACAGGGAAAAATGGATAAAAGGTCAAACTATTAGACAAACTATTTTCATTTTGAATCTCCTTCAGACGACAGAGCTGATAAGACTAATGTTGTTTGTAATCCCTGCAAAGTTCAACTTCACAAAACTGAAACGCACAATGCCAGCAAATCTCCCTCCCACACAAACTGTACTGGGATGCTCAAAGCCCATTTATGCTCAGTGCTTAATAGAGACAAGTACGGAACATTCAGGACATACTCTCTTTTCGTTTTATACATATTTCTTATACATAAGATTTATACATAAGTCTTAGAAAGCTGATGGATCCCAAAAGACAGGCATGAAAAATAGATTAAAAAATGTATATCAATAACTTTATGGTTACAGTTCTAAAATATGTGATTGCATTTTATTTGTAGCTAATACTATTTTTTATTTTTTTTAGATTTGAAGAAGAATAAATCAATGTCTTTACCTTTTTCAATAAAGGTTACATTATTTACCCACTTTAAGTTGAAATGTTGTTGCAATGGGGGGTTATCAGGGTGGTGTAGTGGTTAGCACATCTGCTTAAAAGGTCCAAGTCCTGGTTTAAAACCCAAGGGTGACAGTGGGGTCTTTTCTGTGTGGACTTTTTTAGGTTTACCTGCTTTTTGGCCCCTAGTGACCAATTTAGGAAGAAAAAACAAATGTAAGAAATGAACAGAAGTTAGCGTTGATGATAATTTACATACATTTATTTACAAAAATGGAACATAAATGAGCCCTCAAACAGACAATGGTGTATTTTTTGCATAGAAAAATAACAGACTATTGCAGTTGTTCAATAGTGTGAGCAACTTTTAGTTGTTATGCTGCAAATAATCATTCATGAATCATTGTATTGTTGATTTGATGTTTTTATTGTTTATTTCAAACTCTGTTTTTGTTTTTTGTATGTTTTTATTGATTTTTAAAGTCTGTTTAAGGTTGTCTTTGGCACTATTTAAAAAATGTGCAATACAAATAAATTTGCCCTGCCTTGTTAGGATTTTTAAAATGTTTTTTGAGTGTCAAATGAAAATAATATGGCTCTTAGAAATGTGTCAGTTCTATATAGATTATTGATAAAATGGGTTTTAGATGAAGACGAGTCTCAGAGTTAGACACTATGTGCTGAGCAGCAAAATGTAAGAAATATAATAAAACCCTAATTTAATACAAATTACTCCTAATCCCATGACTTAGCTCATTCAGTCAATTAAAAAAGGTTCGTGCCACTCGTAATTTTTCCCATGTCTTGGGGTTTTTCTTCACAATTAACATCTGATGATGTTATCCATGACTCACTAGTCACCAAAAAAACAAAGCGTGACAAAATTTCCAAAACCAATTTCTGTTTAATTCAGATCAGATTTGGTCACCTAGTAGTTTTATTCCATTACGTAACTCACTTGTGAGAGTTTGGGTCCAATCTCTATCGTCTCAAGGAAGCGGAGGAGAAAGTCTGTGATGCTGGACCAGGGGTAGATACTGTTGGATCCATCCAGAACCATCACAATGTCCAGCTCCTTCGCACACTCTGAAAAAGACGGCACGACTTACTGAAAGGAAACAATCAGCCTTTGGTTGTTTAAAGCAGTGTTTCTCAACCTTGGGGTGAGGACCACATTTGGGGTCGCGAAACACTGGCAGGGTGTCGCCAAATGCACTTGCAAATCCCATTTCACGACCTTTTCCACCATTTTTGGTCACTTTTAATCCATTTTATTTCAAATTAAAACAAGTAAACATCTTTAAGATGAATATATACTAAAAAGCAAATAATAAACTTAATGGATAACAGTGGATATTATTCAGATAAATAAATAAATGTTGTTATCACAGATTCATAGGACAATGGACCATCATTTTGTTGACTTTATGGATGGGCCCCAAAAACCTCTCCCCTTTATAGATGGCCCTGTCTCCCTGGTCTCTGGAATCTTTATTTTGGAGGTCGCGGAATGAAAAGTTTGAGAACCACTGTTTTAAAGCATTAACAGGAATCAACATGAGTAGAGCTTTTATACTCATTTCGACACAAATCAAAGTCTAAACTCTAAACATACACAGATCAAAGACTAGTGATTATGATAAATGGACATGTATTATATAGCGCTATATCCCTACACCAAAGCGCTTTACATATCAGCTCATTCACCAATTCACATTCACACACCAATGGGACAGAGCTGCAATGCAAGGCGCTAGTCGACCACTGGGGGCAACTTAGGGTTCAGTGTCTTGCCCTTGACCGTTAAACAAAACACAGTTTATGTTGAAATAAATGATTTGATTTGAATGTTTTTGAAGGTTATTTGATTTACATTAACCAATGACATGTTTTGACTGTCAACTGCCAGTCTTCATCATAGAAGTTCTGCCGATTGCCTTTGATGGTTCCTTTGAAGTTTCACTTGACTTCCATGTAATAGTTCCAGCGAGATTACTTTTGTTTTCTTTTTGTACAGAACGTTAAGTTAAAGTTTCATTTATTCACACAAGGTTTTTCAGGACATTGTTATCTCCCAACAACATGTTTCAAAAACTGCAAATTTACTTCTTTGTCACTATTGTTGGATAATAGGAGATTTCGATGCTCTCTTATAACTGGATTATACCATTAAGATGTCTATGAATTTATTGCTGGACAGCAAAGAAAAAGCTCCTTAACGAATGAAGAAGCAAAAATAAGGAGGAGAAATTGTCTCTGGTCTGTTTACTCTCTGTTTTTTCAGTGGCTGTTTCCTTGCAGAGGAACTGCATCCAGGCTCAGTAAACTGTCTCCTAACTTGGGCATGCAATGCAGCTGAAGGGCTGGACTGGAAGAGATACAGTGGCAGACAAGTTTACATTAGGAAGAATGCTCTAATCTCCTTCGTCACTGTCAGAGGGTGGGTCTGCTGTCGGGGTCCTGGGTGGTACATTTGTGAGTAGGAGATTAGCATCTCCTCAACAGGCCATTTGAAAGGGGGAAAAAAGCAAGTCTACGATGTGAAATGATGGGCTGCGTACCTTGTACTGCCGGTGCTACAGAGTTGAGGATCTGGAAAGACTCGCTAACATTGGCGCAGACCCCTGAGATGTACTGCTGCTGGCCGCACATGTACCCGTACTGGGGACCACAAGCCTGTGGAAACAGGACACACACATTTACAAACAAGCTAAAGCAGGAAAAAAACTCAAAGGCTGTGACTGTATTCCAGCCGCATGAGTTCAGGAAAGAGAAGTTTGTAACCATGCAGACGAAAACCCAAAGGAAAGAAAGTGAAGATTACAAAGTGCCTGGTATTAACTCGCAGGGAGAGGGAAAATACATGCCGAAGAAATAAAGCCGAAGGAACTACGAAAGCACAAATATTGAAATTGATTCCTTTGTACCAAAACATGGTAGTCACATGATGTTCACCATTTGAGAGTGGCATGGGAGCTGTGTCTCAGTTATGGGACGGATCATCAGTACTGTACCTTTGAATTGGGGGTGTTTTGGCCTTTTTAACATGAGATACTCTCATCAAAGGTGGCCAGCTACAGGGTGATCAAGCCCATAACTGTTCCCAACACTCTACTATCTGCAGCTTTGGGCAACTTCACACTCAGTCTGTTCCCTCTGATTATTTTTCCCTCGGAAGTGTCTGCTCTTTGATCTCTTCCTTTGAAATATAAATAGTCCAATTGTCTTTTACTCAGATTTCTTTACATTTATTTCCCTATTCCATTTTTTCTGCATATTTTCCTTAAACAGGGAAGCTGCAGAAAATGTACTATGGTAGATATAGATTGTTTATGTTCACTAAAAAAAGAAATTGTGTAACTATTCTTTGATGTTAATACTGTCTAAAGTGGTATGAGAATAGTCCTAACTTTTCTGAGGAGGGTTTGTGTGAAATAACAAATACAATTTGGTGCTGCGACACAAAGAAAGAATGCAGTTTTTTTAAACTGGAAAAATTTTCTTTTTGTATGTTTTAAGTATTTTATTTTAAAAAATGTACACTTCCTTCTTTTACCAGATTAGACTCAGGCTGTGTTTGAAATGACACACTCCGTACTATGCACTAGAAACTAAGTACATACTATCTACTATATACTATGGTTAGGATGAATAGGACTTTTTCCTAAGAGTTTCCTAAGATGCATTTCGAACCTACAACGACAAAAACCTAAAGCACACTGAGACTAAATATCTCCGGTGATTCGCAACCTTTGAGAGTTCTGGAAGTAGCATATCAACATGTGGTCATTTGATCCATGAAACTAGTGGAAACACATTTCATGCCTACATTTCGGAGATTTACGAAGACCCAAGACAAAACAAGAGCCCTATTTACAAAAGCTAACGGAAGAAAAGAATAGATGCTTTTGTTTTGAAAAGGGGATGTTTGATTTTTAGCTTGGAGCCGGTGTCAGGATGATTTTACGTTCAGCTCGCATTGCATCATGGGGCGGTTGAGTATGACTAGTGTGCCCACCGTGTATACTTAAAAAAGTCCCCATATAGTATACATCCATGTATTATTCACATACTCAGTCTTTTCGTACTATCTTCTGTGAACGCACTACATACACATTTTGACGTCAGACTTAGTATGAGTAGTATGCCATTTCAAACACAGCTTCAGTGCAGAAATATTGATTACAATGTGGGAGGTGCAAAAAAAACCCATGTGAAACACAAAACATCCAGATATTAAAACAATTCCCAGGACTTTACACCAGCATTGAAACCCTGGGTGTGTTGTCAACAGTTCCCATAGAGGCCAAAGATCTCCTGAACATGTATTTGCAACCCCAGCAACTATACAAAGATTAGCCCTTCTTTCTTCTTCTTCTTCTTCGTCAAGTTTGGTATTGAGTGTAAGACATGTCCTTCCTACCAGAAATCCTCCTTTGGGATTTGTCACCAGTGTGGTTCCCATGGTCATGTTCTCCTTGACTTCACGCACGTTGGGAACAGTTGTGTTTTCTGGAAGAGAAAAAAAGGAAAAAAACAAAAAAACAAGAGGGAGTTTGGATGAATAAACAGAGTGAGACAAACGAAGAGGAGCACAGAGACTGAACAGCTGGATGAATTCTTCTTTCATGTTCCCACAGGAAGAACGTTTCTTACATCCGTCTGTCCTGAAGACGTAATAACCTCTGACATGTAGTTAAATATAGTTTGTTTCATTACTTTAGCATGTTGTTGCTCCATGGGAAGTATAGCAAACATACACAACCCAAATATTTGGTCTATAAACTCTCAAGTTGTTGTAAGGGATTGGGGGGTGGTAGAGGAATCATTGGGCAATCTGAACATGTGGCAGAAATGATCATCTCCAGATTGGGAATGCTTTGGATCTACTTTGTGCGGAGTCACTTCTTCTTACAAACACATTCACAAAACATTATCATTTCACATCCAGCAATTCATGAGGTCAGTTTTCCGGCTCTGATTCGCACATCTAATACCACTTATTTTCCTTCTTTCTGGATAAAGATCCATGTTTTTATGAGCTTTCATTGTGCCCTGAGGCTCACTCAATATCCTAAAACCTCTAGTAAATCTCTGTGAGCCTCCCATCCAACCTTTGGATAAACAGATACTTTTAGTGCTCAAACACACTTAGTATTTGACACTATAGTATAAACTCCAGGGTTAAAAATAAGCTGTTTTCAGAGGCCGTCTCCTCCTATCTTCAAACCATCTGATAAAAAAATGGATCAAGATCTGGCACCTCATGATGCATCCACGTGGTTCGTATAAAGCAGCTGCAGATAAAGTTTATCTTAGTTCTCATCCAACCGATGACTATCAGATTTAAGCACATTCAGACATTCAGGGATAATTTGACATGCGGTGTCACAGAAAATTACTTTCAATTTAAGTTCAAATATTGTATGAGTAAAACACCAGCTGTTGTATTAAGTCTCATGCTCAAGCTCTCCTGTTCTGGCTGACTTAGGGCTCAAGGCGGGGCGCACCATTAGAGGAAGGACTTCATACAGACACAAGTTTTCTTTTTGTTTCAGCGATGTTTCCATGGCAGTTTTTCACAAAATCAAAGCAATATTTCTAAAAAATTAAAAAGTATAATTGCACTTTGAACAGGTCTCCTTTCGAAGGTTATTTTGGGTAAGATGAGCCTCGTAACTCTCGTGAAATCTCATCGCGTGAAACTTTGCTGCAGGAAGATGGAGGCTCAAAGATTCCTTATAACACTCTTCATTCCTTTGTTGTTTGCTGTCTAATGTGGCAGTAATAATATTTAAGTATAATGCTAAGAAAGGTCTCGGCTGTGTTGAAAATGTTATACTAACGTACTACTCATACTAAGTCTGACGTCAAAATGAGTATGTAGTGCGTTCACATTAGATTGTATTCAAAAATTGAGTATGCGAGAAATACCCGGATGTATACAATATTGGGACATTTTTGAAGTATGCACGGTGGGGACACTAACCGCCCCATGATGCATTGCGAGCAGAATGCAAAATCGTCCTGGGACCAGCTTCAAGCTAAAAATCAAACATCCCCTTTTCAAAATAAAAGCATCTCTTCTTGTCTTCCATTAGTTTTTTAACGCTTTTGTAAATAGGGCTCTTGTTTTGAGGTTAACCGCAAGTTTTATCAGTAGCACAATGGAGGTTTTCTGAAAATCTCTCAAATGTTGGAATAAAATGTATTTCTGTGAGTTTTATGGATCAAATGAGCACATGTTGATATTCTACTTGGTCACTTTCTCACTTTAAATGCTGTCAGAACTTTTAAAGGTCGAGAATCAACAGAGATATTTAGCCTCAGTGTGATTCAGATTTTTGTCGTTGTAGGAATGAAATGCACCTTGTGAAACTTGGAAGTATACTTCAGTGGAAACGGTCATCATCCTAATCATACTATATAGTAGACAGTATATACTCATTGAGTTTGTAGTGTATAGTACGGAGTGTGCCATTTCCAACACAGCCTCAGTCTTTTCTTCTGTCCACATGTACCGCGCCATGTTTTCTAGGAGAGAAGTGGTCATGTGACCAAGTATGTCACGTCCTGTGACGTGTAGTAGGGAAAAGTGTTTCCATAGCGTTTTTGCGATACATTTTGAATTGAAAAGACTCATGAAAGCGTAAAAACTTTTTAGCAATATTAGAGTGTTTTTTCTTGAAATTCTAGGTGTTTTTGATTGAGCGGTTTAGATTTTGCGCATTTCCAAAGGTAATAGAAACGCAGCTTGATAATTGGAGGAAAATTATACTTGAGAAGATTTATACGAACAGTCGAATTCCCATTATACATGACGAGTTTATGCATGAAATGTATTTTCATCAGGACAAAATGATCCAATGTCTTTTAATATCTTCAATTGTTAATAAAGCCAAAAATATTGCATGGGAATAATTGGTAAATGTGAGGCCACGTGTGTTTAAGTGATATAATTAAAACGTCAATTTAAATGGGATAGAATGGAATGTACAGTGTAAAGCCACATCATGTATGTTGACAGCCTAAGCTCTTATTTGTGGTCCCATCAGATCATGTGTAATGTCATATAGGTTCACTTTTCCAAACAAAGTATAAACAAAGTCAACCTCAAGAATAGAGTTTGTGAATACTCAACGCCCACCACTGATTCATCGAGCAGAGCCGCAGCACATTGTAACCACTGCTGTGGTTTGATGGTTCAATGGAAAAGAAATTAAAAATTACAACATGTCAACCACATCAATTTAACGTTCCTCATTATGGTTTGGTCATGAACGTAGGATGGAGACGGGCTTAGTGGGAGAAAAGAGCACAACTTCTGAAATGACTGAAGTCTCCTCGCTTGTATATCACAGAGAAAGTTGTCATCATCAGGTGACGATCCACGAGGACCTTGGACACATCAACAGTCCATTAAACAGACAGAGGAGGGAGAGAATCTGGAGTCACACATATGTTTGTAGACTGTTGGAGGAAAACCCAAAGAAGCACAGGAAGAGCAATTTCCACACCAAAAAAAAAAAGCCCCTCCAGTTTGTGGATGAGTCGTCTGTCTTTGTCTCCGAATGGTTGTTTTCTTTAATGAACTCATCAGGTTTTTAAGTCGGCAAGGGACTTAAAATGTCTCGCAACCCCTTTCACAGGTCGACTCTTTCCCTGTGACTTGAGAATCCACATGTGCACAGCTGTGCAGACCGAGCAGCTTGAGATGTGCAGCTGTAGGCATGAGTTTCTAGTTACCCTACCTCGGCCCAGCCTAATCATGGCTCTGCTAAGCTCATGACCAGAAGCTAAGTTGTGCTTATCTGTTAAATTGAGATAAATTGGAAGGACGAAGCATTAAAACTGTGTTTATCTACTGTCTTCCTGTTCGGATAGGCCCAGCTTCCTCCCAAGGAGTCTTTAATAGATATATAGTCTGCCTAAACACAGCGTAGTAGAACAGAGCTCTGGGCTGCAACCAGGACAACTTAGATGAATAAGTAAAACAGTCTCATTGAGTGAAGATTGAAGATTTTTGACTTGACTTTCGAGCTACTAAAGACATTTTTTTCATTCAGATAAAGACTTAGTGTCGGTCTCATCAATGAATTGAAGAAAAATGCATTGTGGGATGTGGAGTTCTGTAGACAGTGTTTTTCCTTCATTTTACTAAAAATAAAATAAAAACTTACTTTTGGTTTCGTCTGTAAAAACCCCAGAAACGTGTTGTGAGGTCACTTTAGTACTGTTTTTGGGGGGCAAGCAGGCAAATTCACTGTGGTAATGAAGTAAAAACACTTCAATGCATTAATTTACTGGACTACACAATTTCAACTAATTCTAACCGTTTACATTTTTATTAACAAGTAAACAATCTTTGATTTATTGATCTATGAGGCATACACTATGGAGTAATCTGATTTTTTTTTTTTATTTATTTTTTTAAATAATCTCCAGCAGCTTTAAAGTTTGTTGGTTTGGTAAACTCTTAACCAGTGGTTACCAACCTTTTTTGGATCGTGACCCATTTTGATATCAATAATTTCCTGGCGACCGTAAAGACTTTTTTAACGTGTTTGTTAGACTGTATTAAAAAATACAGAGAAGACAGGATTAGTGACAAGTTGTGCCAGGTCAGATATTTTTTAACTGCATGTTATTATTATTATTATTATTATTATTAAAAATAATAATAATAATAATAATAATAATAATAATAATAATAATAATAATAATAATAATAATAATAAATATAGAATACAGTTGTTTAAGATTGTGTTTGAAAAAGTATCTGATATATTGAAAAAATGTGTTTCTAATCAGTATTTATTTTTATTTTCAATCAATTACTAAACATTCCAGACAACCCCATTTAAATTCCAGGCGACCCCAGGGGGGGTCCCGACACCAAACTAGTGGTTCTCAACTGGTCTCACCCTGCGACCCAATTTTGCCACCATCATTACATCGTGACCCACTTTTTTTTTTTTTTTTTTTTAAGAATTGAACCAACCAAATTTTATCTTATTAATCCATTTAATCATTTTTTTAAAAACATAAATCTATATATTTGCCTGTGCAACAAGCATTTCACAACAGGCCTGTCAAAAGAAAAGTCCAACCCAACATGAGAGACATTAGGTATTTATTTATTTTTGACCAGCTGTCCGCGACCCACCCAGTAAAGGTCCACGACCCACTTTTGGGTCCCGACCCATCAGTTGAGAATCACTGCTCTAAACCAGTGGTTCTCAACTGGTCCCACCCTTGGACCCACATTTTGCCACGGATATTAAATCGCGACCTACTTTTTTTTTTATTAAAATTCGACCATCAAAGTGTAGTTTTTCAAAAATAGCTTTTGAAAACACATATAATATTTTTTCCAAAATAAATCTACATATTTTCCTGTGTAACATGCATTTCACAGAATGTCTATCAAAAAAAAGTTTCTTTCAAAATAAAATACAACATGAGAGACATTAAGCATTCACTGCTCTAAACCATCGTGTAAAACTCATTCTTCGTGTGTGTGTGTGCGTGTGCGTGTGTGTGTGCGTGTGTGTGTGTGTGTGTGTGTGTGTGTGTGTGTGTGTGTTAGTTGTTAGTGTTAAAACCAAAACCACAGTTCAGAACTCATAACAAGAAACCAAACAAGCTGCGCTCACTACGCACATGTTATTTAGTTGGTCAATACAATTAAGAGTCAAACAGGCAGAAAATCCAGTCCATAGAAATGACTTGATAAATGATGTGATGAGTTGCAGCTGGGATACACAGGTGAGGTAAATGAGGCTGATTAGCAGAGCCAGGCTATGGGAGCAGGAGCTGTGACTTTAAGGACTGTTGGATTACAACCTGTTAAAGTGATCTTTGAATTTCTGTGTGGTTTTTACATTTCATTTCAATGTTGATTCATTTAATAACTCTTTCTCGATGCGTGGGACTCAGCTTTCTCCCACCATAACACGTGTAGATGATTGTGTGTTGTTGTTGTGATTGTCCCGTAATGCATGGGGTTCTCAACCTTGGGATCAGGGCTCCATTTGGAGTCACGAGACACTGGTAGGGCTTCGCCAGAAGCCTTTGAGAAAATGTTTTGAGCAACTGGAGCCCATTTTGTCATATTTTAACCTTTTTTCTGCAACTACACCAAATTTGCCATATTTTAACCAATTTTCATTTCCATATTTTTGGTTCTTTTAATGCATTTTTGCTACATTGCTCCCATTTCTTCCACTTCTCCTTAAAATTTCAATGCCTTTTCTGCACATTTTTTCCACTTTCAAGATATTTCCGGCACTTATAAACCTTTCCCACCTAATGTTGCATATGTTGACCTATTATTGTCACTTTTAACCTCTTATGTTTCATGGTTATTTTTTGCCAATTTAACTACATTCACGATTTGTCATGACCATTATTTGTCAGTTTAAACTGATTGCTCCTATTTCTTTTTAAATTAAATGACATTACCACAACCTCCCCTCTCCCCATTTTTGCCACTTTTAAGCCAATATTGACACTTTGAACCCTATTTTACCACTTTTTCTGTCCGTTTTTTTTGGCCACTCTAATTTGCAACTTTTAACCAATTTCTGTGGTTTCCACCATTTTTGTTCACTTTTAAACCATTTCCTTTCTGATTAAAACAAGGATTTACATCTTTAAGATGACTTATACTACGATGCAAATAATAATAAAGTGGATAAGAGTGTGTATTATTCAGATAAATAAATAAATGTGGTTATCACAGATCCTATGCCTGGGTTTTGGAACGTGGACAGAGAAAGAGTGAGGTATTCTTACTGGGCAGCTCCAGTTTAGTGCATGTGTTGTTCTCCCTTCCGACGGGGCATTTGTAGACGTCACCCGTCCTTTTAGCCGGCTGCCCTGACAGCGGTGAGCCAATCAGAACCCTGTGTGCAAAGAAAGACGAAAAACAAAAGTGATGACAGAGTTGCTGGAAATCAAGCCAAAAACCACACATTTAACAATTACGATAATGAGCACAATTCACTTGTGCAAATCGAGTGTTGGATGATTCAGCGATTTAGGTCCAGAATAATTCACCGTTAAGTTGATTATTATTACACATGTACAGATCAGATTGGCTGTTTATTGGTTCGGGTAGCTATGTTATTATTAAATCGATATGAAACAGGACTGAAATAGCAGGAAATGCCACACGTCACTACGCAGCAATGAATAATACGTTGCAGCTGTTTGCAGCATGATTGTTTCTATGGATTTGTGCTGAACGTCTACGCTGTACTTGAAGCACGGCTGCGTAACACGTGCGTGTGTGAGTTTCGTAACGTGATGTCAGTCCGTCAGTGAGCTGATGCTAAAATAGAGGCGGTCATTCCTCTGAACATTCAGGGCTTATTAACATTCCTCATCTCTAATGAGCCCAGGTCATCTGCAGTGAGATGCAGTGGAACAACACTCGCTCCAATCAGCTGTCAGCGGCTCTGTGAGAAACATGGAGATCATTTAGAACACAAACGTAAACAGAAGACGGATAGATTGAGAGTTCTGATCAGAGTACTGATATATCCTACTCTAGTAGAAGTACTGTTACTTGATTGAAATTGTACTCAAGTCCAAGTGTAAGTAAGTTCAATTAAATTAAATAGTACTCAAAGTAAAAGTTACTAGTTACTTTCATCCGCCATGTTTATATTTGGTAATAAATCTGTCCACGGTTCTCTTGCATACAGTAAATATCTCATGTATAAACTTAAAAAGGAAAGAGACCAAATCTTGCACAATTAGAACTTCATTTTTTTTCTCTCACAAAGGCATCTGTATAAAAATAAGTAAAAGTTTGTCAAAAGGTACAATTTAAAAAAAAAAAAATGAATAAAAAATAACACCAATAAATTAAATTTTTTTAAACTATTTTTTTCTGTTTTGAGTAATACTGATTAGCTATACTATTAGTGAATATGATTGTTTGTATAATAATATATGACAGCAAAAACAAACACAACAACAAAAATACACAAAATGACTCCAAAAATCATGCAAATTTAGAGGAAAATATACATAAGGACAACAATTACATACAAAATGACAAGTATACACAAAAATAACTGAAAAACGTAGTTTTTTTTTTTTTTTAAGCCCAAAAAATATTTATACAATTAAACAAATTGATTACAAAAAACACCAAAATACAACACATTAAAAAACAACAAATATAACAAATTTACACAAAATTACAAAAAGTCAAGAGATTTACACAAAATGGTAGAAAAATATTCAAAATGTTTCCAAGAACACACACTACAACAAAAAGGACAGAAAAATACACAAAACAATGACAAAAACTATTTGTTCTTTCCTGTATTAATGCTCAGATGATTATTGTTCATTATTTTAAATCTGGCCATCAGAACAGACAATCTCGGTAATAAATTGTATTATTAGTTGTATTTAAAAAAACAGAATGTAATGTAAACTGAGAGGTTTCAGTGTTTGTGGATCAAATCAATGGTCTATTAAAAATATAGACGTCAATCTTCTATAATAAATTATCAGGCTCTAAGTATAGCTACATTTATGAACTCTAAAACTGAGAAAATAACCAGCATTTAATGCTGTTTTTTTGCACAGTGCATTACGATTAATCTGATTGGTCGACTATGATGTGATGCATTTGATTGTTGTCTGGTCATTTCATTTTTTGGAGTTTCACAATGTCCAATGAAACAAAAAAATTATAGTTTACTCAGTGACTGTTGTTGGGTTTAGAAATTCAACAAATTACTTTACTACTTTTAAAAACGTACTAAAGTACAAGTAAAATGACTGATTTAGAAATATACTCAAACATAAAAGCCTGTACACCAACTAATTTTTGCCACAGAGTGATAAAAGCTAAAAATAACTCAAATAAACTTAATCGTAAACAATACATAAGTTCATTATCATAATAATGTAATAACTGTGTCTTAAGTCACAGTTTTTAGATTAATGTTCAAGGTGAACTTGAAATACTCTTTAGGGCTGAGATCCTGCAGACTTCTTTTGATGTTATCTGCTCCAACCGTCATAAATGAAATGTAGGATGATAACTCAACAATCTATATCTTAGTTTTCCATATTTGATTTGGACCTTTTACTCATGAAATTCTCTCTAAAATGATAAGTCGAGTTTAGGAGTGAACAGTTGGATGAAGAACTACCAACTCTGACATTTTTATCACGTCTATTTCATCACTGTTAAAAAGTCATGATGAGGATGAGGGTGGAGGCCCAGTGGAGACGTCAGTACCACATCCGTCACCTTAGTAACAGCAATCATGGCTTCATGTTACATTGCTATCAGATGGAAGTGTTATCATTGAAATGATATCCCACGTGGAACACTTAAAGCAGATTTGGATATAAAGGGGCCCAGGGGCCATATGCAGTCCTCAGTCTAATCTTATGCAGCCCCGCCCCCAACGAAAGTAAATGCATAAGTTGACCCTAAAAACACAGAAAATGACATAAAACACCAAAAGTAAACAAAATGACTCCAAAAAGCTTACAAATTTAGAGAAAAATATGCAAAAAGACAACAATTATTCACAAATATATATATATATATATATATATACATAATTATACAAATTATAACAGAAACATTAACAAAACAATAACAATATAATGACTTCAAAATAACAGAAAAATGTACAAAACATCAACAAATGTACACAGAAATGACAGCAAAAATCATACAAATTTAGAGGAAAATACACATAAGGACAACAATTATATACAAAGTGACAAGTATACAGAAAAATAATTTTTTTAAGCCCAAAAAATATTTACACATTTAAACAAATTGATAACAAAAAACACAAAAAGACAACAAATATAACAAATTTAAACAAAATTACAAAAAGTCAAGAAATTCACACAAAATGGTAGAAAAATATTCAAAATGTTTCCAAGAACACACACTACAACAAAAATGACAGAAAAATACACAAAACAACAACAAAAACACTTAAATGTCTTTGTTCTTTCCTGTATTAATGCTCATATGAATATTGTTCATTATTTTAAATGTGGCCCTCAGATCAGACAATCACATATTTGCGGCCCCAGCTGTGATAAAAGTCGGCCATCTATGACTTAAAGGTAAATGTCTCATCAGTAATTTGGGCCTTTTGGTCTATCAGTGGCTCTCACGTGCACTTTCCTCAGTCAGAACATCTTATCTTCCTGTTAAAAGTGTTATCGTTCCAACCTGTTTGATGGATGCTCTTCTCTGAACGAGGACACAACAGTCATGGCTGTGCTTTTCAGAGAGGATTGAAAACTTTCAGACACAGCTGGCTCCACTGATTAGCAGTAACAGAATTACATTAGTGTAACCGATCTCACATGAGCCTGATATAATCATCACTGCAGAGCAGCACCAGGTACAGCCACCATGTGGGGAGAGGCCACGTGCAGCCCTGCAACAGGTCGGAGACAAACATGCTGTGACTGAAGAGAAAGCTATCACTGCCACTCTAACAGGGCTTTAAAATTGTGTTTCCAGACTAGTTAAGCGCAAAGACACGGGTGCTTGGTTTTAATGTATTTACAGCCTGAGTAAGTGGATACTGCAGCAGGCGGTTTATGGTGAACAACGACGTAGTAAAGACTAAGATCCTTATTAAAGCAGCAGCTGCTGGGATCCCCAAAAGGACAATAAAGGGGAAAATGTTTTTTTTTTTTTTTTTTTTTAAATATAAACTGATTAAATAATTGGTTTTTGGTTAAACTGGGTCCAATGGGGCTGAAGAGTTTAAACCTGATTGAAAGAAGTAAAAATCAATGTATATGCAACAAGAATCAAACCCTTTAGGGCTGTGATATCGCATAAAAACATAGAAGCCTACAGAAAAATACACAAAAGACGACAAAAATACACAAAAGACTACAAAAATACGCAAAATAACTCAAAGAACACCCAAAAAAAAACTACACAAAATAACTCCAAAAAGACACACAAAACAACAAGAAAAACACAAAAGAATTCTGAAAAAACACAAAAAACTACAACAAACACACCAAATGAGGAATAATATACAAAGCAACAACTGAAACACACACAAGGACTGCAAAAATACACAAAAAACAACAAAAATACACAAAATAACTCCAAAAACACATAAAACAACAACAAAAAACACACAATTTCTAAAAACCAACAAACACTCAAAATGAGGAATAATATATAAAGCAACAACTGAAAAACACACAAGGACTATTTTAAAAACTGTCATGATTTTTGATAACGTGGCCCACGGATCAGACAATCACGTTTTTGTGGCCCTTGCTAGAATAAAAGTTGTCGATCTCTGCTCTACAACTTTGGCTTCCACTATTTTCTCAAGAAAAACTTTGGGATTTAAACAAAACAGGTCTATAATGTGTTTGTCAAACATTTGTCTATAAAAACACCCACTTTGGTGACCTATAGAATAACACTGTATAGCCGTTGTTGTCCCACAATAATATTTCTGGTAACCCGCTGACCAAAGTGCACGATCATGTTTCCATCCCAAACATTCCCATGGTCAAAAACACCCAATGCCCTTGTTTTTGGGTTTGAACTGCTCGCTGTTACTCTACACAACAATGATGCAACCTGTCCTGCTGTGCTGTAGTCCCAGTTTTCTCCAACAAAAACAAAATCACTAACATTGCACACACTGCTTCTGAAATACGGCATTCTTCCACAGTCTGAATGACAGAGTTACAGTATATCCTCATAGGCCTGCTTAATACACTATGATTTTAGTTTTCCATTTTTTTAAATTTCTATTCATTTACGTTTAAACACTTTCAAACTATCTATCTATGTGACAACAATGGATTCATTGCATTATAAAAGCATTAATCCCAAAATGTCTCTGGACATATGGAAACAGGACTGGGTTCCATTTGTATCACATTAATGCAACAAAATACATATTCAGAGAAGAATTTACAAACAGCACCCATGAGATACAGAGGAAATGTTGCAGAGCTAAAGGTTGACAAATGGGTACCATGAGGTAACTTTAGCTCCTACACATAGCGCTACAATCGACACCCACCATTTTCCCTCGCTGTTCTCAAACTGTTGGACGGTGTAGCCGAACATGTCCTCCAGAGGGCCGCTGAAGGACAAACCGTTCTTCTGGTCGACGTTGAAGGACAAAACGCATGTCAGCGGCACTGCAGAGGAGAGAAAAGATCAAACATGTAAAACGTTAAACAAATAAGAAACGATATTTCTGAACGCAATCAACACCCGTGGAACATATTTCTACAACCTCGAGATAATCAATCTCAATCAATCAATCAATCTTTATTTGTATAGCGCCAAATCATAACCAATGGTATCTCAAGGCACTTTACAGTAGAGCAGTCTTAAGGACGGACTCTTCATTTTATGGATACACACATATGCATATATACGTATATACACATACATATGTATCCCACACCCAACATGAATTCATCATGGCGGCAAGGAAAACCTTCTGTTAAGCAGCAGGAACCTTGTGTGGATCCCATTCCTATGATGAACAGCCATCCACGTTATGCTGTGTTGGGTGTGTGCCGAGGAGAGGGTGGAGACAGAGTTGTTGAGACTCTGTAACTCCACACTGTGGATCCCACGGACCTGCAAGACAAAAGCCAGAAGGAGAACAGGAGCAAACACACAAGGGAAGAAGCAGACATAGAGGGAGTGTTTGAGAGAGGAATGGGACCCTCTCCGGTCCCTCTCTAGCCTAAATGACCTCTCTCTTAACGCCCTCTCCAACCTCTCTCCAACCGAGCATGCCAGAAGACCCCCCCCCCCCCCCCCCCCCCCCCCGGCAGTCTATGCCTATTGCATCTTAATTATGAGCTATGAGCTGGTTCCTAACTAAAAGCTTTACCAAAGAGGAATGTTTTGAGCCTAACCTTAAAGGTAGAGAGGGTGTCTGCCCCCCGAACCGTGGTTGGTAGATGGTTCCAGAGAAGTGGGGCCTGATAACTGAAAGCTCTTCCTCCTATACTACTTTTAGAGACAAATGGAACAACGAGTAGTCCAGCATTTTGAGAGCGTAGTGTTCTAAACGGTTATTTCATGTCATTTAACAAATAGCCCACACACTCCGGTCTCAAAAAATTCTGAAATTTTTAATTGTTCCGTGATTTTTGTTTGATTGGATGTGCGGATAGACCAACATGGATTTTTTGGGGCCCATTTTTTCCATCAGCTTTAGTCGATGACAGATACGGACTGCCGATTTTCTTGAACCGATACTACTTTGGCTCCCTCAATTTACATCATAATACACAATGATGATAAAAAATGGTACGAGTGTCAATTAAAAAAAAAAAAAAAAAAAAAAAAACATTTATTGAAATTAACAAAGGTGAGGTAGAACGACAACAAATACAAAATATTTAACAAATATTAAAAACAGGTGATGTAGAACAAGTAAAATATATTTCTGCTCTCTATAAATAATGCAAATCGGCGAACGCAGCAGCCCGCATTGGCCGATGCCGATACGCGTAAAAAATGCAAAAATCGGCCAATGATATCGGCCGATGTATAGGTGTACCACTAATTGAATGAATACTTTTTGAGTAAAGACCAATTCAGTGAGGAAGGTATGTGTAGATTTTTCTCTCAAAACAGTGAAAAACAATAAATGATTATAAGACACAGAGGTAATTAAGCTACTATGACCTCATGATTTTCAATATCCGCAAGCGGTGAAATAACCCAAAGTTGGGGTCAAAAGTCAAAATGAAGAAGTCGCATCAATAAAAAATGTTTTATATCCCAAAAAAGAGTAACCTTTATATTATAAAATATAACAGAGATCAGGTTTTTTCTTACAGTCCCACATGTAGTTATTATGGGTCAATTAAAATAGTTAAAAAAAGTATCTTTTCAGATTTCTAGAGACTGTCACCCAAGAACCAATGCAGATATGTGACAAATCAGTCTATGTACATAGCTCAAAGCTGATCAAATTACAGGGAGCTGAGACTTATGCTAAGTTATTAACTAAAGACCCAAACATGTTCCAGACCCAAACCCCAAAAAACTTTTTTCCTTATTCTGAGAGAGTGGGTGGAGCCGTATTACTACACCAAATTTAAGTGTCCGATGTGAAGTAGTTCCTGAGATATTGGAAGCTGAAAATGGAAGAAAAATAAGGACGCACAAAAATTGTCCATATCTCAAACGGTATTAATATGTGCAAACTAAAAATGTACAGTGTGTCTATTGATTTTTTAAGGAACAATTGGTAAAAATTTCTGAATCTTTTGAGACCGAAGCACGAGGGATGTCGTGAAGATTTGTTGAAATGACATGACATGACCCTAAATGTAAGAAATGCAACAAAAAATGGGAATGCAAATCAAACCATGCTGTTTCTTTCAAACATATTTATGTCAAAGTTAACCAAAATAAATACAATTAATATGAGATCACTTTTCTTAGACTTGAATTTCTATTCTCTCAGACAACTGTCAGGGAGGTACAGTGTATCTGCTCATGGTAAAATATTGTCTTCCTGTAGTTCCAGCTCTTTGGTTCGGCTTAATTCTAATGTTTATCAAAGCTATCAAAGCTTGTCCTTCTTCCTTTTTATCCACAACAAAGTATTGTTCTTAATTGTTATGCATTTACTAAATGCAGAGTTTTTGTTGGTTTTATTGAATAAAAAATAAAGTTAAAATTGCAATGTGGCAGCAACACTGCAAACTGTATCTCATAAACACACAGTCTTTTCTGGAGGAATTTGAGAGATCAGTGTGAAGCACTTTGGTCAAAGTTCAGTCTGACCTGCAGCACAATGGCTTCCTCTCTGCACTCTAACACTGAGCTGAATATATCACAGAGGCTCTATATAAATCCATCCACGTCTCATTGTGCCTGTGCCACAATGACACTCTTTATATCTACTGCAATATGAAATTCCTCCAGTGTGATTTATTAAATTTTCCCTGATTGTGAGAGAGTGCAGAGGAGTAAAGAGACGACTAAAAACAGAGCATTCAAACATGAAGCACATGCTTTGACTTTCAAATTAAAAGTAGCTATTTGTCCTTTGATTGGTCTGACTTTTAGGATTTACCATAATAGTCTAGACTGAAGTCCTTAGGGGCCGTTAAGCAATTGAGTTTACACTTTGATGATTATAGGAAGATATTTCGGGCAAAGGAAACAAGTAAACATTATAAGATCAAGGTAAGACACTTCTAAAATATTTAGAAACTAAATATTTTCATTTTGGGTTATGTAAAGGTTCTGGGCTGTTGCTAAAAAATAGTTACTTGTGTGTTACTGATTTTCTATCTTTATTTGTAAGCCTTTGATGTACAGGTAATTCAGCGGTCATTCTATGGCATTTCAACAATTTTTCAGGACATCCCATGCTCAAATTCTAAAATTTTTATCAATTGTTCTTTAATAATTCAATTGGCACACTGTACATTTTTAGTTTAATCGGATTAATATTTTTTGAGATATGGCCAATTTAGTGATTATTTTCTTCCATTTTCAGATTACATCCATCCATCCATCCATCCATCTTCTGGAAGGCGTGTCGGTGGGATTGAGGAGGTCTTCGAAGTATTCCCCCCACCGATCCACAACGTCTCGAGTCGAGGTCAGCAGCGCACCATCCGCACCATACATAGTGTTGACGGTGCACTGCTTCCCCCTCCTGAGACGGGTATGCTAACGGCAGTTCGGCATGTCAAAATCGCTGCTTCCAACTGTGCATCCAAAACGTGTCCTTTACGCTTTAGCTGGTGTTGCTCACAGAACCTCCTCACGGACATTTCAGAGGATTTAGAAACTCCTAAGTGTTGCAGAGCTAAAGATATCGCGGAATGTGTAGCGCTTCACTTCCGGGTCACGTACTTTGGCAAATCGGTAACGGAGAAAACGAATAAAGCTGTTTGTTTTTCATTTTCTGTACCGAAGCAAAAGAGCTTGAATTTGAAAAACAAGGTGTTTTTCGTTTTTTCATTTTGGTTTTGGAAACAAATGAAAAAGTATTTTTTTCATTTTTCATGTTTTTGTTACATAATGAAAAATGAATGAACGAATGATATATGGATTCATATGTCTGAGCTCCCTGTAATTTGATCAGCTTTGAGCTATGTACATAGACTGTTCACATCAATAATGATTAGTCACGTATATGCATTGGTTCTTCGGTGACAGTCTCTTAAAATCTGAAAAAACGCTTTTTTTTCTCCTATTCCTATTGACCCATGACTGCATGTGGTAATGTAAGAAAAACAAATCCGATCTCTGTTTTAATTTATAGTATAAAAGTTACTCTTTCTTGGCATATAAAACAAATTCTCTTTATGCAAGTTATTTTGGACCCCGTTTTTGGGAATATCTCTGTGTCTTTTAATCATTTATTGTTTGAATTTTCCATGCCATTTGTGAAATGACTGAAACGAATGGTGAAGTATTGTCATTTTGAAACGCATTACACAATAAAGTGAATAAAGGATTGATCCTAAGCTGCTGCAGCTGAGTAAACCACCTCGTTCAGAAAAGAAATCATCTACAATTACTGCAATAACATTTACACAATTATACAAGGCCAACCTTTGGAAATGAACCGAGGACCTGCTTGCAATAATTTAAAATGGCTAACAATATGTTCAACAGGATGTACCTTTCTCACAGCGCAATAACCCAGTGACACTAATGGGCATCGATGTTGGATGAAACACAAGGCTCTCCTGGGCCTCAAATATTTAAAACTAAACTGTGCTATTAAAATCTCAAACTGCTGTATGTGCAGCTATAATTACTGTATACGCACTGAGAAGGACGTGCTTTGTAGATCAAAGACAGTGAAGGAAAAACAAACAGGGGTCAGCGAGTGTGTGCAGGCTGTAAGTCAAGGTGGCTCATGGCAAGAACCGCACACAATTATATGTTACTGCCTTTCCATAAACACAGGAAATACAGGACTGCACTGCCAATCATGTTTGAATGATGATCAATTAAACAACCTATGGGCTTACACTTCTTTGGCTCTAAAGAAAAAGAAAATAACAGACTTAATGAGTCACAGAGTGAAATCCTGGCCAAAAAACTGCATCACTCTTTGTTTCTGTGACCTTCCTTTCTATTTCTAAGAGAAGCTGCATTTAAACTGATTAAATATCCCCTCAAATGCACAAGCACACACACATACACACACCTAATTTAGCTGATTTAAGGTGGCGACATGCCAACCAAGCCCTCTTCATTTATCACTGAGCTAAGGTACAGTTGAGTCCTGTTGGCCTGAGCTGTAGATCAAACAAGAACGTCCTCTATTCATTGGTCGACAAACTCATGCACGCCAATCTCATTTTATGCCTTTGGGGTCAGGGCTGAAAACAAAACTTATGTAAGTGGTTCTTTCAAGGGCTTGAAGAACATCTGCCCAAGATAAACCAATTAGGTTCATCCCTCTTGGGATGGAAATAGGTAGTGATACATAATGTTGTCCATCACTGTCTGAAGGGTTCATTTTATACTCCATTACGGTGCCATATGGTGAGCGCAAATAAAAGATGATTTTCTGTGAACCGGAAAGATTTCAACAACTGTGTGATGGATTTCTGTGGACATATATGCAGAACTTGTCATACCAGGACTAACTATGCATACATTTCAGAAACCTGTGAGTTACTTCTCAGTTTATGATTAATAAACAAATGTAACAGCTATTCTATTTTTAAATATCTTCACAAATCCTAAGGTCCTACTTAACCTGATACTATTTCTCTTGCACCTTGCATTTGTGGGTGTACTGCGTTCCCAGGCAATGGGAGGTTGTAGATCTGTTTTAAACTGAACATATGTTTCTAAAATGTGGGAAGATACCAAAAAACATCAAACGATGGGTATGATATCATCAGATTTTGAGAGAAGTATCCATGATAATGTCTGAAAGAGCTACTTCTGGTTATTTGGTGGAGTAGCCAAACTCTAGCCCTTCAGTGTTTCTTAACGGAGTAATTACAAAAAGTTATAATAAATACATAATCTTGTTGGAGAAGTAGAATGAGGTATGCACTAATGGTGTAAAAAAAAAATTGGTTTCGGCGATGCATCATGATATTTCACCGCACGATTGATGTATCGATCCAATAAAATGTCCAAATCAATTTTTTTATATGTTTTTTACCCAAAAAAACATGCAATTGCACTAGCATATAAGACCTTGTTAAACTATCTCACCCCTCAATGCATTTTAGATTGGAAATTGATTGCACTTTATTTTCATAAAACAAACTGGACACTTTCATAGATGTATGTGGTTATTATTTTTGAGAATTTAAGAATTTAACAGAATCAGAATCTGTTGTAAAAGAAAAAAAATATTACTTTTTGAAAATGTTAATTTGACAGTTTGATAAACATAGCACTTGTTTTTGATACTGGTGCTTGAATTACAGTTATTTACCATTTACTAGGTCTTGCGAGTTAAAAAAAAAAGTAAATAAATTATAATTCATACCATTTTGAACTTTTAACTATTGATATCGCGAAAGATCGCAATGTATGTCCTATTGCTCAGTATTGGGATATACAGTATCATATCATCGTGAATCGTATCGTATTGTCAGATTCATGGCAATGTACACCCATAGGTTGCACTAGGGCTGGGTGAAGAAAAAAATCTCAGATTTTTTAAAGAAAAATGTGAGTTTTGATTCGATTTTTTTTTTCAATGCACTTAAAAAATGACTGCAGACATCAGATATATTGTCAAGAGTGCAACTTTATTGCTGTGATTGTCCTCAAGAGTTAAAATGCATAGAACAATCCCAAAATAAAAAGTAAATGAGGCTCTGTCATTCAACAATTTCAACCCAGGTTTAAGCAAAAGTGCAACAGCAACTTCACAGTAGCACACATGCAAACAAAGAGGGCGCTGGCTCACATCACGCTACAGTAACTCACAAGGACAGAACGCGAAAAAGTCCGAAAAAACTGTGGTGGGAATAAAATTAATAAATACAAAATTACATTTTTTTTTTTAACACACAAATTTGCAAAATAAAAATGGTTTTTATCTACAAATTTGACAAATCGATTAAATAATTTTTTTGCCCAGCCCTAATTTGTACATATTCAAGTTATCGGCCTCCATCGGCAAGCGACTATCGCACCACAAGGTGAAAAAAGACGCAGCTCGATCATGACTAAGGATGAGTTGTTAGAAACCTGATATCTCCTGTCTGCAACATGACTGTGAGCACTCTTAGTCATCAACCAAAAAATAGAATCTCTTTTAAACAAGGTGAAATACATGTTCACTCATATCATACATTATTAAAAACACCAAGTGCTCTATGACGTCCTTTACATGTCAATATTATACTCAAAAACATTGAGCCATTTCACATACTGTGCATGACTAAAAGAATCAAAGCTGCTGATCAGGTTGACAAGCCATTCTGAAGTCAATATATGCTGTTATTTATCACGAGGTGAATTCTCTTTCCCCTGTTGAATCAGAAGTGGTTGAAACATCTCGTCAAAAAAGATGACGCTGCTGTTTTTCTTCCTGCTCAAAGTGGGTCTGATTGATCCTGACAGTCTGTTAGCCACACGTACGTGAAATAGAAACTGAACAATACTTTTTTTAATGTTAAAATGTCTGCAAAACATCAGAAACCAGCAAAGATCAAGCACCTGTTGGCCTGTGTGACATCACAAAAAAAGCCATAAATATCCGCCAACTCAGCACCTGTGGGCTTCAAAGCATGACTCAGCTCCAGTAAAAACACACAGCCAACTGGCACCTGCTCATCTGTAACATATCTAACCAACCATAAAAGTCTTTAGGGCTTAAAGCAAATCAGCACCTGTGGGTAAAAAGAGTCATTAAATAACCACCGAACTCAGCTTTAATTAGCTGTTTTCACAAACGAGTTGGTTGTAACACTGATCCAACACAGACAGAACTAATCTCTGGAAAATCAAGTGAGCAAACACCTCTACTGACTAATGACATCATAAAACTAAATATAATTGGAGATACTGAGATATCTACAACTGAATTAGTTGGTGATTTACACAATGAGTCATGTTTTCACTGTCATTTCTACTTTCTCCTGCGGGCCGAATTGGGAGCTTTAAAAAGGCCAGATTTGGCCCCCAGGCCTTGAGTTTGACCTATGTGTTTTAAATATTCTGATATAAATATATACGGCTGAAAAATTCAGAGTAAATATTAAATATTGCATTTTTTTTTCCACTTTAACTTAGTTTTTGAGCATGATGCAGTACAGCATGATCAAATGATGCTAATAATTATCACCTTACAAATAAAAGTTGTAACACTGGATGTTTCAAACTGGGAGAGGGACAAAGACAGACTTAAACTCAAAAAGCTAAGTTGGGCTAATTTAAAGTCAGAGTCCAAAAAAACTTAGCGCAGCATTTAAAACCACATTAGCCTTTTTTACCACGTTGTTCAATCACTGTAGAACTAAGGTTGTGTACTTTATGAAGTAAATATTGATGCCAAAAAGCTTCATGTTGAACATTGAAACAACGTCAGGCGACTTAGTATTTCTAAGATCAAGGTCCCACCCATGTTCTATTAGCATTTTTTTTTTTTTATTAAATCCATTACAAGTCCATCACAACTGGTCTGTTTCCAACAAATCCATTAGAATGTTATAATGAGCTAGCTCACAGCAACTCTCATCTTTGATTGTTATTTGTAATTCTTGTTGTTTGCACTGACTGAAGGGCTTTAGCAGTTTTATTGTACTTGTTTTTATTGTATGACAAATAAAGTTCTATTCTATTCTGATCGCATCGACGTGTCCTTGATTTCCACACAACAATTCCAGCAAGTTCTTCTTGTCCTCTTTTTTGTGGACAAAAAGAACTGGCTGGAATTTTTGCGTGGAAGTCAAGGACACATCAAAGCCATCAGCAGATGCCTCTGAAGAAGACTGGGAGTTGACAGTCAAAACATGTCAGGAGATCAAAGTAAATTTCCTGAAAAACTGTTATCTGAATGGATGAAACCTTAACATATTATGCGATGCTTGTTTTTACAATTATCTATGATTTTTTAAAGAATCGTTTTAGGGTTTTTAATGACAAAGCTGATATTATTTACTCTGAACCCTGGCATACTTGAGAAGGTCAGCTGCCTGCAGGCAACATTTTTCATCATAACACTTAAACTCAAAAAGCTAAGTTTGGGCTAATTTAAAGTCAGAGTCCAAGAAAACTTAGTGCAGCATTTAAAACCACATTAGCCTTTTTACCAAGTTGTTCAATCACTGTAGAAGTAAGGTTATGTACTTGTAATTTATGAAGTAAATATTGATGCCAAAAAGCTTCATGTTGAACATTGAAACAAGGTCAGGCGACTCAACTACGGTACATTGCTGAAACCCTAAATGGTAGGATGTACTCAGCAGACTAGAGAACATAGAATAACTCATGACTGCAGCCAGCGGTGAAGCATGGTGAAGGTTATTATGAGTTTAAGTCTATATTTCATCCGATCCATCTCAAATTTCCTCCGTTCATCCATCTTCAGCTCATTTCAGCATCTTTCCACCTAAAAACCAAGTGTTTCTCATCACCGGTGTCAGATTTCACTTTGTTAAACTTCCAGATGTATCCTCTGGAGCTTCATTTTTTTTCTACTTGAGCAGAAAACATTGCGGTTTACAAGCAGGGAACCACGTGTGACAACTCTCATGACGACCACAACATTTCCTTTTTTATAAAGTAAAGGGTGGCTGAAACTCTCCTGACCGTATCCATTGAGAGGACACTGAATCTGCTGATCGTGGCAGTTTCAAGGTGGTACAGAAGAGCAACTAAAAGGAGAAGGAAGAGGAGGAGGAGGAGGAGGATGGGGCTCCTGGGCAACATCAAACTAAAAATACACACCCTCAGGGTCAAAGTCTGACCTCCTTACAGAATCAATAATCATGCATGCTATGAAGGGAAAAAGACAGAGAATGATACACCTCTACATCACCATCTGCTACAACGTCACTGAGGTTTATTTGACAAAGTACAAAAAGGTTTGAATGAAACTCGACAAAAGGCCACCAAGTTGCCCAAGTTTCACAACTGTAACTCAGACAACTCGCTGATTATTTAAAAGGCTTCCACTGCAGAGGTAATGAAATTTTTAATGAAGTTGTCAAGCTATTTATTTGCGCTGCATTTCGCTTTTGTTTTTAATAATAGATTAGTAATTGAGGCTAAACCTCTTAGCCAGACAACCACTTAAGGGGCAGATCTGCGTATTGATCAGCACGGACCACTAATGCTGCTTAAATTTTCATCAGCGGTCCACAAATAAACTGACAGCAGCAGGCGTCTGCGTCGCTGTCTGCCTAGAAACGGGCAGAGACATTTAAAATGAAGGACAGAACAACTATGAATCAATGCTTGGCTGGTTTTATGCTAACATGATTAGCTGCTGTCAAGGAAAGACACAATAGTGCAGAAGCTAGAACTATGCATAAGATTTGCGTACTCTCCCTGTGCTGGGACGGACACATAATCAGGGCATATGAAGTTAACTGTTGGTTTTGTCAGTGGCGCACAATAGAGAGTCTCCAAAAATCTCTGAAATGTCAGTATGAAATGTGTTTCTGCAAATTTTATGGATCAAATGACCACGTGTTGATATTCTACTTGGTCACTTTCTCGCTTAAAATGTTTTCAGAACTTTCAAAGGTGGAGATATTTAGCCTCAGTGTGATTCAGGTTTTTGTCGTTGTAGGTTCCAAATGCATCTTGGGAAACTTCAAAGTATACTTCAGTGGGAATGGTCATTGTGCTAATTATCCTAACCATACTTATAGTATATAGTAGACAGTATATACTCATTGAGTTTGTAGTGTGTAGTGCTTGTTCATGTGGATCTTGTTGGGTTCTTTCTTTTTTACTATGGACTTTATATTTTGTTCAGCGCTTTGAGATGACTTTGTTGTATTTTGCGCTATTTAAATAAAGTTGAATTGAATTGAAATAGAATTAAAAAAAAGGTAATTGCCGCTCTGAAGTCTGTTTTGATCTCCACTCTAAACAATCAGTTTATTGAGATTATCGTAATGGTTTCGCGCATTGCATTGTGGGATGTGGCGTCCTGTAGACAGATGCCTACAAGTGTTTTTACTTCATTCTCCAGACAATGAGGACAGTGATTGGCATGATACCATTTTTCATCCAGTTCCAGTGATATCAACTCACTCTGCGAGACATTAAATTTCGGTCAAATTCATATCTTTCCGTGTAAACAAAAAAATAAACATCCACCATTGTTTTGCCGCAGCTTTCAGTGAAAACACCAGTGATGTTGGAAAGTCACTTTGGCAGTACTTTTGGGAGCAAACACAAAAAAATCACTAAGTATGAAGTAAAAATATCCGTTTACGGGACTCCACATCCTACAACGCAATGCGTACATCATTTCCAACATGTCAATAAAAGGAGTGTTTACTGTGAAGATCAAAACAAACTTTCAAGCAGCAAATTCAATCTTTTTACATCTTTTTCTTCAAAGCAAATCATCTTCGATTTATTAAAACATTGTCCCAAGCAGCTTTAAAGAATTTTGTGTGGACGCAAGAAGAAAGGGAATCCCTTTCAGTTCCTCCTGTCAGCACTTTTTCACATTATTAATCACACGTGGATATTCACAAAATCCCACGTTTCAACAAAGCTTTTCCAAGATACAAAAACTAAAAGGATGAATACTGTAAATGAAACGCACCAGGAACCAAAAACCTCAACATAAGAAACTTCAAGTCAGACAAAAGCCACGGATAATTGTTGGTTTAACTTTGTTTATCTAATGCCAGTCAATTCTTTCACCATTGGCCATTTAAATCTACAGCTCGCCTAATAGGCCTTCATCCTTCAATAAAATAATAGTGTAAAGTAAAGAACTTGTTGAAGTTGAAAAGGAAATATATTTTCAATTTTCTGCCATTTAAACAAAAATGAGTACTGGCTTTAAAGTTTTAGTATTTTAAGGTAATTTGCGGTTGTAAAACATACATTTAAGTTCACAAATCAGCTCCTCCTGAAAAACACTGTGTCCTAAAATATTATGTATTCCACCTATTTTTTTAACCCTCTATTACCATCAAATATTACCTAATATTATAATATAGACATTTTCTGCCGTATCGAGTAAATGTATCTTGAAAATGTTCCATAAATACATTTTTTTCAAATATTGTTCTCCCAATCGTACAAATCAAATTCGAAAATGTCACAAAATATGAAGCAAAATTTACCCAAAGGATAATAGGAGGGTTAAAGTGTTAATAAATGTTATTGAAAATATAATTATTATTAATTTTCTTTTGCCTATGCATTTGCTCTGAACCTTTTTTTGATCTCAGTTACTTAATATAACTGAGATCAGTTATGTGAAATAAAACTTTGATTCAAGGATTCAACAGAATTTAGTTGATAGCGTCAAGTTGTCTATGACTCCTAAAGTCTTTACTCCCCTTATGATGCAACAGGTTACATTTTGCTGATGTCAGCATTGCTCTCTGACACCTCCAACACATTTTTGGTGGATAAGATTAAAGTAAGGAGAAAGTGTTGCACCATGTATCCAGTTCTTAAAAACTCAGTTGTGGAGACATTAATGCACCAGTGTAATTACTGTAAAATACTATCAACTCTACTTTTTCTATCTTTGCCAGGTCATGGTAATAGTATGATAACCAGCCCAGCCGTTGACATTGGCCTCTTGTTATTGTGAACATGTTGCTCCAAACAGGCCCCTCGGCTCCTCAGAGCTCCGTGTGATGCCAGCGTGATTGATAACTCTAGCCTGCTGCTGACTTTGGGGGAGAAACATGGAGGTTGGAGGGCTGGACAAGCCTGGTGCACAGATGCACTGTTGCTCTGACTTTAAAACACACACATACAGTGCACAGAGAAACGCACACATTCACACACACATAAATGTCCAGGATCTAAGGCTGTCATCACTTGGCAGGTTTTGAGAATCCCAGTGGACGCAAAGTATTTGTGAACATGTGGATGGATGCGTGTGTGTGTCTGTGTGTGTGTGCGTGTATGACACAGAAAATGACAAATCAATGCAAAAGTTTTATCACTGTGAAAACGCACTGGGAGAGGAAGTGTTTATTCCAATGATAATGTAACATCATGAGAGTTGGATCAATGAGTCTATTTGAGAACAAGTAAAAAACCTCCAGCAGTCACTTTCTTGGTACTAGCAACAGAAAAAATACAATATTGCTAAGTGGGTGTACATGCTCCACACAGTGAAAGTCCAACACAAAGCAACACATGGTTTTTTATGTTTTTGTATTTTACGAAAAACTTCCAGAACAAAAAATTTTGAGCTCGTTGCATGAAGTGGGTTTTTGTGTGTGTGTATTTGTTGTAATATTAACCATTGTTAGTCTTATATGTTAGGGTTTCGCTTTCTTCTGCTGATTGCTTTGATGTTTCCTTGACTTCATCAAAGTCATCAGCAGAAGCCTCTGAAGAACACTGGCAGTTGACAGTCGAAACATGACAGGAGATCACTGAAGAACACTTGTCTGAATAAATGAAACTAACATATTGTTCAAAAAGAAGACAAAAATAACTTGTTGGCATTGTTAGTATTTCTAAGATCAAGGTCCCACCCATGTTCTATTAGCCTTTTTTTTGTTTTTTATTAAATCCATTACAAGTCCATCACAACTGGTCTGTTTCCAACAAATCCATTAGAATGTTATAATGAGCTAGCTCACAGCTATGCAGTGATCAACTCATTTAGGTTGTGCTACTGAGCTGGTAGCAGCATGTATTTTGAAAACAGCTAATGCTAATGCTTCTTTAGCAGACTACCTAATCAGGCCAATACACTAAAACCAAAGATTTTTAGCAGCATTGCCAACCAACCAGATCCGTCCAATCCCTGCTCTCCTATAGCAATGACTTTACGTACGCGATGATTCTGTGCAACAATTGCAACAACTTCTGTTTGTCATTTTTCTGAACAATATATTAAAGTTGTGTTAATGTTTTGACTGTCAACTGCCAGTCTTCTTCAGAGGCGTCTGCTGATGTAAATATCTTTTTATTAGGGGCTTTTACACTTACACTCAAAGTAAATTTCCTGAAGAACGGTTATCTGAATGAACATATTATGCGATGCTTGTTTTTAAAATTATCTATGACTTTTTAAAGAATCATTTTAGGGTTTTTAATGACAAAGCCGATAATATTTACTCTGAACCCTGGCAGACTTGAGAAGGTCAGCTGCCTGCAGGCAACATTTTTCATCCTAACACTTCTCTTGTACTTTCCCATCGACCTCCCTGTCTGTTCTGCTGCTCCTGATGACCCACAACAACTGTGCCGTCCCAAAGGTCACAGACCACAAAGAGAAACAGCTAAAAAAAAATCAAAGACTCAGGTTTATTTATGGACACGATGGAGAGGAATTATCTGATCATACCCTTTGCGATCATAATATATGTCATTTTCAATATTATTCGATAGTGTTTGTTTAGTAAAAGTACGACTACTTAATGTCCGAGCTGAGAATGGTACTTTCTTATAGCTTGAAGAAAGGTGTGGTGAAGGATGAAGTGTGAAAAGACAAGCAGAACGTGTGTGCCTGTGTACATTTGCACATGTGTGTGGCTTGACCTTTGGACGGGTGACGACCTTTGTAAGGTGATCCAACATGTGCTGTGGCACCTTCGGGCTCCTTTACCACAGACGTCCGAGTGCGGATGTCTGGGGATTATTCAGGCTCTGATCTGGAGATGTTTTTGCAAATCTCTGTTTATTGTCCAGCTCAGCAGTTGCTTATCTGAGAATTAGGCTTTTTAATCTCCATCAGTAGCCGTCAGTCAGAGCTGCACACTGCTGGCCTCACAGACAGGGACAATGAAAGTGATTCTGCCTGTTTCTGCCGAGGCCACAAAACTAACCCAAAAAGTTTGGCACAAGCGTCACCTTGGAAACCAAGATGTTTCCTCTTGTGGGATTTCTTGGCTTCAGATGTATTTCTGCAGCGTTTGGTGAAGTGATGCAACGCAATGCCTCAGAGATGACTCAGATCTGTGGCAGAGCCCTGCCCTGCAACACAGACTGAGGCTGCACATCACTTTCCACTAACTCAATTACATTTAACAGAGTAAAAGCTCAGTGCAGCATTAGAGCAAATGACACAAGTTCACTTCAGCAGGAGAGTGACACTGTACCTACTTTACTTGTTTGACAACATATTGATTTTTGGCTCTAGAGTAGATTCTGCCCTTTTTTTCCTCCTAATATTTCATTTAATACAGGATGGACATTCTCTATAGTGGTTTAAGTGGGAATGTACCATGGAAACATCCTTAAACTATGTTCCCCCAGTCCTAGTGACTATGACTGAGATTGACTGAATATGTAATTAAGTTTTAGGGATCCTAAATAAATTATTAAACCTACAGCACATGTGTCAAACTCAAGACCCAGGGGCCAGAGCTCCCAATTCAGTCTAAAGGAGAAAATAAAAATGACAGCGAAAATGTGTCGCTGTCCCTTATTCCTTGAATATTGTCGGTGCCTTACATCCTTTAAATACTATTATACTTGGAAGTGCAAACTAGGGCAAATTAATGATACAATTGTTCGTTTCATCGCCTATAATCTGTGGCCCGCTTCAGATTAAACTGGTCCATATTTGGCCACTGAACTAAAATGAGTTTACACCCCTGCTTTAGAGCATCCAATTTAAACTAAAAATGACAGAAAACATGACTCATTGTGTAAATTACCAACTACTGTAATTCAGTTATAGATATCTCAGCCCCTTCCAATTCAATGATTGGAATACTGGAGATACTTAGAGATACTTGGTGATATCACAACATTAACCATTCCCAATCCCTACATACCATTCATACAAATATCATTAACCGTTGCAAAAAAAGTTGTACTTTTAAACTAGAAAGACAGAAATCAAATATCTATAAACTGCTGGTTAGGCTTATTCACAGACCACTAAATCTCAAAAAACTAACAACCTCTATATAGAACAATATCTTATCATTTAAGAAAACCTGGTCCCCCTTTTTACATTACATCCAAGAATGATTCCGGGTGAATACTGTATATGAACTGAAATGTGTACTGGTGTATAGAAATCTTAACTGTTATATTAATGTCTTTTTATATATACGGCTTTGCCCATGTAACGTCCTTTTTGTACAGGTTGATTTTCATTCCTGTATCTCCTCTGTTCTGTCATCAAGCATCTCTGTTTTTCCAACAAGCAATTTGTTTCACTATTTGCATCAGATACAAACCATCTGTATTGTGTTGCTTATTGTTGTTTTTGTTGCTTGTGAAATAAAAAAAACAGAAGAGAAAAAGAAACTCCACAATACTTACAGTTTTCCTGTGCTAACGTATCACGTATGTCATCTTTAATCGCAAATTGTTGAGAATAATTTTCAGTTTTTCAAAACCCTGTGATTTACCTTAAATCATTCAACAAAATTGCTCCACATTGAATGAAAATTTGTCACGAAATCAAATAAATTTAAAGTAAAAATCCTGTAGGTACTGATGTCTGTCTTTTATTGCTTGATTATTGATGTACTTTATGTACCATTTATACAAACTAGGACATTTTAATGTTTGAATTACTGTTTTTTTCAGCCTAAAATCTGCAGCCGACTTGAGATCAAACTGCTTCATATTTGGCCCCTGAACGAAAAATAATTTTCACACCTCTGACTTACAGAAACAGGATGAGCTGTGCGTGAGTAAATAGGTCATGTTGATGAGCTTCTACCTTATCTGTGACCTTTCACACCTCTAACTGTCCTCAGCTGTGTTGAATAAATTCAAGATAAAGACTGAACTTTAAAATGTGGAGTCTTTTCAACACTAATCTATTTCAGATTTCACCTAGACTGCAAAATCACCCATAGAAGCCCGAATCCAAACACCAACCCTTTCAATGTCACTCAGAGCAAAAATAGTCCTCTTCTACACCCAACTGATTACTCTTATGTCTGTCACCGGCACAGAATAAGAAACTAAACGCACCTTCTGCACATGTACAGGCAATGCAAGCTTGGGCTGCTAAGTCAAACTAAATCTGGTGGGTGGCCTTTGTGGTTTCAACATCTCAAGGTGACATCTCTGAAGGTTTCTGAGAGTCAATGTATGCTGTAGGTTCAACTTATTTAAAAAGTGCCCTTTACTGCCAAATTCACAGCTTTTGGACATCAGTCATCTTTCCATGAACCTGGGTTCTTGTGATTCAGCTCTGATAAGTTCACTTTCTCCAAATAAACACCCACTGAAAGCTTTTACTATCATTTCTATAATATAGCATAGTAACTCTGCTTTCTCTGAGAAGCTACGGACGTTTTATTGGTTCCTGACTGAATTCCTGATTCACTTTCCTGCTTTTTTTTTTTCGATACATTTACAAAAATTACTATTACACAGTAAAATAATCGACTCTTCCCTACCCCTTCCATTGTGCTACACTGACTCCCTCTTCCCTGTTCCTTTCCCCCTCACCTAGGTATAACACTACCCTCTCTTCTTATATTCTCCCTTTAATAAAGTTTTTCCCACCCTTCATTAAGGAGGGCTGGTGATGGTCACAATTATGCATTAAAATAAATGTATTTATTTAATTGCAATAACAAAACATGCATAGCTGTCATGAAAAGACTTCACTATAATGTTGACCTTTGAAAGCATGTGCAGACAAGGAAAAAAAAACAAAAACAAAACAAATTATTAAGCACATTTTATCAAAGTGTGAGTTAAATCTAATACAGCTATTCATCCTTCCAATGAAGGGATGATTGGTCACAGTCGACTCGTCTTGGTTCATATGAGTAGCAGTTGGTATTTCCTGTTTACTTTCAATGCATATATTTACTTCGGAAACTTTCTTCAGGCCAAACTTGCACATTTCTGAAACTCATAAGAAGCACATTGGCTTCACACAGCAGCAGACTTCAGGTCATAAAACTTTTTTAACTTAATTCTTTGTGCAGAACTGAATGACTGGGACAAACATGTCTTTGATGGGAGGCCGTAATAAAGCCGACAATCATGAATAGCTTCACTGCATCTCTACTTTTAAAGGCCTTTAAAGGGGCCAACACATATTAGCAAGAATGGTGAGAACATGCACACTCCATACAGGAAAGTCCCAGGAAGGCTTTTTGTCTGCAGAGGAAACCCAGGCCTACCTGCTGCCTTAAATTTTGGATAAATGGTATAGGGTTAATATATATGCAAAGGTTTTATAACCACTGACATTGAAAAGTTGTTTCACATTTCAGACCCTCTTAACCACAATCTGTTCATTTCAAAGAAAGACTAACTAATGCTTTGTTGGACCTTCAAGGGCTCATGTTAAGCTAAACCGACTTTTCTGTGCTTTAAACATCATAAAAGTTCTATCAGGGTTTCATACACACACTTAAAGTGTTTTTTTCATTGATTCCCTCAATCGTTAGGGTGATTTGCTCCTTTATTACTACAGGGTGAGCCCAAACACCTCGCTCCAATTTGATGACACGTTCCCACTTTGATGACGAATTTGACGCGGCACTAAGCTGGAGAAGCCGCGCCTCCAGGAAGCTCTCTGCCGTGATTGACATGTAAACAGACACGCCCACGAAGGTGAGCATTTCAGCGTCTTTCGCGCAGTGCTATGTATGTATTTTCTACAGTCTATGTATGTACCGGTGAACGCCCCGCCCCCACGCTCTGTCTCGTGTTTATCGTGTTTAATATATTTATTGAATTTTTAGAAAAACATTGAAACATAGACCCACCTCAAATGTCACATAAAGGAAAAAAAAGAAACAAAATACAAAGGTATATAGCCAATGTACATACATTTACCACATCTTATACAGAGAAAAAAAAGAACAAAAATAAATGAATACTTCAGCCAGTGTCGGTTTAAAATCAGTCTTGAACCAGTGTTGATGAATGATCAAAAAAATCAAAAAAGGCCTCCACACCTGATAGAACTTCCTCTCCTGACCCCCCATCACACATCTTATTTTTTCCAAATTAAGAGTAGATATCACATCCTTAATCCAGTGTGCCACTGCTGGAGGAGCATCATCCTTCCATTTCAAGAGAATTAAACGTCGAGCTATAAAGACAATTAGTTTGCGTTCTTTTATTGGTAAACCACCTGAAGTGACCCTGAAAAGCAACATAAAAGGATCTGGAGTTATGTTTGATCCAAGCACAGCAGAAAGTGCATCGCAAACACCAACTGAGTATTCCTGAATTTTTGGACAGAGCCAAAACACATGAACCAAAGTTGCTTCTGGAGTTTTACATCTATTACAAGTTGCTGTCTCGTGTTTATAAAGCAGCATGGAGGCGGAAGGCAGTGTCCCGTCTATAGACACGCCCACTCATGAATATGCATAAGCAGGTTGCAAATCGGCCTGTTTGTGTAGAGTTGCTCAGAAAGTGACTTTTCAGAGGCTAAAACTCTGGAAATCAAGTAACTTTGGGAAAATAAAACTCAAATACTATGTTTTTGGGGTTCTTAGAACAAATGGAGATGGGTGAAAAATAGCATGATATGAGACCTTTCAGGAAATGAGAACTTCCTGTGATGCTGTCTGTGTAACAGGTGCTGCATGTTTGTCCTCTTCTTGTGTTTGACAAGAAGAGACAAAAAGCTTTGGAGAATTTTGGATTCCTACAGCATCTTCTATCAAAGCAGTTATTAATTATTCACCCTCGCATTCATCACAGCGTAAATTTGTTTGACAAAAGAGTTTAAAATGTACCAGACACCATTTAAAGGCTTAAATTGATTTGTTTTAGTAAATAGACTGTAGCTTGGACAAATGTATCACACATTAATATTTTTGAAATGGTAAAAGGCTTGCAGCAGGACATGGATAGGAACAGAGTCATGGGTAGGGACTCACAATTTCTGTGATCGCAATAATGTATGGAAAAAACTGAATTCACATTCTGAAATGAAAGAAGCTATTTTTTTTATCTATCTTAATTTAAAATCAGGCTCCAACACGGAAATGGCTCACATGCATGTTTTGGAACAATATCACGCATTTACAAGCTTTTTATATATTTATTCATTATTAAAGACAATTCTGTCCAATTCCACTCATATTCACGTTCAAAATCTGGTGTTACGTATTAGCTGAACTGGTGATGAGTTTATCTGGAGGAGTTTACTAATCAAATGGCTGTTTGGGATTTTGTGCAAAGCATGAGGGTGATTCCTGGTTGGCGGTAATTAAAGGTAGGGCTGGGCGATATGGCTTTTTATAAATACCGCGATATTTTTAGGCCATGTCACGATACACGATATATATCTCGATATTTTGCATTACCCTTGAATTAACACTTTGATGCACAAAATCACACCAGTATGATGATTCTATATGTCTACATTAAAACATTCTTGATCATACTGCATTAATATATGCCAATTTTAAACTTTCATGCAAAAAAGGGGATATCACAACTAAGTCAAAGTTGACATAACTGTATTTATTAAACAGTGAGTGGCTCAAACATAAAATTGTCAACAGAAAGTGCACGTTCTGTGCAAAATTGTCACAGAGACATTTCAAAACAAGACATTAGTGCAGGATGCAACTCACATGGCATTTCAAAACACAAAATTAAAGTGCACTTTTTGTACATAATGCCACTACAATATTTTAAAACAAATAGTGCCCTTTTGTGCATGTTGTCATTAAGATGACATTTCAAAACAACACTAAATTTAAGTGCACCTTTTGTGCATAATGCCACTAAGATATTTAAAAAAAAAAAAAAGTCCGCGAGTTTAACGGTATGGTCATTTTCAACACCGCACAGACTACAAGCTGCGATATATCGAGTATATTCGATATATCGCCCAGCCCTAATTAAAGGTTTCACAAATAATGTTTTGGGACCATATCGTGCATTTTATTGGTATCTTTTAGAGATGCACCAAAATGAAACACCAAGGCTGAAAACCAAAAAACTGAAAGAAATTATTTACAATAGAAAATGAAATATTTTCTATTATTATTATGTTCTCTTCTAGAAACACAAAGTGCACTGAAGTTCTTGATGGAGAGCACGCAGCTTCTCTGCATTCATTGTGGCGTGGATCATTTCTTGTGCTTTAATCCCATCCAAGTAATGAGTGAACTTTACACTCCATCGTCCGTGTCAAATTCTAATTAGAAGACGCTTTAATGCTCAGATGTATTGAAACATGGACACCCCACGGAACCCAATGTTTCCAGACTTGCTGACCGGTTTCCATCGTTTGTTTACATGAATAAAAGTGTTTCGGTATAGTAACAGGAAACGATGATGAAGCAGAAACAAAACGGAAACGTGTGAAGCTCTGTAGACGTAATGCAGAAATTGCTATACCCTGAAACAGAAATTGGGAAATTTTGAAACAAGAACTCAGAAGCCCTACATGAGGGAAGAACAAAATGTTCAACTATAGAGCTACTGACGTCATGTGTTAATTCTTTAATGTAAAGCGGAGGATTAAAAGAAGACAATCCGACCCATTCTGACATCAGTTCATCATGCGTGACAGTAAATGTCATGAGTGAGACGGAGAGCTGAAAGCAAAAAAACACACACACACACACACACACAGAACATGCAGCTTCAAAGCCTTTTCAATGAGGAAATGCAAATTAAAAAAAACATCTACATCTGCAATTAAACGCAATCCTATTGATCTTTAAAGAAGAGGATTCTACAGAAATTACAAACAGCAGAAGAAATTACCTGAATTTTTGTCTAAGACGATATTATCAATTGTCGGAAAACAAGGCTTAGGAGGCACAAAGTGAGGATATCAGCTTTTAATTAGTCCACGTCTGTCTAGTGGTGTCTACTTCAGATTAGCTGTAGCCCTTAGCTATCTGATTCAGAAGACAGATACAGCACAGACGCTGAAAAAGAAGGAGGAAGATACACGGCTAATAACAAAGAGCTCTGGGTTTACTATTGACTCCTGACAAGCTTATACATTAGATTCAGAGCTTTTAATAGCTTTAGTCCTTCTGGATTTTGTGGAATTTGCTGTTCTTTGGACCTAAAAAGGAGTAAAGTTTTGGAGCTAAAAAGGGATTGTGGTCCTTTGAGGAATTTGGAGGAATCTAAATCAGTTCAAGTATTAGTGACCTTTGACCTCCTCTTCTTTCTTGTCAGGCACTCACACTGTAACAGAAGGCAGAGGATGGGTTCATCTGGAGAACACCGTGTGACACTACCGTGAAGTCAAACTTCCTTCATTTATTTCATTACCTACGGAACACAAATCACAAAGTTCACTGATGAAAAAAAAAAATGTAATGGATGAATGGATGGATTAAAAAAACGCCTGGATTTATTACTTTTCCCAAGTTTCATTACTTCAGTGATGACAGACATTTTTAACGGGTTTCTTTTACCCAAACTTTTGTTCTTTCTCACAAATGGGCAACATATCTCACACTGTTCATTTGAAACATTGATTTCTGACAAAAACACAGACTTTTTTTAGTGATGCAGGCAGTAGATCAAAGTGATCTTCTGATGAAAGGATTATTAAAGGGTCAGTTCAATGCTTTCCCTGTTTATGAATGAAAGTGTTCCTCCTGTGACAAACCTGAGACCAGTGTCTAAACCTGAGACCATTGTCTGCATGGGATGACTGGGATGTAAATGAATGAAGGTTTGTAAGTGTTCATAAATTATTATTGTTGTTGATTACGTAGTAAATGTGTGCGGTTGCTCAGTAAGTGCACGCCAACACATTCTAAGCAGTCATTAGATTTACACAATTAAGGCACATTCACCACTCTGAGGAATATAAAGTGCTGTAAAAGTGATCATAGGAAACTATGTCAGGTTCAATCTAAATGCTATTAAATTGTCTGAAGGTTTCGGGGATCCAGGAAGTATTGTAACCGGAAAAATTAGTGAAAGACAGACAAAAACAGACAATCATTGGTGTAAAAAATAATTGCTTGTCATGTAGATATGAAGCCAGCTTTGGTCTTTGTAATCATCACTTTCTATTTATTTGTATATTTGTATTATTTTTGTAAATATTTGAATCATATTGGTATATATTTGTATATTATTATTATTATTATTATTATTATTATTATTATTATTATTATTATTATTATTATCTATCCTACTTTATTTTCTACTACTGTAATGTGTGTGTTTCTTAATTGTACACTTATTTATTGTTTATTCTTTCTCTTGTCTTTGTCAACATTTTTATTCTTTTATTTGTGATGTGTTTTTTATTGATATTTAAAAAACAACCACTGCCTTTCATATTATTACTAAATCCCAACATTTCCTGTATAAAGCATTTATATGTAAGGAATTAAGAAAAACACAAGTTTTCCCCCTATTTCTATAATAAGTATAATAGCATCTACAACATAACTCTCACTGACTTTAAATGGTGTGCAATTACATTAGTTTATTAAAAAAAAAAATTCTATTTTGTGCGTTTAAAGTGTGTTAAACTGTAACTACAAGTTCACGTTTTAACAGTGTTTATGTGTGTGATTTGCATAAGACGTGTTAAATACAGTTTGATTATTACTGTAACAGCCCAAATTGAACATATGTATCTTTTGTTTATCCACTAGGAAAACCCTTAATTATTATTTCAATTTTAATGTTATTTGTCTATTTCTTTAGTCACTAAATATATTTTATGGTTGTAATTTTTTTTTTTTTTTTTTTTTAATAGTTATTTATATTTTTTTATATTATTTTGACTCACATTTCATCAGTTTTGTGTTAAATGTGTTTCTAAAAAGTTTTATTTTTCTACATTATAATTGATACAGCTTTAAGAGGAAATATGGTATGATGTATGGTATGTTTTGTAAAAAATCAAATAGTGCTGGCTTTGAAAAGACATTAATCCAACATTTCTCTTTTCATTGATCCACAGATGAAATTATTTCCAGCGCTCTCTAGTCTGAGTATCACATGTGGCCACTCTGTTACATATACCGTACATAAATGCTAATCCTGCTCAGGTTCACAACACTAACAGAAAGAGACAGACAATCAGGCTCACAGACACTCTATCATAGTACACAGCCACTCCAATCAACTCAACATACAGTACGTGATGCTTTGTGGAAAGAAAAGGAGAAATATGTGCAATTTCTTGAAGAAATAGACGCACAATCTTCTTGCTGAAGTTACTGTGAGGCTCGACATTTAGTGTGATCGATATCATAGATTGAAGGATTTTCTAGATAGGTTTCGATCCGTCTGAAAGTATCGTCAGTTTTAACCCATGTACATTCAGTTCATTAATATGTTGAATAACAACAAACACTGTAGTTTGGAGTGTAATTCTCCATTCTCATTCTCTTTCAGTGAAAGCCTTCTTGGTCAGCTCGATCACTCTGGTCTGACACGGCTGATTAAAGCCAGATGCCCCTCTGCTCTGCACAACCAAACTCAAACCACCTGTATCCTCATCTCCGTTAGGAATTTACAGAGATTAAATGCTGCCACTACAATAACTGCATGTGGGCCCGAGGGCAGGCGGGGTTAGATCCCTGAGCACATCATGGGATCCCCCTGTTTGGCCTGGAACCAGCAAAACCAGCTGAGGTCATACTCCAGCATCTCAGACTACATTAGCAGACCTTGGGTCTTGGGTTGGGTAGTAGTGGACAACAGCCACCAAGGACAATTCTCTGTTTATTCTGCAGTATCACAACATCAGAACCTGGACAAACAGGCAGAGGAGCAGTTTTTGAATCTGCCCCTCATAAACACTCACTGTCTGACGAGACAGCAACAGGTTCTGGATTGAAGGAAATTCATGGATTTGCGCGCTAATTACTTTAGGTGCGTTCACGCCAAAAGAGACTTCTGTGACTCTAGCAGCTAGATTACATTCAAAACAAATGTAAATGACGTGACTTCTAGCGATATGATTCACGTTTTGCCTGTCACGATGCGATATATACGGATATATCACGATAATAAAAAAATATGATATACGTCACCATATCAATAACTACAAATTTCATCTTTACAAGTACAAAATGGTATAAAATACAATTTATAACAAAATAATAAAAATTTACGAGAACAAGTAAATGGTAACTAACTGTAATTCAAGTACCAATGTCAAAAACTAGTGGTATGTTTATCAGACTCTCAAATTACATTTTTCAAAAATGTTTAACTTTTGCTTCTACAACAGATTCTGATTCTGTTACATTCTTAATTTATTTTCTTTTTTTTAAGTGCTTAGTATGTTTCATAAAAATAAAGTACAACCAACTTCCAAGCTAAAATGTATTGAGGAGTTAGGTAGTTTAACAAGGTCTGCTGTGGTTCACTGACACCTAGTGACCGTGCGTTTACGTGCTATGCTTGCTAGCACAATTAAATGGTGTTTTTGTTAAAAAAAAAAAAACATGATTTAAAAAATCAATTTGGACATTTTTTGGATCAATACGATATTCACACGGTGAAATATCACAATATATTGCCAAATCCATTTTTTCTTAGACCCGTATTACGTCTAAACTCTGAATGTAAAAATCCACGTTTATTGGCCTGGAGGTGGCAGAAGAGGGTAACAGGGATAAACTATCTGACTTCCTTCTTGATGTACTCATAGGATAGTAATAGTTTACTAAGTTACTAAGTGAGCTTTGACTTATCATCACTGACCCAACTCTTCATAAGCCAGTGTCTTCTATAAGTGGAAGCATGTTGTTGACTTTTCCTTCTTTCTTCTACCTTCCTTTGAAACACAGTCAAGTGTTTCACTTGATTTTTTTCCCGGTACTTCCCGCCTTGTTTTAACTACTCATGACCTAGATGGTAATTCACAACTGCTGCTCTGGGCCTTGAGAACTTGAGAACACAGCAAGCATCACCAATGGGACACCCCAACAACAACAGAGCCCCGCCTGCTCCACTGTGTAGGCGACTCTTCTTATTTCACTTCTCACTTCCTTAAACTTAATGACTGCTGACACTTTGGTTTTTGTCCAACAGGATGCGACATAATCTTCCTTGAAATTATGTTTTACAAGATTTCCAGTGAGTTTTTCCAGGGAGTTGCAATCTATTTTTGGTCAAACACAAAAGATCTTCTTCCCAGAACAAGAAAGTGAATTTGTTGCTAGAAATTGGTTAGTTTTCATAATCATGAATATGTTTGTAGGACGGTTGCTAACGGTGTATATATGTTTCTGATTGCAACAAATGAGGTTTAATGACAAACAAGAGCAATCAGAGAGCACAAACCTACGCCTAGCGCAAAATATCCTTATTGCCAAATATTAGCAGTTATTTGGATCGATGACCTTATTAATGGTGATCATTCACACTTTAAAGGCTTGTAAGAAACGTATATCCCCATTAATAACAATACAGTAGGTCCAAATGTATGGCAGGCACGCCCATCTTTTTAAATCGCGCAATCCAGATCCGATCGGAGTTAAACTCATCAGGTTGATTAAAAAAACAACGTGACATAACTGAGTCAAAATTCAGATTGGTGAATTGCAAATTGAGATATGATTTTTTAAAATTTTGCCAACTGTAACATCACATTGCACTCTCAACTTAAAGCAACACCGTCTAACTTTTGGCCACAAGGGGCACTAGACCTGTAACTTTCAAGTCAAGCGCCCCTAGTGGCCACAAGCGCCGCAGCACTGTCATAAAAATCAACAGTCAGTCGGGCCAGCCTCCCTTGTCTTTTGATCATGTGTGCAGACAGTAGTTGACCTGTTGGTTGAAGACAGATCATCGACTCACTATTAAAGAAAAGTAAAGTTAGCTTTATGTGAGCAGGAATCTGTCGCTTGCGTAAAATGCCTGAACGCAATTACAGATTACATTCAAATCAATGTAAAAGATGCGACCTCAAGTTATCCTCCCTCAAGCGACGTGACTTAAGTGATTTGAGCGACGAGGTCAACCTCGACCTCGTCGCTCAATTTGAAAAATGTGAACTTTTTAAGCGACTTCAAGCGACAACTCTCCCGTCCTTCACTTTCTGTAGAGCCGCGGCAGCAGCCCCTTCCTGCTCCCTCCTGCTACAGTGCAGATGGCTGTATTACACTTCTTCAATTTATCGGGGCAAAATTAAAGCGGTTAACTTCTTGACTAAGCCTACATTCTGAGTGAACTCATCCTTTAGTAACTCCGTAAGTTGATCATTTAAACCGTAAAAGCAGAGCTGTCTATGATAAGTGCTGTAAACGTACGGTCGGAGAAGAAGGATAAGAAGTTGGTCAGACCTCACTCTCTCCTCTGTCACCGTTTCTACACACACACACACACACACACACTGGTCCCTGGTCATCGCGTCAGTGGAGCGATAAAGTGATGGAGTGATGAAAAAGCACCACTTAGTGAAAAATAGTAGCAAAAGCCTTAGCTCCATGAGTATATCAGAGCCTGTGGTCACGTGACTGCCGTAAAGTGAATCGTTCTCCAGGTCCAGGTCACATGATCTGGCCAACGATGGTCCGTCTTCTCCAAACTTACATGGGCGGTATTTCAAGAGGGCAGCCCCGCTCGGAGCATCGATACTGTCAAGAGCTGTATATTGGCCTGAGGAATCATTTCAAATAACTCATATGAGTCAACTCTTTAGGTCACAAAGTCTGCGGTGTGGCTTTAAAAATAGTGGACTCTTCCCTACCTCTTCCACGGTCCTACCCTGACTCCCTCTTCCCTGTTCCTTCCCCCTCACTAAGGTGTAACACTGTCCTCTCTTTTTATATTCTCCCAATAATTAAGATTTTCTTACCCTTCCTTATGCTGGTGATGGTCACAAAGTATTTATTTCATTTTAATAATAAAACATGCATTGTAGCGAAACGATTGCACTACATGTAGTGTTGACCTTTGACAGCTTGTACAGACAAGGTACAAAAAAGAATTAATAAAATAAAATAATGATGATCGATAGGAATGCAGAATCAGAAAATTGATCTGGATCCTTTCCAAAATGTAATGGATATTAGCATGGTGTATGGTCCATTTCTAATTCAAAATCTGTGGAGTACTAATTCTGCTAACAAACAATCAAATATATCTCTAAAAATATGAAATATAGAAAATTAAATGGAAAAAATAAAACATGTACCTTGTGACACTGAAATGGAGCAAATGGGTTGGAAAATGGATTGGATGGATGAAATTAATAAAAATATAGAACATATCCTTGGCGGAAGTAAAAACAAAGAATGTATAGTATAGCAATATAATGAAACTTTCTTGGATGCCACCTAGTGAAAATGTGTAAACGGAAAAAAGTTGTTTAAAACTAATAGTAGTAAATAATGTATTTAAAAATAATAATATTGATAATAAGCATATTTTTCTGACTTCTATGCAACATACTTTGCTGCGCAGAGCAACAGAAAGAAACAATTAAAAGGTCCATCTGTTACTGTAAATAACCTCTGAGGGAACATGGGTGGAAAAGTTTCTTAAACACATCTTAGCGGGACATTTTGGTGCCACCGATCTTTACAGGCGCGCGTGTGTGACACACCTAATGGATGCTTTTAGTTTCCTAGTAGTCAATTACGCAGTGAGACATGAGCTAAGCGGCGCGCAGCAGGACAGAGATGCTCAGGAGGAAATCATGCGCGATTTCTGCCCGTTATAAGTTATTGATCAGCTAAGGACTGAATGAGTTCTGATGAGCCACTACTTACCAACAACTGCCAGAGCTGTCAAAGTGAAGTGTCCGTTCATCCTGGCGCACAGCGTCTGTTACTCCACTGAATATCAACGCGCAGCTACTGCAAAGCTCTGGGAAAGGTTAGGAAAAATAATGTCTGTATAGAATCCACAAACATCCCCTCTGTGCTGCTGCGTTCGCGGTGTGTAGGTGTGAAAGCCGGTTTGCAGCTGCCTCCCTCCGAGCAGAGCGCGTCTGGTGCGCAGCGCCCTGAGGGTGGGATTGTTGGGGCTGTTCATCACGCACATGACTGTGCGGGGGCTGGGTCTGTCTGTATGGGTCTGTATGGGTCTGCTGCTCCATGGGAAAATGTTAGCAGTGCTGTCTGCAGACTGGACCACAAGTGAATGGTAGCGGATCGGAATAGACGCGGTATTACTGTAGATCTTATAAACAGCGTTTGTGATGAATAGAATGAATCCATTACAGAATTAGATGCAGCTCATGTAGAAAAAGTTTCCTGTCCATTGACCTGCAGAAAATATAGAAATATTTGGGTGTAACGATTCGTTTTGCATTTTACATTCGAATCACAATTTGTTGATGCCGATTCCATTCAATGCAAAATGATTGTGACTTGAAATCGATTCAGTTACGTTTTAGCCAAAAATAATAATCCAACCAGTGTGACTGTGAAACAAATACATGAAACTGAAAAATACAGGTGAGCTTTCAAAGATTCGTGTTGTTTCTTGTAAATGAATCGTCTAGAAATTATTTATGGAGATAAACAAACAAGTAAACAACATTTACTGGAAAATGTATTCACATTTTATTTGAATAAAGTCCAACCAACACTTCAGTTTAAATCAACAGGATGTTAACTTTTCTGTTCTCATTTTTAATAGGCAGTGGCTATCTGTATGGTTCCCGTATCAATATACCAATATTATCCATATGCAGCGCCCCTTATTGGCCAGTTTAGGTCATGTGACTAAGACTAAACCTAACCCTAACCCTACTTAGGTAAACGTACCTATAGCACCTGGGGGTTATCCGTATGGCAACCGTAGAAATAGACACTTTCTTTTTAATACTCAATAAATCTGCAATAAAAATACATATTAGGTTTACCTGACTCTTCTGCTTGTTTTTTCAACATAAAAATAATACAATGCATCCAACATCTGTTTAAATCAGGTTAAATGAGCAGTGGTTGAACCTGCTACCTTTCGTTTTAACTTGATGGTTATCATGAAGCTTTTGCAGAGCTAATGCTAATGCTACATGTGTTGCTGCTGCAGTGAACGCTGCCAGAAGGACCTGCACACAGTGAGAGACAGTTTTAGAATATCTCCATCTGTGATAAAGCTAAAATGTTTCCACACACTAAATACCAAAGGTAGATTTGATCAATTTCTTCTTTGTTTTGTTTGTTGTCTGCTGGCGCCCACCGTGTGACATCACAGACAGTCGACAGAGTCAGCCCTAAAATCTTTATTATTAAAAGTGCTTTTAAAACACAGAAATATAGAGTCTGCTGTGCTTAAATCCAATGCGTTATTTCCTTGTATCGATACAATCGATTGATAACCTTTTAAAACAATTTCAGATCAATTAATGTCATCCGGAAGGCCAATTTGCCGAGCCCAGATCGATGTAGTTGGATCATAGCAATACAATTTGATTAATCGACCTAATGGATGAATCATTACGCCCTTAAAAACTACTGATACATATTTATTTTCATACATCTAATATTTTCACTGCTATATTCATCCTCATAGGGTTGCACATGCGAGACGGAGCTTAACCCAGCTGACAATGGGCATTTAAATCATTGATACACTCAGAACAGAATACCAGGCATCATTCATTCACTCACCCAATCACTGCAACATGCGATCTAGAGCCTCCAATTGATCTGACACGCATGTTTTTGGCCTGTGGTAGAAAAGCCGAGTAACCAGAGAAAACCCATGTAAGCACAAGTTAAACAGGAACACTCCACACATAAAGATCCCAGGTCCTTCCCAGGAGTGGAACCAATGATCTCTGCAGTAAACCAGAGCACAAATGTGACCTCAAATCCAACCTTTCTTTGAAAAAAGTAGTTTACTTGGTTTATTGGAATTCATAAGGCCTTGGATAAACGCTGATTAAAAACACAGTAATTTACACTGCAGTTTTTTCACCCAGTTTCAAACAAAGAAAAATATAACATCTACAAAGTTGGCTTGATTGAGAAGCTACAAGAATATAGGATAGACCACGATGTTTGTCCTCTTTTGAGAGTTGGCAAAAATACAAAGCTTACCAGAATTTCCTTCACATTGTTACTGAAAAGTAAAGTTCAAAAAGGAACTTTGGAAAAAGGCTAATGTTGATATGTTAGTACATGGCATAATGGGCCATAGTCAGAGAATCTCCATAAAACTTAACCAATGCAAATCTCTTAGACGGAACATTGTAAACTAAAGGGATTTCAGTGAATAAATCAGACATGAGACCAACCTAAACAGATGAATATGGCATTGATACAAAGACGTTCAATATGGTGAGAACACCCAAGAAAACCCTGGACAGAAACACTCATTTTACATGCTGTAATGGAACTTAATTCACGTCCTAAGCTCTACAATACGTTAATTCAAAGTAATCTGACTAACATAGAAATGCCTGTGAACACATATAAAAGACGAGGACTCAAATGGAGATGAAATTGAACCCAAACAACGACACTGATTTCTTCTGGGTCTTGTGTAAAATTACTACAATTACACTTAACCCCACTTTGGCTCCCAGCCTTTCATATAAACAGAGAATTTCTCTGAGGTCCAAGTTCACCTGCTGCTGAAGTTAGTGCTGAAAGTTACATCCACCACAATACATTAAATATACATTTAAAATGATTCATGGGTGAGTGATGATGTGATAAATAGATTTCTGTTGACATTTCTAGTTGAAACACAATGTAAGCACAAGTCGACTGTTTTACAAGCTCATCTCTGATGCCATTTTTGACGTCGGAAAAACTGGACTTCACATTTTCTTACGTAATTTTGCAAAAACAACAAAAGCACACAGACTAAAGAATATGAAACTAATTTCAGGGGGAACACAGGCAGCCATACCCAGAGTCCTATTAGATAAAGATTAAGTATGCATTTCATCTTAAATTTCTATTAAAAACACACACAAAAAAACATTTGTTTGTAAGCAGGGGTGGACAAGCATGTGGATGCAGACATGAAAAGTAAACTGACAAAAACAGAGTAACAAGTGGCAAAAAATGGTCCAAAAGTGGCAAAAACCTGAAAAGAAAAGATTAAAAAGTTACTAAAATAGGCAACAAAAAAAAAAAAAAGAAGAAACAAGTGATATGTATTGACAAAAGGTATTAACAAAAGGTAGCTTAAATGGCCAAAATGTAGCAAACAATAGTGAAAAAGGGCAGAAATGTGGATCAAAAAGAGGTAAAATGTAGGGAAAAAAGGTAACAAATAGTATTTTTTGATAGCTTATTGAGATGGAAAGTGGCCAAAAAAAATGTTAAAGAAAAGACAAAAATTGGATAAAAGTGTCAAAAACGTGATAAAAAAAGAGCAAAAAGTGACTAAAATGGGCAAAACAAAAAGAGAAAAAAGTCATATGTATTGGCAAAAGATAGCTTAAATGGACAAAATGTGGCAAACAATAGTGAAAAAGAGCATAGGATGTAACAAATACAATTTTTTGGTCGCTTATTTGGATGGAAAGTGAAAAAAGGACAAAAATTAGATAAAAGTATCAAAAACCACTAGCAAAAATGGACAAAAAATAGGGAAAAAGGGGCATTTATTTGCAAAAGGTAGCTAAAGTCTGAAAAGAGTGTCAAAAAATAGTGAAAAGGGAAAAAAAGTCCACCGCTCATTGTGAGTAAATCCTCCTTTTTTGGAATAATTTTTCATCTATGACGCCTACACTATGTGTTTATCTGTGTAATACTATAGGTAAAAAATTAATCATGAGTGAGTCTTTTTTTTGGGGTGTAAAGTCCCATAAATGGATGTAGGTAGAAGCATTTTTACTTCATTCCACATCGTGATTTCTCTCGTTTCTTCACCAGACAAGGAGGACACCATTTTTGTTCTAGTTTGTTCCCATGATATGTGAATGAATTAAAAACACTTTTATTATGCACTCGTCTCCTTGACTCCACATCCCACAATGCAATGCGCGAGAATTTCAACAACAGTGTTTATTGAAGTCCAAAGCAAACTTTCAAGGAGACCTTTTTTTTCCTTCTTGTTGGAGTAAGTGATGTTCCATTCATGGAGCCATGAGGCATACACAATAATTCTATCTAATAAAAAATTACTATTGGGGGTAGCAGCTTTAACAGTGTATGCGATAAAACCACAATACGGTGGTGGTGAAGTGTGACTTTCTTGATGGAGAACTCTGACCTTTGTGCATGAAGATTGCATGTTCTCCTGGTGTTTATGTGGTTTGTCTATGCACTCGTGCTTTCTTCCACAGTCTAAATCACACTTTGTCATCCACAGCTTGGAGGGTTTTAAATGCATTCTCTGCTTTAGCATTTGCGCCAATGTCTAATCTGTGCTGTGACAAGGAAAGCGGCAATTTTAAACTTTCTCTGTTGGGCTCAATTCTCTATCTGTGTCTATTTTGTACTATGAAAATTCCACTCTCAGACTATTAAAACAAAGACGCCACTTTCAGGTTTCAAATTTAAGGCAATGTTATCAATCCCAATAATCCACTCTTGGTGTTCCTGAAAATATAGGATTATTAAACGCAAGGCTCAAGGACCCGTTTCATTTACTGGGTGCAATGATTATACCAAACTATTCAGGGGTTGTGTTTCCCTGAGATGCAAAAATCCCTGAAAACAGGTTAACATAGCACCTTGCAGTATTTCTACCGTGTTCCTACTAATCCTGTAATAAAGCCTTGTTACCCTCATTTTTTTAAGTTCCCCTTCAACCAACCATGCTCTGTTTTCTCTTACATTGAGCTCATCTTGAAGCAGTTTACACTAAGATCGTTTGCGTTCCCTAAAGACAGGTGGAACTCGAGTAGAAGCCTCCTGTTGGTAATTACTAGCGGGAAACCACATCGTCATAATTTTGAAAAAAGCCACATTTATTTCCAATTGCCCTCCGTCACCTAAAAAAACACTGCCTGTATTGACAGTCAACGTTGCAGGGGGACTTTTCTTGCAAAAAAAGAAGCTCCAGGATCAACCATTAGATTCAACGGAGTAATAGGAACTTTTGACACAGGTATCCAAACTGTCTTTCATGCTTTTCACACACAAACAGCCGCTGCTGCTTTGGGAGGACAGTAATTCAATTCAATTCAATTTTTATAGCAGAAATTACCACAATAGTCATCTCGAAGCACAAAAGAAACTAGGATACGTGCATTCATGTCAGAGTCTCTGAAACACCAGGAAACCCTCCAATTACACAAGATAAAGACCCTACATTTGTCACTAGTCTCTATAGAGAAAACTGTCATTAAGAGCTCCACAATTGTGCGTGTTAATGAGGATATCGGTAAGGGACGACAGGTTTCGAAAAAGGGAGGGGAGGGTGAGCGTGGTTGTTTCTATACAAGTCTCACGATTCTACATACTGCAGCTTTAAGGCTTTGTTGATGTTAAAATCTGTTGATAAAGTCAATTTTGATAGCTTTAGTAGCACAGGCTCCATACCTGAGCTAAATTCTGTAAACTCTATGAACAGTATTATTATATTACTAATTTGATACAGATGAGCAAATGTAAGATGTAACTTTTTTAGCTAATCTGCTGTAAACACCTGCTGGGTAAAGGGTATATCGGTGCAGAAAAGAACTGTTTGATATGTGAGAAGTAAAAGATACTGAAATGAAGAGAGTACATGTTGGATAATCAAAAGCAAAATATACAGTAAGTCACTATTGTAAAATTATTACACGAAAGTCAAGGAAACATCAAAAGAAAGATCAAAGCGATGAGCAGACGTCTCTGAAGAAGACTGGCAGTTGACAGTCGAAACATGTCAGGAAGTCAAAGTGGATTTCCTAAGGAACAGTTGAGTGAATGAATGAAACCTTAACATATTATTCAAAAAGAAGACAAAAAAATCTTGCAGGAATTATAAATTACTTTTGTTTGATACTTTAAAATATTAATTTGAGATAAAAATGCAAAATGAGCTTTACAATAAGTACTGCTGGCCTGTGATTGCCAATTCAATGTGATTTACATTAAACTAGTACAGTGCCCGTCGGAGGTATGTATTCATATTGACATTAACAGGAGTTCCACAGTGTGGATGGGAAAATGAATGGGATATCTGTATATATCTATATATTTTCTTTTGGTAGCCAGAACATCACCAAAATGTGATCAGCTGTTCCTTGACCTATTATCAACGTTTCCTGAAAATTTCATCAAAATCCGTTTAAAGCTTTCCAAGTTATTGTGTACAGACAGACAGCGTCGCACTGCATTAGCTTAGCATTAGCATTTAAAATATTAATTTGAGATAAAAAATGCAAAATGAGCTTTACAATAAGTATTGCTGGCCTGTGAAGCAAATACATCCGCACAGACACATACTGTTTTTTATGTTATTTTAGGGTACATTTTATGAACGTCTTCATATACAAACAATGATAAACATCAGGGGTAATTTCACTTTCATGCTGGAGGGTGTTAACTGATACACATGATGTGCATCCTTTAGGAAGAGAAACAATGTATGCAGTTTACTCTACACTACAAACGCACGCACATTTTAAAATGCACACAAAGACATAGAGATAATGATCTGACGGGACTTCAGGAACTCCCAGGGAATGAGACAGTTTACAAAAGTCCATCCTGTCTTCAGCCTGCAGCACATATCTGGAACAGAGACTCAGGAAGACTCTGATTAGTTTTCATGCACATCCTCACTAGAATATAATCACCCACGCCCATCTAACCCCCTTTTCCTCATCCTCTCACATGCCTCGGCCCCACTGCTATGCTTTTGTTTCTCCTGGTAACAATGTATAGAACGCATTAATGCTACTCTGTTTTCATTCTGACATACTATATTCCTCTGTTATCTCTGGAAGTCTATTCTAATGAGTTTTTCTTCTGTCTGCGTTCATTTACTGCCTGTATACGGAACATGGAGGGACGTTTGGCTGCACAAGATACAAGATGAATATTAATGATCTATATTCCATTATTCAATTAGAGATAAAAACTGTTTTTTTAAAAATCGGTAACACTTGAAGTTTTCTACGTAAAGGCTGACAATACGCTGTCATTAAGTGTTGTCTGTTACCCTAACTCTAACCCTTCATTATCCTGACCAATAGCCCTAAACTTAACCCTAACCTTAACCTTAACCTTAACCCTTAACCCTAACCCTATTAACCCAACTAGAACCCCACCAGTCCACCTAACCCAAAATATGCCAATATAGCTCCAAAGGTGATACAATTTAGCAAACTACACTTAATGACAGCCTTTATGACACCCTATTCATTCTAATGACATGATAATGACAGCATAAATAAAGACAAACTCAGTGTATTAGATTCTCTGTGGAGGACGTTCACTCAGTTCATAAAGAGTTTTTTCTCTGCAGTCCTTTCCAGTGAACGCTGTTTGCAAAGAGCATCCAAGGAATCTGTACTGTATACAAGAGGGCACTGCTGGGATTTGATGATGGATGACAGTCCATGGGTGAATATATACAATGGCTGTGTTCGAAATATCACACTCCGTACTATACACTATAATCTCAATGAGTATATTCTGTCTACTATATACCATAAGTATGATATAATTATCTCCATTGATTCTCCACCTTTGAAAGTTCTGAAAGCATTTTAAGCAAGAAAGTGACATTCATGAGGTCATTTGATCTCACGTATACACATTTCATTCTGACATTTCGGAACATTTTTGAAGACCCACCATTGTGTTACTGAGAAAACACACGGTTAACTTCAAAACAAGAGCCCTATTTACAAAAGTTTAAAAAATCTAATTGAAGACAAGAAGAGATGCATTTGTTTTGAAAAGTGGATGTTTTTTAGCTTGAAGCCAGTTCAAGGACAATTTTACATTCCGCTCGCAATGCATCATGGGGCGGTCGAGTATGACTAGTGTGCCTACCGTGCAAACTTAAAAGATGTCCCGATATAGCATACATCCGGGTATTTCTTGCGTACTCTTGCGTATAAATCTTTTCATACTATCTAATGTGAACGCACTACAAACTCATTTTGAAGTCAAACTTAGTACGAGTACTATGTTAGTATGCCATTTCGAACACAGCCTTTGGAAATCCAGCAGTTTTACCAACTCAAAACATTACTCACTTCCTATTCTGTTATTGAAAGTGTCCAAATATTATGTGGTGCGACTGCTCTTTCAGAAAAAAATCTAATTATTCTAAATCAATTTTATTTTATTTTAGGCCCTATTACAGTTAAATTATAGTCCTTTATAAAATTGCAAAGTATTTTTATTTCTATCAAAATATTAATGCAAACATTTTATGAAATATCATGTGGTGAATCTCATTGACAATTCAATTAAAGGAGTTTTAATGAATGCAAGGTATTGTTTTTAAACCTGGACAATGTCAGAACCTTTTCTTTCATGTTTGCTGTGCCCTCCATTGACAAATATAGATCTTTTTTACGGTTAAGAGCTTTAAAATGCAATAATAAGCCTTTAATCGAGTAAATGTCAAATAACAGGTGGAACAGTACCATTACACAGCATCAGTAGAGTGAAACAAACATGTCCGCTAACACAGATGGATGTGTTTTTCATGGAGAAAGTGCCGACTAATATCCATCAGATGGTCAGTGGTCAGGTCAGTGATGCTGAACCACCAGCAAACAGACAGCAGTTCAACAGAGGCAGAAATCCCTGCGCAACAGCTGTAAAACTGCATTGACCGCACATTAGGGCACAGATGTAAGTGCAAGGCCAACAACAATGAGGTTTATTCCCACAGGATAAACCTGAAGCTACTCAGACTAAGTCCGTGTGGAGATTGTTGGTTACGTCACAAACATTTTGAGCGTGTAGTAAGAATGGAGGCCAAAAACAAACCAAAAATAAAAAAATCCAAAGCAATTAATTCATCCTATACAAAATTTTCATTCTGTCTTCTTTTATTCTCTCTCTCTCTCTAAAAAAAAATGATTCACCTTTTTAAGGCTGACAAACTCTAGAGCAGTGTTGTAGTACTCAAAACCAGTCTCGAGACCATTTTTTATATTTGTCTTGAACTTGAAAGCATCTTTACTCGGTCTTGTCTCGGTCTCGGAGTGCCCGAATTCGGGATTTCTGTGTCGAGACCGGTCAAAACCAGCACTGATTTCTTCTATTCTTAAACTTTACTAATGTGATAATGAGAAGAAGAACTTGGTAAAACGATAAATATCTTTGATTAATGCGTTACATTTTTTTTTGCCTGTCAAATGTACTTTAAAGAAACCAAAACTTAAGAGAGAATTCTCTTAAACTGTTCAACCTTGTCATGGTTTCGAAAATTAATTAATTGGGTTGTCTCCGTCTTGGTCTTGACTCCTAAAAGTCTTGGTCTTGGTGCATTGTGGTCTCGGCCAAGTCTTGGTCTCGGATAATACAGTCTTGAGCACAACACTACTCTGGAGTTCATAATTTTAGGCTCATAAACCACCCACATTCCACAAAAGTGAGGCTTCATGCTTGTTTTATGCAGATCTTCTAATACTCTAGGTTCAGTGTTTGATTCCGGTTTGTATTAAACATGCCTAAAGTTAAACCTGCTCATGTTGTTTAGTGCACTCTATTTCACAAATACTTGAGACAGCTAAAAATAGCACATCCCAATAATTGTACACACACGGAGCAGAAGAAGAACTCAAAGATGTTACTCTCACTCATGTTCCTGAGAGGATTCAGCTAAATAAGGTAGTGTTCCCTGGGTAATGCGTGCAGAGGATGACTTACTCATGCATCTGTTGTTTGATCTGCAAATAACAGTGACAGTAATGTCTGTGTAAGATTAGGGAATTTTTTCTGACTCTAGATGAGTGCTGTTGAGCATGATTCAGCAAAAATGGAACACTAAAGTTTAAAGACTTTAGGGAAAAGGTGATGCCTGCTGCAGCTCCCATTGAAACAAAGCAGATTTATCCTCACTGGTTTCTATAAGATAAGAACTACTTCTGACGATATTTTGAACTTGTAACAATAACCAGACCCATAGTATGGTAATTAGAAATATCTGGATGTTTAGAGATCAAACCACATGATCCACACTCTTTCTTTGTTGATCTACTTTTACAGTTTTTCTTTTTTTTTTCTTTTTTCATAAAGTTACAGGTAATTGTCATATTTCCTGAGACTTTCTGTAGGAGTAAATTGTTTGTTTTTCAAATAGTGAAAATCCTTGTACTCTTGATGTTGGCCTTGACAGCTGAAACCCCTCAAAATCACCTGGATCTTATTTGTGCATGAGATTAAAGACTGTAAAGATTTTAGCATAATTTTGCAGTAATCTCTTGGTTAGGTTATGAAACAGCTTTTTTTTATTTCCGGTGGTTGGCTTGAGAGTCGCTTGTCCGGTCTTTGAATTAATTTCTTTGTTTGGTTGTTAGATTTTTGGGTGGTTTTTGGCTGCTTTTTAAACCAAAAACCCTATGAAAAAATGTTCATTTTGGTAAGGGGATTCAATAATTGTTAAGTCATTATTAAAATTTCTTAGCTAAGTCAGATGTTTGAGACTGGCATGTACAGACTTACTCATTCTGTCATTTAGGTTTTCCAAGACTAAGATTAATAGGAATTGCATGTTTAGGTAGAGTCTGAGAAAAGGTGGCACCATTATAGCTAACATATGATCCCCCAAGTAGCCCGACCAAAGACTAACAGAGCGACTTTGTTCTTGAGTATAGTGATAGTGACACTGATCTCTGATGATTGGCTGTTAGAAATCACATTATAATTGAACATATTGAAGCCCAGGCACATATTTTACTTATTTACTGAATATTTAAAGACAGTTAAGTAATTTCAAATTCTTTTTCATTACATTTGAATCCAAACATCTCAACCTTCATACCTTTGATATGCACCAATACATTAGTTTCAAGTCTCGCCACTGAAGTCTTGAGTCAAGACAATCAAATCCAAGTCAAGTCTCAAGTCAAGTCATTCATGATTTTGTCAAGTCGAGTCTAAAGTCATCAAATTTGTAACTCGAGTCCAAGTCATGTAACTCGAGTACACACTGTTGTTTCTATGATGATACTTTCCAAAGTTGAGGTTATAGTGGAGTGCTTGTGACCCTAGAATTCAAAGTTATTGTTAAAGCTTAAAAAGACCATTATTTGTTCTCCTTTCATAAATCTGAGCTTAAACGGAAGCATATGTACGAATTAGCACCCTCACTTCAAAGTGGTTCTGCGGTTCCCTCTGGGGAAGCTGGAAACAACAATCTGACACATGTGAGGCGCAATTACAGGTCTCTTCAGGATGCTCTGCTCTCTATCTGCCCTCTCTGAGTTTGTCACTTGTCTCTTCATCAGAGGCCCTGCACAGGGTCGAGAACCTTTGACTCAGACAACACAGAGGTAAAGTTTCATTCCCAACCCAACAGTGGCAGGTCCTCTGTCTCCCATACGCTCAGTGGACATGGCTGCCCTCCATTAGCCTCACAACAAATCCTTCATCTCTGCAGCCAGTTTAGTCATGCAACACTGACGTTTCCTAACATTAGTACATGTGGCTTTGCACAACTGAGTCAACATATCATATATAATGTGTAAAAATGATTTAGCAAAGTTGTATTTAAAGTCATAACTTATATTCTGTATCTTTATATAGCTTACCTACTTCATTAAGCTAACCAATAACCTAAAGATATATATCAATAAGAAATGTCCTGCTTGACTTGATTTTCTTCCTTCTTTAAAGTTTTTAATTCCTTTTTGCATTATTTGAGAACAGTGAAAAACTAAACTGAAATTCACATGCAACGATAGTGCATGGCATGCTGATGTTAGCATTAGCAATTAGCTTGGTTTCTTCCTACATCCTCTCTAACATGCTGTATTGTTGAAAGCCATCGTGTTAATGGGTTTTTAGGGTCTTTGGCAGCCAAACAATGACAGGAATGTGATTTCCATCTCACTTTGTCCTCAGTTAGCAGGAAACTGGCCTTTACTTTTTAGAGTGGATCGACCACAGCCGGGGAAGAAGAAGAAGCCAGATGCAAGATGATAAACAGAAATCCAACGCAAACACAACACAAAATATATCAAATCACGAAACCCATGTTTCCCCACAGTGAAATCCTACCAACAGAAACCACGGCATCTTCAGCTCAGCCTCTGGTTTCTTACAGCCACAGTCTCCAAATAGTTTTACTGACACACCAGCTCTCTATGTTTATCTAATAAGTCTTAATTTGGGATTCCATCATTCTATCAACCCTGCTTTGAAGCACCTCACCCAGCCTGCACTCTGTTATACCCTCTATATACCTTAAATCTTGACTTTTCCCAAATGCATCATTCCCATCGAGGCATACGGTTAAGTTAAAACTAATGCTGCACGATTAATCTAATCACAATTGCAATATGAGAACATGCGAAATACGTATAACCACACGAAAGGCTGCAATTTGTCCTCTGGAGTCTATAAAGCTTGCAGCCCAAGAGCCACTGTTTTTGCACTGTGTAGACTGTCTAAGTTTACAGAGTCGATCTGTTTGCACTTTGCAGAAATGCCTTTATTTTCTGACAGTTCTACAATATTTGTTTTAGTTTTTTTATATAGAAACACCTTAAAATTACAGTAATGCCACATTACTATTGTCTTTGCACTTTACATTTTTTTTCTTTTTATGGGTGTGTTTGTGTTTTAAGTTACATACACAGCATGTTTGTTATCCAGGCAAGAAGTGTCATTAGGCCATTTGTCAAATCACAATCACAATATTGTTTACCATAATTGCAAAATTTCCCCGAATCCTGCAGAACTAGTTAAAACACTGACAAAGGTGTATCGATAAGACCCTTTGTTTAAAATGAATCGTTCTAAATACTTGCCTAAATAAGAGTGCAGTTATTATTATTATTATTATTATAAGAGTGCAGTTGTGGTCTGTCACTCAGTTGTGAAGATTGTCTTTGGAAAAAAAAAACTTTTAACTGTATTTCTGCAGCAGGACATGAATGTGGTCGATACACAAAAAGCACACAAGTGCACACACACACGCACAGTTGTTTCCTGTCTGTGACATCACATTCTTGGCATGTCACACAAACCATTGGAATTGGAGGATATCACATCCAGCTCAAGGGGCGGAGTCACTACTTGGCATGACCGCTCTGCAGACACAGAGGAGGTGCAAAGGGGGCGGATTCTCTAAAGTTATGTTCACTACTTAACACAAAAAAAGTGTTGTGCAAAGTTCACCATGCATGCACGCATTATCCAGTTGTTTTCCAGTAAAATGGCTGACCTATGAACTCCACGCAGGCTGGCATTTCTAGAAGGAGACAGCAGCTTTACAGCTGACTGCTGCAGCCCATCCACAAAACAGAGATCTGCTTTGACACATTATACACCAACACTTATACATTTGTTGGTGCAGAAGTTGTATATTCAGAACATATTTTTGCCATAAAACTTTAAAAGTAAAAGTAAATAATGATTTAGTGGTTTCTGTGCTGTTAAATTGTTTTATTGCACCTGTAGGAGCCAATTAACAATATACAGCTAGTAGGTAAAATGCCAGCATTTTTTACATGTTATGATTTCATTCATTCAGACAACTGCTTTTCAGGAAATTTATTTTTGATCTTCAAATAAAATGTCCAGAAATAAGATCCATTTACTTTAATCTTCAAAGTAAATTTCCTGAAAAATAGTTGTCTGAATAAATGAAACCTTAACCTATTTTTCAAAAAGAAAACAAAATAAACTTGCTGGAATTATCGCGAACAAGTAAAGGACACCAAAAGCAATCAGCAGACCCCTCTGAAAGAAGACTGACAGTTGACAATCGAAACATGTGAGGAGATCAAATTCCTGAAAAACTGTTGTCTAAATAAATGAAAACTAAACATATTATTAAAAAAGAAGACAAAAATAACTTGCTGGAATTGCCAGCATTTTTATTTTGCCCCTCATTTTATTTTCAAAGTTAAGTACTGAGTGTTGACTTAAGTATTGATGAATTAATGAGATGTTATTGACTGAATTTAAAAGCATCAAATGAAATATAATAGTAAGAATGAAAAATTTAATGCATGCCGATATAACGCTTCACCCTTAAAAAAAAAATCAAATAAATTGCATCTACATGTGTCTTTCTCTCAGTTGCATTTCCTTTTCCTTGGGAACTTTGCAACGGTTTATTAAACCTTTAAGAATTAATTTGTTTCGGCTCGGACTGATTTCCTTTTCTTCACACATGCCTGACTGTGGATTCTGACCTGGTTTCCAGTGTGAGAGTAATGCCCCTGGTGACCCAACACTCTTTAAAATGTAGTCATCTAGGTTTGAGGTAATGCTTTGGGTCTTCCAATGTCAAGTTAAGCAGCTCACTTACCCTGTGAAAATCTCAAAGTTGTGGGAAAACCATGTGGTAATTCAGTCTGATGTAAAGGAAACTTACTTGTTACATTTAATAATGTCTGATTGCTGTTATCACAATGTGAAATATAAAGAATGGTCATTGATACTTTATTTTTCATAATAATTCTACTAATTATTTACTTTTACCTATTTTCCCATTTTCCTTCGGTTTCTATGTCGACATTGGAGAGAAAGGGCGTGCAACTGTTTTTAATGTGTCACAACCAAAGGTTAGAGCTGTGGTGTCAAACTCATTTTTGTTTAGAGAACAAATACGCACTAGATCACAAGTGTGCCACAGATTTTAGGTGAGAAAAACTATTTCAATATTAATGTGCCCTAGTTTGCACTTCCATATAAAAATTATATGTATAGTATGTTAGGCACAGACAATATCCAATCACTAAGTGACAGTTATCTGTCCCTACGGGATCTTTACTTAATATTCCTTAATTTTAGGGAACAATTTTTATTACATTTGGTGAAGTTTTATGGAATAATATGAGTGAAAAATGCAGGATTTGTGTTCTTTTAACAATTTGAGATTGAAAATGACAGCCATCATGTGATAAAAGCGCAGGAAAACTGGAAAAAATTGTGGAGTACAATTTAATTTGTAAATTCAGAGGAACTGAGATCTACAAACTGAATTATTTGGTAATTTACACAATGATTCATGTTTTCTTTGGCATTTTCTCCCACAGGCCGAATGAGATACTTCTGATTATTGATCTGAATTATTTTTATCTTCTTTTTGAATAATATGTTAAGGTTTATTTATTCAACAGTTTATCAGGAAATTTACTTTGATATTCTGACATTTTTTGACTGTCAGCTGCCAGTCTTCTTCAGAGGCGTCTGCTGATTGCTTTGATGTTTCCAGGAAGTTTTTTTTTTTTACATGTTAAGATTTTATTCATATGTAATATATATATATATATATATATATATATATATATATATATATACAACTGCTGTGTGTGTGTAATAATATGTTTCATTTATTCAGACAACTGTTTTTCAGGAAATTTACTTCGATCTCCTGACACCTCAAATTGTTGATTAACTTATACCTGGGCCAGCATTTCAATAATTCTACTGGTAAACTAGTCAAAAAAAACCATATGATATCGCTGCATTATTATTACAATAATGATTATGTTTCCTTGATTTCCGTGAAATGAAACATCAAAGCAATCAGCAGACACCTCTGAAAAAGACTGGCAGTTGACAGTCGAAGCATGTCAGGGAGATCAAAGTACATTTCCTGAAAAACAGTTGTCTGAATAAATAAAACCTTAACGCATTTGTTCCTGTCAGTTTCTGACACTCCCTGTCTTTTTTGGTGTCTGTTACCCTTCCCTATGTTTCTACACACTGTCCTTCTGTTCCCAGTTTTAGGTTGGTATTTATTTATTGTTTTTCGCCAGCCTTAGATGGATTAATTCAACTTTATCCTACCTGTGTCTAATCCCAACATTCGTCCTGTTTTATATCAGCGTAACTTTGACCTTTCCATTGGGAAGCGCTCTCAGTGCCACAAAGATGATTGTTTACATGGAGGCAAGTCAAAGATGGCAAAGCTCAACACTGTAAACCCAACATTCATAACAACCTCTGAGTGGGAGTCCAGTGACACCAGATCTGGCAGTAAAACAGAGAACAGGAGAGTCTACGACTGTCTCTGAGTGAAACATCATGTTGAACTCAGCGGGTTTTGACGTTGTTGACAATTTGCCTTTTGTTTATGAATTCTCCTGTCATAGCTGTGGAGAAGTCGGCTTTGACAAATTCACTTTAGGACCTTGTTGATAGCTCCCCTGTGGTTCGAATAGATTTAGAGACACAAAGCGATCCAGTTCAGGTCCTCGTGTTTCACATCTCAGGTATACTCTGTGCAACACTGCTGGTGTGTGTTTGACCGTGTTACACTCAACCTCCCACTGTGCCAAGAGATGATGATTAGGATCACAAGGTCTCCATGCCCCCTCATCATGTTCGCTTCTACTTGACTTCTTCAACTGTGAATCCCGTGTTTTAGGGAGAACATGAGTTAGCCTTTGAACCACAGCTAACAGGCGTAGCAGTCATCTGGTTAGGATTATAAGATAGTAGAATTGGTTGGTGGGATCTGTCGGTTATTTGTAGACTTCTTTAAAAAAATAGAAGAAAATTTAATAGATTTGCCTGAACTAGACCAGCACTGCTCACCTACCTTCTGTCTAGCCTTTAGCCTTATGGTGTAAAATACCTTGACCATATTTTGGTTCCCCAATAAAAAGGACACTAGGCCAAATCTTAAGATACTTAAATGATACTTGAAGTTTAGGGAAAGTTAATACCAATTTATATCAAGATACAATACAAACGATATACGATACCGAAAATGTATAACCTAGTCAAGATTAAAAAATGGTAATATATATATATATATATATATATATACATACATATATATATATCCCTTACTCTTAAGGTGCGTTTACACCGAATGCGACTTCAGCAACTATAGTTGCTTAAATCGCCCGTAATGAGTTGCTTGAACATAGTCGCGCTTTTTGCTGCTTTATTACTTCCTCTACTACAGAGACGGACGACCGGGTGAGTGGCGTGGGAAGAAACTCCTTACCAATTGGATGTTGCGATACAGCGTCACTCAAAATCGCTTGAAAAATTCAAGATTTTTGACTTTGAGCAATTTAGATTGCGCGATTGAGTTACTAGAATTGTGCGATTTGCGTCGCTTGAAGAAAGATCCATTGACATTGTATCATTTATTTTTATCTATTTTGAATGTCATCTAGTCACCAGAGTCTCTGAAGTTGCGTTTGGTGCCAGAATCAGAATCAGAATTCCTTTATTAATCCCAGGGGGAAATTGCTTTGTTACAGCCACAGAAAAAAAAAAAAATCACAAATAAAAGAATAAAAACGTTAAAGACAAAAGAAAGAATAAACAATAAATAAGTGTATATTAAGTTACTCTTTCCCTGGGCTCACAGGAACAAAAAGGTTGGGATATGGCAAGACTAGAACCTTCAATCTCTGGTCTTAGAGGCAGCAATGCTAAATGCTAGGTGATGTGTGCCACCATACACATTGGTTAGCCTGTTGATAATGCTAAAGTGGTGCTAAAGTGGGATAATTAAAGCATATTTGACACTAGACTAACAGTGACTGGTAAAATGTTTAAGAAAATTGATTTCATCAATAGTTTTTTAGCTGTTCATGGCATGCTACCGCATGTAGACCTTCACATTTCTTCATTTTACACACTGTATGCCCACTAGCACTATCCCAGCCCTAACATGAGCCAAAAAGTAGGATAGGATGAAGGTGAACTCCAGACAAAGTTTGCAGATCAAACCAGAGAACGCAACATTTTTGTTATTTTTATAGAAAATTTAAATAGTTGCCTACTTCTATTTTGAAAATGCACAGCAGCGTGAGTCCCTTCGATCTCTTTGGTTGTTCGAGTAAACCAAAAAGTGATATTTGCTCTGTTTGAGCTAATTCATCAGCATTTCAATAACACAGCTGATCTCTAACCAGTATGAACCACGTTGATCTGCAGCAGTGCGAGTGGCTTCAAGATATAAACAAGAGAAACCCCAATTTAATTATTTTAAAAAAAGAAAATGTGTGTGTACGTGCAATTTCGCAAATGTCCACAGGCATGTGTGGGTGTGTGAGCGGTTTCTTCAGCTGGGTTCCCCTCTAAGGGGGGGTTACCAATTGTTAAAGAGTTTCCTGCAGAAAGAAAAAACTGAGGAAAGGGAGGATCACAAAACTTTTGAGATGAATAAAAAATATAACAGTTTTGTGTTTGATATGGAGGGGAAAAATAAAAATTCCAAATAAAAATGGTTTCTTTGCATCTATATTTCTTATTTGTGCCATTTTTTCTTGGCTTGTCATTTCCCACCAGAAACACTGACAAAGTGTGGAGTTTTGATGTACGTATGCTAGTCACCCCTTTGTTGCTCAAACATATTCTGCTCTTGGGGAATTTGATGCAGTCATTTTCAAACCTCCTCTGACAAATAATGAGACTAAGAAGATAAAGCACCTACTCTACATTAAATGTTTGACTTATCTCAAATGTTTTGTGTGTTTTCTGCATCAGAGTTCAACAATGACTTCATTCAGCCCAATTCAAGTAATGACGGACTTTAGTCAACTGAGCGATCTGTGTCCAAGATATGAAACATATGATACATTCATTCAAGACAGAAGTCGCTCTGTTGTCCAGTGCATTATGCACGACTGGTCTATTACCTCATTGTTTGGTTATTGTCCATGTCAACGCCAATGGGCCAATAGAAAGGAGCTTCCTGTAATTGTGCAGCGCTGCAGCAGATGTTGAAACAGACACTTTTTTTTTGCAGTTTTCTGGCAGCTGATTTCTCTTCTCCTTCACTTTTCCTTCTTGTTTTGGTATTTTGTGCCACACAGTGTATCTTATTGAGCCCTCAGGCCTTTAAGCCAAGGACGTGCTGCTGCTGTATCAATGGGCTAAGCTTCTGTTTAACCCACGGTTCAGGTTCAAGATCAAATAAATGAAGATTTTAGAGATAACTCTCATCATGCAGCACCACAATTTGCCTGTGTAACCTTTTTATTTTCACTTTGTATTACTTACATGGAGTATTTAATCATGTTTCTGACAATTTCTTATTTTTTTTAATCTGTGGGGGAAAAAAGGGAAGAATCTTAGTCTTTCATGTCTTTGCTGTACAATCTTCAAATTGTGTCTGCTTTTTCTCATCCTTGGGGTTACACTGAGGCTTTGACTATCACAAGCTATTAAATATAATCATATTTTCAGAGCCATTATGCAACACAGGCAGCTACCGAGAGATTTCATAATTCACTTACTGCAGTGCAACGCTAAAAGATTTCCCTCGGTTTTTCTCGGTGGGGGTGTCGTCTTAAACGAGTGCACACATATGTGCATGTAAGTGCATTCTCGGCGCATTTATGTTGGGGGGAGGGGGTCACTAAGGGTCACCCCCTTTGCCCACTCAAGAGACAGGAAATGGCTCCAATATGGGCCTGAGTGAGGCTTCCTTTAAAGCTCCGGGGAGTGATTGGAGGTGCTTGTCAGGACCAGAAGAGTGGGCAAAGACCTCCAAAGCAAAAAATGCAGATGCTTACTTACAGTCATTGGAGACCATGGATCTGTGGTCAGAAGTTTATTAACAATGTCAGTGGGCCAACAAACTGCCAGAGGAACATTTATGTTCCAGCTAAAATTAGAAAGCGTGGAGTGTTCGGACTTTCCAGAGGATGATTTAAAACATTGTCCTATTCCAGCAAGTTCATTTTGTCTTCTTTTTAAATAATATGTTAAGGTTTCATTTATTTTTCATTTATTGACTTTTTTTCAGGAAATGTACTTTGATCTCCTGACATGTTTTGACTGTCAACTGCCAGTTTTCTGCTGATCACTTTGATATTTTCTTGATTTCCGCGTAATAATTCCAGCAAGTTTCTTTTGTCTTTTATTTAAATAATATATTAAGGTTTCATTAACTTTATCAGAAAATTTACTTTGATCTCATGACATGTTTCGACTGTCAACTGCCAGTCTTCTTCAGAGGCATCTGCTGATCGCTTTGATAATTCCTTGACTTCCGCGTAATTATTCCAGCAAGTTAATTTTGTCTTTTTTTTAAATAATATATTAGGGTTTCATTCAGACAACTTTTTATCAGGAAATTTACTTTGATCTCATGACATATTTTAGTTGCCAACTGTCAGTCTTCTTCAGAAGTGTCTGCTGATCGCTTTTATGTTGCCTTGACTTCCGTGTAATAATTTCAACTAATTTATTTCGTCTTCTTTTTGAATAATATGTTTGGGTATCACTTATTCAGACAACTTGTCAGGAGATCAAAGTATCCTTGAAAAAAGTTGTCTGAATAAATGAAACCTTAACATAGTTATATTGTTTTATTGTGTTTCATGTAAATAAATATGCAGGATTAAATTATATATAGTGTTGAAATGTCAAAATATTGAAACATTTTCAGAGCGATGAAATTTCTCTTCTTTGAACGCCCATTTCTTGAAGGACTTGTTTTGGCAATCATGTCTTTCTCGTATTTTGGATGAGGTGCCACTTAATCCAGTAAACACACACTCCCAGTATCCTCCCAGACAAAATGACAACTTTAACCATTCACTGATTACAGCCTAAAATGAGAGCTTCACCATCACAGGCACCGATTTAGTCACATTATGTCTTAAGCTAACAAGAGTAGAAAATCCAAGCCTTCCTCAAACATTTTGGTTCAAGCTCCTGATGTTGTGTTTATGTTCTCTATAAATCTGCCTGTGTTTTTATCAAAGTACTCCAGTTTCCAGCCAACATTTGTCTCTTTAAGTTGATTGTATTGCTATCTGTTGGTCCCTCCTCCATTATCATGCTTCAGTGAAATATTTGGACTGTTTGTAACCAGAAGTCTTCCAGGCCTACTACTATGTGTGTGTAGTCAGGTCTGTCTGGTCTGTGTGCAGTTTTACAACAAAAATGGTCAGAGTGTGAGGCACAGTTGCTAGTGACGGTTGTTTAGACAGTTGTTTACACAGAGAATATTTCCAGTCATCTGGTGAATCTTCCCTTGGTGCTATTTCAAGGGTCTGACGTGACTTGTTTCTAACGATCTAAATGAAGAAGATCTTTTTACTTTATTTAGTGTAACTATCAACTCAGGTTGTCAATATTTATTATAACTTTGGTCATGGGCTAAATCTCATGACATTATGTTACTTAGTTATTCCCTATAAGTAGATAATCAAAGCCATAATGTTTTCTTTACATGCATTCCAGCAGAAAATTACTAACCTCTGGTTTACCAGACAAAAACCAAGGATCCAAGGTATAAGGATAACTATGAGTTCTACAATATCTTCTCACTTAGAGTAAGTCCAGACTTGATTTGAAGAGATGAAAGTGTAATGCAACCATATATTATTAAGGGGATTTGAATGTTTGTTTTACTCATTAAATGTTTCTCCAGTTTATTTTTAAAGAACATTAAACCATTCTGCTGTCATATATAACAAGTTCTTTAAGGTGGTGGTTCTCAAACTTTTCAGCCCGCGACCCCTAAAACAAAGGTTCCAGAGACCGGGGACCCCCACTGTACCTGAAGGTGGTTCAACACAGACATGAACATTGAAGAACAGTCATGAGAAGACAGGGCCATCTATAAGGGGGAATAAAGGGGACAGATTTTTAGGACCCATCCATAAGGTCAGAAAAATGATGAATCTGTGATAACCATTTATTTATTGATCTGAATAATATCCACTGTTATCTATAAAGTTTATCATTATTTGTGCCATAGTATATAGTCATCTTAAATATGTAAATCCTTGTTTTAATCTGAAATAAAATGGGTTGAAAGTGAGCAAAAATTATGAAAAAGGTGGTGAAATGGGATTTTAAAAACCACAGAAATTGGTTAAAAGTTGCAAATTAGAGTGGCCAAAAACCGACAGAAAAAGTGGTAACAAGGGTTCAAAGTGGCAATATTGGCCTCAAAGTGGTAATAAAAAGTAGGAACAATTAGTTTAAACTGGCAAATAATCGGCATGACAAATCGTGAATGTGGTTAAATTGGCAAAAATAAGCATGAAATATGGTGAAAAGAAGTTAAAAGTGTATTACACACCTTAAAGATCTGTTCATAGACAGTAAACTAGCATCATTTGAGTAGCTAAGCAGAAAGTTTAATCTTCCTAAATCTAACTTCTTTAGGTACCTACAGGCAAGACAATTTCTCATTTCAAAGTTTTCCCATCGCCCCTCGTCATTAGAAACAACCATTGTTGACTCGGTCCTGTCCCTGAACCCAAATCATAAAAGACTTATTTCAGTCCTCTATAACATGGTGGCAGACCTAAAGAAGGACACTACAGACAAACTTAAAAAATCGTGGGAGGAAGAATTGGGCCTGTCTTTATCTGAAGACGCTTGGGGCTCTACAGTTAAGCGCGGCAATACATCATCTCTCAATGCTCACCACTGCCTCATCCAGTTCAAAGTGGTAGACAGAGCTCATCTCTCTAAAGTTAAACTATCTCGTTTTTATCCTGACATTGACCCATACTGTGACAAAAGCGAAAAGAGTGTTGAAGCATCACTTATTCATATATATTGGCAATGCCCTAGTCTTCGTAAACTTTGGACTAGGGATGTAACGATTAATCATAAGGCAGTTAAAAATCGATTCATAGGTATCACGATTGACATCGCTACTTTGAAAATTGAATCGCAGTACTTTTTTTAAACAGCAGAGGGCGCTATATATTTATTTCTTCTCTTGGTCAGCAGTGTACCGGCGGGCGGAATCTGCTATTATTTTCTTTCTGGCCGCCTTCTACTCTTACATGTTAATGTTACATGTTAATAAATGATTCATTACCCCTTTAGCACCGAAAGAATATTTGTAATATTACGTGAATATCTGTAAAAGTCACGTTTTTCTATTAGCTCTGTCTGCTAGCATAGCATCTCTTCTTCTGCTAGATTAGCTGCATGCCAACCGACCACTGGGTTACCAGCGCCCTCTGCTGGCCCAAACAAATATCTGACGTAAATACAATGACGTTTTTTTTTTTTTTTTTAAAGTCCAATTGTTAAGGCACAAAATACATTTTCAGTTGCACTTTTAAAAAGAAAAAGAACTATTATGCAGTTTTGCATTGTTTACTATAGAACCAGAATTTAAATTAATAAGCTTCTTCTTCATTTGTATTATTCCTTTATTTATTTCATTCAAGATTTATTTTTAGTTAAATTGCATTGTTTTGAATAGTTTATCAAGGGATTCTTTTGACAATGAAAAATAAAAGGAAAATAATACAGTATTTTCTAGTTTTTTCCCCCAAAAAAATAAAGGAATATTTTTCAGTCATCATTTGACTACAGTCTCATTTTGTAAAATAAATCGCGAGAGAATCGTATCGTGAACCCAGTATCATGAATCGAATCATATCGGGAGTTGAGTGAATCGTTACATCCCTACTTTGGACAGAGGTATTTCACACCATATCCAAGATAATAAACGTTAAGTTGAATCCCAACCCTCTTGTTGCTATGTTTGGGGTCACCGATGGAGTGGTACAGCTATCGATGTAAAAACAGCAGACCCTATCCTTTGCTTCTCTTCTGGTCAGGCGTGCCGTGCTGCTCAGGTGGAGAGACGCTGTCCCGCCCACACATGCACAGTGGTTAGCAGACATTATGTATTGCTTAAAGCTAAAGAAAATAAGATTCTCACTCCAACATTCAAAATGCACAATTTAATGAAATTTGGGGACCTTTTTGGAATTCTGGATGAAACATTTAAAAGCCTTGATCCAGAGGCAGCTTGGTTATTTTGCTCTTTCAGATGCATAATTAGATCTCAAATGTGACTGGGGATTGTATTGTATCTCATGACAACACTGGCAGTGATGGGATAGGGGTGGTTCTATAAGGGATGAAAAAAAATGTTTTTGTTTGTTTAAGTATTATAAGACATCCTGCTGCTGCTGCTGCAGGTCCACGCTTTAGCTTATTCACCATGTACAGGTAATAGCTTTGTTTTGGTGTGTGTACTATGACTCTACCTTTGTAGGAGTGGCTGTTGACTGTGCTAATATCCTCTATTTCCACTGACTGAACAGTGCTGTGAGCTTCATGTACACCATGTTTGAATTTCAATCAAAATGATTTTGACTAAAAGTGACAATAATGGGTCAACATATGAGACATTAGGTGGGAAAAGTGGTGGAAAGGGTTTATATGTGCAAAAAGTGTCTTGAAAGTGGAAAAAAATATGCGAAGAATGCATTGAAATTTGATGGAGAAGTGGCAGAAATTAGAGCAAAAATGCATTAAAAGGAACAAAAATATGGCAAGAAAAAGTGATGAAAATAGGTTTAAATATGGCAAGAAAAAGAAGACATTGGGTGAAATTGTTCAAAAAATATTCTTAGTTTCTTGAAGGGACCTGGTGACCCCCTCCCAGTGTCTCACAAACCCCAAGGTTGAGAACCCCTGCTTTAAGCTAATATAATATAAAGAGCTCTGTAGGTATAACTGAAACACAATGTTTTGGCTCTTTGATATTTCCACTTCCATCTGTTCTTGTCCCTCTGTAGTGCACATTTCTGCCCTAATAAAGAACAAGTGTTGGTCTCTCTGGTTTGCCGCCGTCCTCAGCTTTTCACCTGACAATGTGAGTGCAGAAGTAAAGGAGACAGAGGTCAAGTGGGGGACATTTGGAAATATATCATCTAAATCACAGCCTGCTGATGATGGAGTGCTTCCATAAAAACAACCATACAGTCAGTGAGACTTATAGAACGCAAGCTTTCGTTTGTAGATAATCTTCTTTAGGTGACACTAAAACTCCAGGAAAGGCCCTGATAGCACTTGAATAGATCAATCAAATCTGATAGTGTGTATTAAAGCTTTTGAGAGCGAGCAGAGTAAATGTATTGGCAGGGGTTATGATAAAGGATCAAGTGAAAAAGACTGGAGGGAGAAAAAAAAGAAGCAAAGAAAAGTAATTACTGCAGTCAGCCTGCCATCTAGTGGTAAAGATTAGTAATGCAATCGACTTCAGATTAACTCCATTTCTCATATAAAAGAAAAACAGATATGAAAATGTACATGTACATACATATACAGGATTTTTTTGTTACATTTTTATGAAAAATTAAATGAAACAAAATCAGCCATAACATATTGAAATCAAAATTGCGATAGAATCAAAATAATACACAAAATAACAATAGACAGGAGAGAAGAATGAAAGCAGCCAGTAATTTACATTCTTGCCAAAATTTCAGGTGATTGAACTAAATGAACTGTAGAAAGTGCTGGAAATTATGATTTAACACAACTTGTAAATTGAATTGTTTTGTCTAAATTCAACCATTTAATCTAATAAATACACAAATACTGACACTTGAGGCCAAAGACTGTCACCGCTCATCAAATAATGTGAACCTAAACTGCATTTACACATATTTAAAGAGAGGAATAAAGCAAGTAACTGTTATGCAACAGGAAAAACTCTGATCCAAAAGGCGTAGATGTTTTTGCAGGGTGAGACGAGTTGAGAACCCCTGCTTTAAATGGTCTCCAGTCTAGTTCTGTAGGCTACACAATCATGGGGAAGACTGCTGACCCGACAGTTGTCCAAAAGACGACCATTGAGACCTTGCACAAGGAGGGCAAGACACAAAAGGTCATGGCAAAAGAGGCTGGCTGTTCACAGAGCTCTGTGTCCAAGCAAATTAATAGAGAGGCGAAGGCAAGGAAAAGATGTGGTAGAAAAAAGTGTACAAGCAATAGGGATAACCACGCCCTGGAGACGATTGTGAAGCAAAATCCATTCAAATATGTGGGGGAGATTCACAAAAACTGGACTGCAGTTGGAGTCAGTGCTTCAAGAACCACAGACGTCTGCAAGACATGGGTTTCAGCTGTCGCATTCCTTGTGTCATGCCACTCTTGAACAAGAGACAGCGTCAGAAGTGTCTCGCCTGGGCTAAAGACAAAAGGACTGGACAGCTGCTGAGTGGTCCAAAGTTATGTTCTCTGATGAAAGTACATTTAGCATGTCCTTTGGAAATCAAGGTCTCAGAGTCTGGAGAAAGACAGGCACAGAATCCATGTTGCTTGAGGTTGAGTGTAAAGTTTCCACAGTCAGTGATGGTTTGGGGTGCCATGTCATGTGCTGGTGTTGGTCCACTGTGTTTCCCTAGTTCCAAGGTCAACGCAGCCATCTACCAAGAAGTTTGGGAGCACGTCATGCTTCCTGCTGCTGACCAACTTTATGAAGATGCAGATTTCATTTTCCAACAGGACTTTGCACCTGCACACAGTGCCCAAGCTACCAGTACCTGGTTTAAGGACCATGGTATCCCTGTTCTTGATTGGCCAGCAAACTTGCCTGACCATAATGCCCTAGAAAATCTATGGGATATTGTGAAGAGGAGGACGCCACACCCAACAATGCAGAAGAGCTGAAGGCCACTATCAGAGCAACCTGGGCTCTCATAACACCTGAGCAGTGCCACAGACTGATAGACTCCATGCCACGTTGCAGTAATTCATGCAAAAGGAGCCCGAAAAAAGTATTGAGTGCTGTACATCCTCATACTTTTCATGTTCATACTTTTCAGTTGGCCAACATTTCTAGACATCTTTTTTTATGCATCGGTCTTAAATAATCTAATTTTCTGAGATACTGAATTTTGGATTTGTATTAGTTGCCAGTTATAATCATCAAAATAAATAAACATTTAAAATATATGTGCGAAGTGAATTAATATAATATGCAAGTTTCACTTTTTGAATGCTATTACTGAAATAAATCTACTTTTTCATGATATTCTAGTTATATAACCAGCACCTGTTTATATCAGAAATACTTTAATTGACCTGGGTGAAATTGATTTTGTTGCAGTGGCTTCAAGTAGAAATTACAACAAGGTGAAAGGAAACACTACAAAAAATATTAATAATAAATACCTATATGATTAAAAGGTTGAAGCGAAAAGTAAACAAAGACCAAGACCATTATTATATTAACACAAGAATAAGAATGACAATTTAAATAAGGAATAAATATAAATTAATCAGCATGCAAATATGCATGCACATATCATATAAGTCTAATCAGCTGTTTGTACAATCAAAGAAAACTGATTTCAGAATCAGAATCTTAATTCATCACAGGGGGAAATAATTTAATTTAATTTAATTATTATTTGGAAAAAGTGATTATTTTTATTACTATTTATTACTATTTCAAGAAATTGAAAATGAGTTATATTTTGGTCCACGCAATCGATGCAATCTTCTAACGTACCACTAGATTGGGAATTTATGAAAACAAGTTCCCACATTTCCGACAGTCTTAAATGCATCTGTTGAGACGCATTTACGTTCCTGTTCAAAACCATAGACAACTACCGTCTACGTCACAGCCAATGCCACCATGTTGGATCAATGAAGCTTTTATTTTTAGAGCTCCCCCTGCTGACTGGATGCAGTAAAGGTCATAAACCCCGCCTCCTCAATGAAAACAAATGGGACGTGGGTCAAACTGTAAAGTTAAAATACTCGTCACATCATTTTTTTTTTCAAACCTAAACTCTGCTGTGATATACTATTATTATTTCTAATTCTATATTCACAAATGCCGTTTGGCAAAAATCTCGCCTTGATGGCCTGCTTTAAAAAGTGATATTTCTCTGTTATTTAAATGCATAAAGAAAATTATTAATGCCCATGCCAAGGAACTTTGTTCTCTTATTTTTTAGTTCAAATTGTTGTAATATCCCCTTCGTTGTTTCTTGTTCCTTTTTTAATTGTTGTAATATTTTCTGTGAAATGTCATTGAGTGGGAACAGCTACAGTGCACGTTGAATATGTGGTCTGATTGGGGAAGGCTGAGTGTGTCAGTGTTTTCAAAGCTACTGTGTATCAGCAATGGCAAAGGGAGTGGGAGAATGAGTCTAGAGGGAGGCATTATTTTAAGTGTCAACCTTGTGTGCAGGGCACTAGACTCCTGTGGGCAACTTGCCGATCAAATCAAGTTAAGATAACCAGATTAAGACTGGGGCATTGTGGACTAGCTGCATATTTAAATCGAATAGTCAAACATCCGGATGGATTATGTCAGTGTGGTCAACTTGAGACTATTTCCCATGTTCTACTGGCCTGTGGATGTTATTCTGTTGAAAGGGGAACGTTATTTAAAGAACTTTCAACTCTTGGGCTGACAGTGTTTTCAATAAAGTCAATATTTGCACCAAGAAGAGAGTCGATTTTAATAGATAAGGAAGTCGTGAGGTATCTTCAATCTTCCAACCTCTATTTGAGAATCTAAAATGGAGTGACTCTAAGTGAACAGAAGAGGGCAGCATTACGCTTCTTTTAGTGTACAGCCTGCCGGAAACCATTAGAGGAAGAAGACGCTACAGTGCACGCCCACTGTGTTGGATCAGGAAGTGGGCAGAGTCTTTCAGGAATCTCGAGTCGAGCTTAGGTTTAACGGCCGTTTTCAGACGACACGCTCGCCGTCTCCTCTTCGTTCTTTCGCGGCATTAACACCTCGGTTACATGTTGGGCGGCTTCCCTCCTGCTCCACGTTAGCTGCTAATGTCCGGATCGGGTCGCTTCGCTGACGAAGACATGACTTCCCTCACGCAAAGGACCTCGGGCCTCGTCCAGCGGAGGACCGAGGCCATCCGCAGCGCCGCCGCCGCCGACAAGGAGAGGGAGTCCGGCGGGGAGGAGGACGAGGCCCGCCGAGGGGAGGAAGACGACGACGACAAGGGGGATGCGAAGGAGACCCGTTTGACACTCATGGAGGAGGTGTTACTCCTGGGCCTCAAGGACCGAGAGGTGTGTGTTTGAGCTGTCAGCCTGGCGTTACTGATCTACTGGTTCCCCTGTCAATTGGTGACTGACGACTTCGTCAGCAGCTAAAACTACGCTACGTGTGTAAAACAAATAAAGACACTCAATTGTCGTAAGTGTCCGGAAGTTTGCAGATGTTTACTTTAAGTTACTAGAGTTGTCTTTAGGCTAGAGTGTCACATTGTAAATGTACATTAGCAGTTAGCATGTACACAAGTTAGCATAAAATATTAGCTGTACATTTCAAGCCCACTCATTAAACCTAAACTCGACACTTTTTTTTGTTTGTTTTTGTTTCAATTTTTTTTTTTAAATCCATGGTGTATGCAAAGTTTTAATCATTATGACGTCTAACACCTTAGTGTGAACTGGTGATTGTTTACAAAGACTGTTGTCAGGTGAAAATTGGACATTAATTAACACGAAAGCTAATATGAATTGCTACAGTTTAGCGTATAGCTCAACGGAGTCGTTTCCATCTAAACGTTTTAAAACAAAGAGCTTTTGTGCACTAGTAATGAATTGTGACCGTTCTTTAGCCGGTGTGTGACACAGGAATTACACTGACCTCTAGCGATATTTAAGAGCATTGTGGGTTTTACGTGGACTTGTAACCAAAAACAGTTTATTTATTTTGGAAATATTCCGTCTCCTCTAACAATATTTCAAAACAGGTATAAGTATCAAACTGTTTATCCACCCAGTCATTTTTTAAATAGGCAGATTAAAAAGCTATAATAATAATTAAAATAAACAAATGTATACGGAGTTTAGGGTTGGTTGACCATATGATTTCCAAAAAAGTGAACACTTGTGCCAAATCCGGCAGTATTCAACATTTTCTTGAATCTACCTTGTTATGGCAAATTACAATAGAGTAGATAAATATGTTATTGTCCATAAGGTTTTAAAATCAATTTCTCTCTTCATAACAAAGACTTAAAAACAATCTGAAATCAGCGTTGACTCGAGTCTATCACCTTTATTATGCATTACAACAAACCGTCCTTAAAAAACCTCAAAAACCTTCTTAAAATCTCGCTATCATTGAAACAATGAGAAATGTCTCCTACTATAACAAAAAAAAACCTCAAGGCTTACAAAACATTAAATAATCTTTAAATATACACTTAAATAAATAACTGACCTTAACTTCCTATAGGATAAGTTTCTCTGAACCTCCATGGAGGTTTTATCCTCCAGGAGAGTTTTCCTGCTGACATTTTTTAATTAAATCCACCAGTATTTGGGTCTCTTTCAGTCGTTCTCTTCTGCGTGTCTGACGATTTCGTCAAAACAAAGTGGTATCTTTAATGATTCCGTCACGTGTACGTAGAATTACCGTAATAATGAACCATTGGCTGAGAGCAAATCTTTAGCTTTCAGAAACTGCTGGTATTTCTCCAATAGAGCAAATATTAGCAGAATTTAACTTTGTATTTTTAACTAAAGAAATTGTCTAGTTGCGTCAAGGATGGATTGTACTTTAATGTAATGTCCTCCACTTCCCATCACTCTTTCCACTGCACCTGTTTGCACACACAATGCATCTAGCGGCATGTTTGTTTAGCAACGTCTCATTCAATAATATTAAGCCAACTCTACAATTTAGGTTTTTACACTGTGTCACATGGTCCAGTTGCATAAGTAAACCCACTTGCTAGTTTTTTTTTTTTTTATGGTGTGACACAATACCAGTCTTGCAGCAGCACAGGGTTTCCTGATAAACGACTTCATGGTAATAAATACTGTAATTGTAAGTGGACACCTAGACTACCTTGCCTTCTTACTAGAATAGTTTCATTGTTGTTCGCCATTTGAGAGTTCAGGTAAAAAAAATTCCAGGCTCTTAAGGATTTCAACACTTTGCAGCATTTATATTATTGCATTATATTTATATACATAACAATAATTTACGTACGAGACCTTTTGAATTATCGGGAGACTCAAAATTTTAGGCGTTTCCTGGAGGCAACCATTTCTAACGAAACCAAACTAAGGCTCAGTTCCAGGAATTAATTGCATCCTCTTACTCAGTGTTTTGTTCTATTCATGGTACTTTGATGAACATGTCGTCACAGAACGAGGCCGACGTAAAATGGACCTGAATATGAATCCTGATACTTTTAATTCAAATAAAGTCTAACCAGAAAGACAATTCTGGGTTATATTTGCTGATGCAAAATGCCACACTGGCACATTTATTAACAAACAGCTGCACAATATGTGCCACTTTTTGCTTTTTCTCCTCTAAGGGACAGCACGTGTGAGTGAATTCTGTCGTGTGGCTTATTTAGGGGAAGGTCTGGGTTAGAACACACTCAGAAATCCATCTAACTGTCCTTTTCATGCTGTAATTTAATACAAAATAAGATCAAATATATAGACATTATTATGATTAATGTAGGCAGTATTGTAATTTTGCCAAAATACCATCCAAATACAAAAATTCAATTAAACTCCAAAATATTTACAGAGCTCAGTTTTCTTGTTCTTACATCACATGGCGGCAGTCATGTTTAATCTCAAAATCTCACAAATTGTCCTCAAATTATTCCACAATATTTCCCCAATTCCCAAAATCAGGGAAATTTAAGTGACGATCCAGCAGAGACTGATATTCTCACATACTTTATCATTTATATATAATTTATACGTGGAAGTGAAAACTAGGGCACGTTAATGTTGAATTTTCTATTTTCCCAACCTAAAAAATGTGGCCCACTTGAGCTCAAACTGGTCTGTGTTTGGCCCCTGAACTAAAATGAGTTTGACACCCCTAAGTTAAAGGAAAGTTTGTTTGTTGGTTTGGTTGTTTGAATCTCCTGGCTCTGGAAAGAATCATTTTTATTGTAATTCTGCATTCTTGGTGGGATATAAAAAGTTATTTTGATCAATGTGGCACTAAAATCTTTGCAGATTAGCTAGCTGACCTGAAAGGGAAAAAACAGCCACATCTCTTGGCTAAAACACGTTGTAACTTAGTATCTATTTTTGAAAATATCTTAGCCCTAGGCTACAATCCAGTGATACATCAACCCAAAATAACTCTACACCCACTGAAAAGAAGTTGATTGTATGGCAGCTGGTTTATTTGACCTTTGCTATTGTAGATAGGTTACCTTACCTTATTAGATAGTGAACGAGCTGGTTTGTCTTTTGGGGGAAAAAACACACTTCACATATTGAAAACTTCTTCCAATCAAAGCCTATGTTTTATTCACCTGGATCAATCTGGCAACACTAAAAAAAACATGCCCTGAGTCATGGTGCTTAAGTGCGGTTTCTTTTACGGTTGTTTACTCATGATTTAAGTGAGTGATGTGACGTGACTGGCCCCAATATCACGCTAATCCATGGCGAACACGCACCTTTAACCACGTCAGCTAAGCGAACTCCCTCTCCGCCTTCTTTTACCCGTCAGGGCTACACGTCTTTCTGGAATGACTGCATTTCTTCTGGGCTGCGCGGGTGTATGCTGGTGGAGCTGGCCCTCAGAGGGAGGCTGCAACTGGAGGCCTGTGGCGTCAGGAGAAAAAGCCTGCTGGCCAGGAAGGTGAGAAAGTGGAAATGATGGAGAGAACAATGAATCAATGTGTAAATTACCAAATGATCAAGTCAATTTTATTTATAGAGAATATTTAAAAACCACAGATGTTGACCAAAGTGCTGGACAGAGGTTATGCAAGTTTACACAAGTAAAAGAAAATGAGATACAATAAATAAACATACAAAACCAATAATGCCAGTTCTCAGTCATTTTTATCATAATTCAGTTGTAAATTGTTGTAAGAACTCTAAATTTTTCCAAAATCCATGCAATTTTTCTCAATATTCCACAAAATCTCTCCAGATAAAAATTGGTAAAAAAAAAATAATAAACAAATCAAATGACATTTAAGTAGATATTGTTGATGCCTTCCATACTTTGTCTAATTTATAACTGGGAGTGCAAACTTAGGCACATTATTGTTTAAATTGTTCGTTTTCCACCTAAAACCTGTGACCCACTTGTGATTGAACTGGTCGTATTTAACTCTTGAACTAAAATGAGTTTGACACCCCTGTTGTACATCATGCTACCCATTGTTTACCGTCCTTATCAGAAATAAAACAATCAAGTTATAGTTAACGTTGTGTAAAATAAAATGATGCTAGTGCTACCTCTTTTCTGAGCCTAGTTTATACGTTGTTTTCTAAATTTTTCTCTCCAACAGCTGAAAGAACAGAATAATGCCATATTGTTATTGTTAGAACTTGGTCAACAGTTTCAGATTTTGTAGTGTTATCTTAAATAACATGATTGATTACTCACTAAATTGATCCCTTCAGCTCTATTTGCAATTAATCTGTATAGCATAAATAATGTAAGTTGGTTTAAATAAAGGTTATCTTATCTTTTCTGTTAAGAAAAAGGGTTTCGATGGAGCTCCTACTTTATTTTTGTCTTCAGTTGGAGTTCACGTTAATGTTTGTATTAAGGTAAAAAAAAAAACTTTTGTCCTCACTAAAGGCCTTAATGATTAGCCATTACTTTTTAATCATCCCAGCCTGTTAGATATTAACACAGCGATACGTGTACGACACTTGACAGTCTGAGTGTGAAAGACATTTCTTTTCTTACATTTCCTATCCACCGTACTCCTGTTTGCACAGGGTGGGAATCCAGTTTAGAGTTAAAACTGGAGTTACCTAAATCCTTTTTTAAATGTTCTTTTCTTTTTTTCCAAGGTGATCTGTAAGAGTGACTCCCCAACGGGGGACGTGCTTTTGGACGAAGCGCTTAAGCACATTAAAGAAACTCAGCCTCCAGAAACCGTCCAGAACTGGATAGAGCTACTGAGTGGTGAGATGAGGAAAACATGCGCCAATCCTTTCCTAACTAGAACTACTTTTAGTGATCCTACTGAGTCATCCACAGTTCTGACACAGTATTATAATCAGGACAACAGGTTTGACTTGTTTGGTTTGCGTGATAGGATATAAGTAAACCTTGAGCAATCTCCAAAGCTCCTATTAGGGTCATTTACAGTCATGACTGACTGAGCTTTTAAGAAATAACTTCCCAATGGTTTCCTTTATCAGTGTTTACGTTGCTTCTTAGGAGAGACCTGGAATCCCCTGAAGCTGCACTACCAGCTGAGAAATGTCAGAGAGCGCCTGGCCAAGAACCTGGTGGAGAAGGGCGTGCTTACGACAGAGAAACAGAACTTCCTGCTCTTTGATATGACCACACATCCACTCACCAACAGCACCATCAAACAGGTAGTGAAGATGACCTCGCCTCAGATTCATTTCAGTTCTGTTTCATACCTCATGATTATTGAAGAACCACTCAGTGGCAAATACTGCATTGTCCTTTTCGAGTGCAGGTGTGGTCTTTTGAAATGCCACCAATAACTCAGATCTTGTAAGATACAGTCTGAGATGTAAAAGGTTGCAATTGCTACTTGAAATTTTGTTTTGCATTCGTATTGTCAGAATAGATTCATGCATTACATTGTGGGATGTGGATTCCGTAAACGGTTGTCGAGAAGTTGTTTTTTTTTTTTCCATTGTTATTGTGATTTCTTCTGTTCCTTTGCCAGACAATGAGGACAGTGATTCACTCAACACTATTTTTGTTGTAGTTTTGTTCCCCATGATATTGCCACACTTTGTGAAACATTCAATTCTGGCGGGATTTGGATCTTTCTGTGCAAAACCCTAAATAGACATGTACTATTTTTTGCCATGACTCTCAGTTCGTGAATACACCGGAAGAGTGTTGGGAAGTCACTTTGGAAGAGTTTTGGGGTTAAACACATTAAATAAGAATGAAGTAAAAACTACTTCTTTTCATATGTCTGCAGGACTCCACATCCCGCAATGCATGTTTATGGTGGAGATGAAAACAAACTTTCAAGTGGCAATTTCACCCGTCTAGATCCTTATTTCTAGCAAAAGATTTTCAATTGATTGAGGCCTATATTCGTATAAATACTACTACATATAAGGAGTAAGCTACGGATTTGTCTGATTTTTACAACAAAAAAAAAAGTTTGTCTCCAGAAGCTTTAAGATTTTGAAAGAAAGCCCTACCCTTATCTGCGTGAACTTTTTCAGTTTCAGTTCTATTGTTTGTGGTAATACATCTCTCTGATCCGTGTTGCTCTTTACAGCGCCTTGTTAAAAAGGTCCAGGATTCGGTTCTGGAGAAGTGGGTGAACGATCCTCACCGTATGGACAAGCGCGTCCTCGCCCTGATCCTCCTGGCTCACTCGTCCGACGTCCTGGAGAACGCCTTCGCCCCGCTCCAGGATGAACAGTACGACGTTGGCATGAAGAGAGTCCATTCTCTGCTGGAGTTGGAGCCTGAGAAGGAGAGCATAAAGCCCAATGCCAATGAACTGATGTGGGCCGTGGTGGCTGCGTTTACTAAATGAAAAAAAAAAAAAAACACCCAATTGGTCGGACTGAAAGATCTGTTTATGATCTGCATTATTTAATTGGTTGAAGGACTTCACTTAATGAGACAGACTTCATTTTGATGAGACAATCGAGATTTGTTCGGGGAGCCTGTTTATACATCGATTCTGGATGGCATTTTGGTGGTAGTCCATAATAACAGTGCAATCTGATTGGTGGCGGGCTTCACCATGTAATCAACTGAGTTGGTTGGATGGAAAACGGCTGCTGTCACACACACGTTAAGGAAGAAATCAGCAGCAGCAGCTGGATTCATTACAGCCACACTACAGACAGATGAGACTTCAGAGCAGCAGATGGAAACAGGAGTCACGGTGGAAATGAAGATACGAACCGGGGCCAAGTTTTTGCTTCTTTTTCAAAATAAAAAAGGAAACAACCTCCCTCCATTAACATCAAGGTGTGGCCAGAGCGCGAGCGCTGGACTCCACACTCTACCGCACATTTATGCAAATGACAGGTCACAACCATGGCGGATGCTCCTCGCACTCATGCAGGTCTTCTGCTTTCAACGTATCATTCCTACCTGTGTTAGGAGTCCATGCTTCTTACAGTTAGTGTTCGATCAGACAAATTGAATGTTTCACCAATCTTCTCACTTTCATTTTTTTGTTTCAATTTTTCCTGAGTTAACCTTAAAGGATGAAAGAAAGAACGTGTGTCATTTGGCTCTCACAAATGAATAACTCCTCCAGCCTGACCAAACTTTACTTAAAAAAAAATGTCATCTCGTCTTCCATTTTATTTATTACGCTCATGGATGCTTGGAGTAGCCTTCCCATTTATCAAATACTTTGCACAGTTATTTTTCTAGGTAGAACGGTATTTATAGGGGATTTTTTTTCCTGGGTTCAAGCAATTGGTTTGTAAAAATGAGCCTGAAATTATTCAAATTCAGCAAACATGGTCGAAAGAAAAACTGTTGGAAATGCTCTTAAAAATCATTCCGGAACGTTATTTTTTTTTCTTTTCAAATTTGTTTATTAGGTTTTCCGGAATATTGTTTAGAGAAGCTGTATGTCATGATATTTCCAAGTCTTGGTGACTCAAAATGCACCAACAACAGAGATTTTGAACTTCAGCATAACAAACACCAGATTTACATTGGTCTTTGATGACTGCTTTACAAAACGTGTTTAATGTTGGATACATGAACTGGCATCTGGTTATTCATATTCACACTTCCATGTTTTTTTTTTTTTCACACTTTTTCCTGGTGATGTAAACTGACTCTTCAAAAAAAATAAAGAGACACTACAGTTAATTCAGTAACAGAACTTGTCCAAAAAGAAATCACGGTGTAATGAGGGTTGTCTTTTTACTTTTGTGATTTTTGTGAATGGAGTTGTCTTTGATCTTTTTAGAGATAATATAAGAACGACCTGCACACCAAACACAATCTTCTTGTGTCCATTAAACATGTTATAATTGGGCTAAAATGAACCCCTTGTCATAACTAAAACAACCTGAAAGTGACTCAGAAAGGCCTGCCAACACCTCAGATCTATTTTTAAATGAGCTCCACTCATTTCGTCCAATCAGTGCCATCTGTTGAGTTAAATAACCAGTTAATTCATTGCATACTAATTTTCGTTTTTTTTCCCACGACTGATATGTCAACAATAACGAAGAGAACGGTTGCGATGGCTTTACAGCTAAGAGACCATGCATGCTCCGGGTGGAGGGCTTTAGGTACTTGTGATGTAGCCACAGAGAAAAAAAACACACGGCTCGTATGTAATAATTATTAGTCATTTTATGTGTACGATCTAACAGAAGTCAATGAAAGGGATCTTCTCTGCTATCCTCTATAATTCTGAATGCTTTTTGTATTACCACACAAAATAAAATCAAGATCTTTTAAGTGCCTGAATTCAGACTGTTCTGCAGTGTTTGTTTTTATTTCGTTGACTCCTAAAAATTTCTAATGTTACAGTTTCATTTGAACTGTTTTTGAGGAAATTTACTTTGATCTAACATGTTTCGACTGACAACTGCCAGTCTTCTTCAGAGGCGTCTGCTGATTGCTTTGGTGTGTCCTTGACTTCTGCGCAATAATTCCAGAAAGTTCATTTTGTTTTACTTTAACATATCATTCAAAAAGACAAAATGAACTTGGTGGAATTATTACGTGGAAGTCAAAGACACATCAAAGTGATAAGCAGATGCCTCTGAAGAAGACTGGGCGCTGTTATCACAATGTGAAATAAAGACAGGTCATTGATACTTTTATTTTTTTTTTTTACCTATTTTCCCATGGTACACCTGTGTTTTTTTTTTTTTAAACTTTCTACATGCAACATTGGAAAGAAGCGGCGTACGTCATTTTTCGCTCAGAACAAATATGTACTAGATCAGTGGGCCACAGTTTTTAGATGGTAAAAAACAATTTCAATATTATTGTGCCCTAGTTTGCACCAACAATAAGTGACATATCTGTCCCTGCACGATCTTCACTTAAATGTAATTATGAAATTAGACTCATTTTTATAAAATTTTGTTGAATTTTCTAAAATTAATTTTTCAAACATTGCAGGATTAAGCATCTTAACAATTTTGGATTGAAAATGACAGCCATCATGTGATAAGATGATGGCTTTGATATTTCATAATGCGAAAGACAAGGAAACTGGCAGTTGACAGTCGAAACATGTCAGGAGATCAAAGTAAATTTCCTGAAAAACAGTTGTCTGAATGAATGAAACCTTAACATATTATTCAAAAAGAACTTGCTGTAATTATTACATGAACTGATCTGGAAAAAGTCAATGACATTTAGAAACTGATACTTAAGTACCTGTTTAGACAACAGATGACATGAAACTACCACTCAGAGTTGCATTTAACAGATTTTTTTAATGGTAAAACATGCCCAGATTGTCTTGTTTCATCTTATATAGTAGGAACTATGTCACCTGTAACACACACATATATATATCCATACATATATGTATTGTGCTTTACACTTGTATTCACCGTCACTACAGTATCACTCCTTAAACAGTAGTATACACAGCGATAGTCTTCACCAATACACCGTAAGACGTTTACCCTTACACTTTTTCTCCAAGTCATTAGGTCATAACGCAGCCTTTTTTGAGAGTATAACATGTGCAAACGTCATGAACATGTGATAAACCAACTACAGAAACACCATCCAGGTTGTCCTTGAGTCCAGTGTGGATCCATGGATCAAAAACATCCCGATATGTGCGTCTACTTCATCTAAGCATGTAGAAGAAGTGAGACAGTTCACATGCAGCAGCAACAGCAGGTTGAGAACTGCTGTTTGAATCACCGGTGTTATGGCCGTACCGTCCATAAATCCAGATCCTTCTGCTTTTGATTCCCACTTTTTTTGTTGTCGAAACTCTTATAACTCTTGGCAAAACTTCAAATGTTCCTCATTTGATTTTGGCCAAAGTCTTGTAGTTCCTGATGAACATCTCGAGGAGTTTACGTCTCCAGTAGAGCTCGTCTCCGATCAGTCGCAGATCATGTCCGCAGCAATGAATGGCAACAGTTAGCTCTGAGGAGGAAATGCCAGAGTTTGGATCAGACATGATAATCCCAGTCAAAGGCATAACCAAAGCACAAAGAATATCATAGAAATGTTCTTTAATGCTCACCTTTGCTGGCCATTTTCTTAGGATTGTATCAGGACGAAGGGGAAAGTTGAGCCTCTCTTCCTGCTTCGTGCTTATAAAGTGTTGTATTTGTTGCTTTGACAAGACAGAACAGGTTTGACCTAATGATAGCATAGCGAGGTTATATACTGCTGGTTGCGTCACAGGAATCTCCCCGTCAGTCTGGGCTGTCCTTCCTCTTCTGACGTGCTTTGACGTACATTTCACTTTGTTTACTGTAAGTTTATGGTTTACTTGAAATCAGTCCCTTCACAAGCATGTAAAGCCAAATGTGTTCCAATGATTGAACCTCTGTAAAGTGCTTTATAATCAGAATTCATTTTAAAAATATGTTTACATATATTCTAATTTATTATATTAAATACTTTATTTTTTTTTTTTTACATTATGCTTTTTTTCGACATTAGCCACTGCTTTCATAACCTGCCATAAATATTTTCTATTGCTGTTTTGACCATTTTTTTTAATTATTTTTTTGTATTTGTAATTATTATTTTTTTTTATATATATTATTATAAATCAGCCCTCTTAGTCTCACAAATCTTTCGATTCGATTTTTAGATTTTTTTTCCAATGCACTTAAAAATGACTGCAGACATCAGATATATTGTCAAGAGTGCAACTTTATGGCTGTAATTGTCCTCAAGAGTTAAAATGCATAGAACAATCCCAAAATCAAAAGTAAATGAGGCTCTGTCATTCATCTATTTCAAGCTTTAACCCAGGTTTAAGCAAAAGTGCAACAGCAACTTCACAATAGCTCAAATTTTCTGATTAAGAAATCACTAACAGATAACTACATATTTTATAACATATAACAGTACAACTAAAATAACAATAAACTCTTCCCATGGCATCTCAGCATAGTGCAAATAAAACTAAAACTAAAATTAAATATGCCTGTGGCACACATATAGCCTACTCAAAGGGTAAACAAATGTAAACAAAGAAGGGACTAGCTCACATCGCGCTACGGTAACCCACAAGGACGGAACGTGGAAAAGTCAGAAAAAACTGTGGTGGGAAAAATAAATTAAAAATTATATATATATATATATATATATATATATATATATATATATATATATATATATGTTTTTTTTTTTAAACTTGAATTTTCAAAATAAAAATCATTTTTATCTAAAGATTCAATAAATCGATTAAATCAATCTTTTGCCCAGCCCTACTCTCACAATAAAATACTCTTCAACACAAGCATGTAAAGTGTGTTCCATTGATTAAATCTCCGTAAAGTGCTCTAAAATCAAAATTAAATTAGAATAACATTTTAAAAATGTTTACATGTATTTTATTGTATTTGTTTATTCATTTTTTTACATTCTACTTTTTTTTAATTTAATTTTTTGATTCATTCATTTCCATTACTCTATAACAAGTCCTATGACATACTGAAGGTTAGGTTACAGGTTACTACAGCAGCTTAACACGTAATTTAAAAACAAATGTGGTCAAAACAAACTTAAAACACGAGCTACTACTTTCATAAGCTGCCATAAAGATTTGTTATTGCTGTTTTTATTATTATAATTATTTTTTATTTATAGTTATAATTTTATTTTATCTATTTATTACTATAAATCAGCCCTTTCACAATAAAAGACTTAAGCACAAGCATGTAAAGCCAAGTGTGTTCCATTGGTAAGACCTCTGTAAAGTGCTCTAAATTTTTATTAAATAAGTTATTGTATTTATTTATTCATTTAGTCATTTTAATAAAAACAAACTTAAAACATGAGCTACTTCTTTCATAAGATGCCATAAAGATTTGTGATTGCCGTTTTTTTTAAATTATTATTATTATTTTTTCTAATTATTATTAATATTTTATTTATTTATTTATTATCAAAAATCAGCCCTCTCACAATTAAATACTCTTCCACACAAGCATGTAAAGCCAAGTGTTCCATTGATAAGAGCTCTATAATCTGAAGTAAATTAGAATAACAGTTAAAAATATCTTTACATATATTTAAATTTATTTTACTGAATGAATGATTTTATAAAAGTTTTTATGAAATCATTTAAGATGTAACATACTCCAAAATTGATATTTTAAATGAGAATTTTTTTACATTTCTCTTTGCAAAATATGAATAAATAATTGTCATGACATACTGAGTTTAGTTACAGGTTACCAACGGCAGCTTAACTCTTAATTTAAAAACAAACGTTGTCAAAACAAACTAAAAACATGAGCTACTGCTTTCATAACCTACCATAAAGATTTATTATTGCTGTTTTTATTTTTCCGTGTACAGATCAGTAGAACAAGGAGCAGCAGGGACTCTTTCTGCAATAATGAGCTGATAGTGACGATAACATTTGTGTCGTGGCTAACATGTGATACTATTGTTTGCAACAACACATTTCTTCCTCTTTAGGAATTTTTACAGACCTTTTTTTATTCAGTCAGTGGAGCAAGGCATGCATGATCTCACAACAACAGAGGGAAGTGAGTTGGACAGCTGCTACGTGGAACTCACGTGTGAACTTGTGTGCACCGCCATTTTACATTTTTTTCTGTGATTCCCCTCCCGACCAAACATGTTCAAACTTGTCCATGGAAAAAGAAACGAATCTATCAATCTATGATCTATCTATGCCTGCTGTAACAAATAATAGTGTTAGTTGTTAACTTCCTTGTTTTGTTTTCCATCTTACAGGTTGTCTGTTGTTGTCACAACCTGAAGGTTTGGAGCCTTATTTGGAGTTGCTCTAACTCACCTCATTTCATATTCAACAATAACAAAAACAAAAATTTGGGTAGCTGGAATTTCTTTAGAGAAACACAATAGACGGCTAGTGTGTGACTCATATAACCTTACAACACACACGAGGAGGAGGAAACTTAACTTCTCGGAAAAGCTGGAACTCAACCCGGACTCAATTGTAGTCCAAAGTGCTTTGCAAGATTTTATCAACAAACTTTGACAAAAGGTAAAAATCATAAAAGGTTTAGAGCAGTGTTTTTCAACCTTGGGGTCGGGAACCCATGTGGGATCGCCTGAAATGTCAAATAATTGATAAAAATAAAAATAAAAAACAAATTTTTCAATTTTGCTTTTTCAAAATAAAACACAATCTTAAACAACTATTTTATAATTTCACTACAGCCGGGCCTGTGGAACATCTTCGCACTAAATAGCACGTACCACGTTTCTGAGAATTCAGTGAAATGACTCGGTTCTACAGAGTAAAACAAATAAAAGTGTGCAATGTAAAATGGTAATCTACGTTGTACTAAGTTCCAATAAATTTAGAAATTACCGGAAAAGTCTCGTTTTTCTATTAGCTCTGTCTGCTAGCGCATATCATCTCTTCTTCACAGCAAGAATATCTGCATGCCAACCGACCACTGGGTTATCAGTGCCCTCTGCTGGTCCAAACAAATATCTGACGTAAATACAGTGCAATGACTGTTTTTTTTTTTTTAAAAAGTCCAATTATTAAGGCACAAAATACATTTTCAGTTGCACTTTTAAAAACAAAAAGATCTATTATGCAGTTTTGCATTGTTTACTATAGAACCAGAATTTAAATTAATAGGCTTCTTCTTCATTTGTATTATTCCTTTATTCATTCAAGATTTATTTTTAGTTAAATTGCATTGTTTTGAATAGTTTATCAAGGGATTCTTTTGACAATGAAAAATAAAAGGAAAATAGTACAGCATTTTCTAGGAATATTTTTCAGTCATCATTTGTCTACAGTCCTATTTTGTAAAATAAATTGTGAGAGAATCGTATCGTGAATCCAGTATCGTGAATCAAATCGTATCTGGAGTTGAGTGCATCGTTACATCTTAATCGCAATATTTGACTCACAAATAAATGAGAAAACGGCTTTAATGGAAATTGCCTAAAAAAGGAGGGTGAGCCCCCGGGCCCCTAATAGAATTATGTGAGGCATATAATAATCATAATCTACGTCGAATTACCTTTGAAATGGTATATCACACGACTATGTTCCCATAAATTTGGAAATTACCAAAAATGAGGGATGGGCCTCCGGACCCCATTTCAAAAAAAGGCTCCGAGCGTCTCATCATATTCATTCATAAAGTATTCATACCAAACTGCATTCCTATCTAACGAGAACTAATACAGGAGTAGTCATTTGAAAAATGGAGCCCCGAGGGTCCCCCTGGCGCCCCCCGTGACACGTATGTAGTAATGGGCCCCATGTATATATTAGTATGTGCCAATGATTTGGTACCACCAACCGTCGTAATATTTGACTCGCAAATAAATGAAAAATCGACTTTTTTTCTTTTGGGGCCCCAAATTAAAAATCGGGCTACGAGCGTCGATGCGTACACATCCATAGATTATAGCTATCAAAAATCAGCTCGATCCGCTCACGAATAACAGAGGAGTAGAGATTTTAACTAGTGTACACAACAAGAAGAACAAGAAGAACAAAGTGAGTGGCGTTTTGAGTCCGGTAGCTCAGCCAAAAAAATAAAGGAGGAGCTAAAAACTAAAAGTAAAGTACCAGAGGATCTAAGGGTTCATCTGGGTTCATTAACTAAAACCATCTCTGATAGGTTGCCTCAGTCTGGGGCGAGGCCATAGTGCTTCATAATCTACTAAAATAATCTAAAGTTTTGTATTACCTTTATTCAAAATGCTTTGCTGTTTCCAACTGTGACTGTCCAAGGGGAAGAATCTAGTTTCCTTATTAGAAAAAAAGAGATCAAATCACAATCTCATTCAGATATCAAATATTCTATAACATATAGGGTTACGGGTGGCAGGCATTTTGTTTAGGAATTTGATAAATAGAAAAAAGTCATTGATTTAGGGTTACAGGAATTTTAACCTTATAAACAGAACAATATTATATAATTAAATAAAAAGATAATCAATTTAAAAGACCCTGAAAAATAACTTGATAAATACATTAAAAAAAAAAAAGTAGTATGTTGGACACTTTAGATGCAAAAAATTATATAATCTGATGTTGATTTTTTTTTTTTGCTAATATCTAAAGAAGCTACCAGTAAAAAAAAAAACAAGTAAAGTAAAATAATAAATAAATCTAAAGTCATAATTATTAGATATCATGATATTAAGTCATAACTCTGAAATATATCATGTTTATGAGATAATGATTATGGGATGATTATCAGATCTCATAATTATGACCTACTATAATTCTTACTTAGTAAAAATTCATTATTATTTTACGTTAGCTAGTTTATTTTATTTTTTAATAGAATCTCATAATTACGATAGTATCTCATATTTATGACCTAAAAAATTTCATTACTTTCATTTCATTTACTTTTCTTAGGTTTTGTGGGGTTTTTTTTACTGGCGAGAATGAGCTTTTCGTAAATATCAAACCAGTAATTCAATTAATATCTATAATTGTAAAAATAGTTTTACCAGACACAGTGATTAGAAAATCACTTCAATTATTGTTTGGATATTATATTACACTTCATCATAGTCCATTTTTTTTTTCAACTTTTTCAGAAAATAATTTGGAACCCAATAACCTTAAATTGTTTAGTTTTTTGTTTTGTTTTTTTGTTTTAAGTCGTTAACCAGGGGCAGACTTCCTAATTCACAGGCTACCTGATGACACATAAAACTTTTCCAAACTAGTTGATGTCACAGTGAAAAAAAACACTTCAATTATGAATTTTGAGTAACATTTTTGTAAAATGTAACCTTAAGAAGCACGAAAGGACCACTAATAATCCTTGAACCACACTTTAGAAAACAGTAAAAGTATGCTAACTCACCTTGTTGTAGCTCCATCCATTAGCAATCAGGTGGCAGCACGCGCCCGCTCACTGGAGTGGAACCTGACTGCGCATGCGTCACTTATCAGATAAATAACCTGACAGGAACGTCTCCACCGTCAGTGTCTTTAGGAGCGCGTCCACGCAACATGAGAAACCTTCATTTTAAAGACTTCTTCTGGGTAAGAGGTCGTTTTTTACTTTATGATTTATTAATTTAGGCTTTTTTTTTCACAATTCAAAAGCTGTTATGCTTTCAGCTGTTGTTTCATCATAGAAAAATGTACTTTCCCTTTTTTTGTCCATTTAAATGTAGTCAGTTATTTCTCGTCCTCGTAGCGGGATGGAGCCTGAAAAGTGTAAAAAAAAAAAAAAAACCTAAATAAATGCATTAGAATTATTTACTCTGTATTCATATATTTCATCTAATTACTGAAGTAAAATTTGATTAACTTGATATGTTTTCCTCATTATTAAATTGTGATTTTCTATGAATAATGACAACAAAAAATGAAAAAATGGGGAAAAAAATATTATTCTTTACCCCCACAATCTCAAACAAACGTATTAGATTTATTTACTTCGTATTCCTATATTTCATCCCACTAGTAAAATTTAGTGAACTTGATTTATATAGTATTTGACTTAATTATAGGTGTTACTTCTCTAACATCCTACATTAGTTTACACTAGTGTTTTTCAACCTTGGGGTCGTGACACCATGTGGGGTCGCCTTGAATTAAAATGGGGGTCACCTGGGATGTCAACTAATTAATCAAAAATTAGTGATTCAAATTAGATTTGTGTTTTTTTATTATTATTATTAAGTTATTATTCTCTATGAATAATAATGGAAAAAAGAAAGAAAAGATTAGATGTTATTATTATTATTATTATTATTATTAATAATAATAATAAACGATTATTCCCTATAAATGATAATGAAAAAAAAAATGAAAAAAGTAAAAGAAAATGAAAAATTAGGCAAAAAAGAAAACAAATATTCTTTATCACAATCTCAAACAAAAGTACTCTATATTTTCACTTTCTCAAATAAAATGCAGTATGAAAATAAAAAACTCTGGGGTCGTCAGAAATTTGTGATACAAAAAATGGGGTCACGAGTCGACCCAAAAAAGGTTGTGAACCACTGGTTTACAAACAGTGCCATGCTGATAATAGCTTCAAATCTTTGTTGAACATTTATTGTGCATGCATTTATGATAGATATCCACTAAGTTAATATTTGTTTTTTTTTTCTCTCAGAACCTGGAGTTGACCTCCACTAAAGGTTATGAAGCAATCATTCAGTATCTCAATGAAGGCAAGAGAACCTGCAAAGAAGTGGAGGATTTCATGAAAGCCAGGTAATACCTTTATTTATACACACAGACGCAGTCATGCAACGTGTCTTTAGGACGGCTCTACTTTAGCCGACATCAGCAGGATTTTAACCAATCTCTGCTGCACTAAGTAAGTGTGTTGCAACCAAGACGGCATAATTATTATTCCACAGTGTAATGATGATGATAGGATTCATAATTACTACTAGGCGTGTGTTTTATGAAAAAGCAAGAATGTATTGTGAAGTGTCTTATTTTCACTGATTTAGATCACAATCAATGGGAAATATTCAAACAAGTAAAACAAAAATAATCAATATTGTTAGAAATTATACCAATATGCCAACTTACCCATTATGTACACATTTTTACCTAACCAATACATATCATGGAACAAGGTTAAGTGACTTAAATAAGATATAATAAGATCCAGACTTTATCCTGGTGATTATAATCCTTAACGGGTTAGTCCCCGCCCCCTACAGGGATTTATAAAGAAAAATGGAAGTCAGAATTGGTCCACCAGATACCAGCTGATTGATGTATAACTTTTGGTTTTGGTAGAAGTCACTTGTATTTCTCTGCAGGAAAGTTCCTACAAAATAAAACATAACCTCAAATTGTTGATTCACCCAGGGGTTCTTAACCTTGGGGTCAGGACCCCATTTGGAGGTCGCAAGACACTGAGAGGGGGTCGCAGATGCCTTCAAGAAACTAAGAATATTTTCTGCACAATTTGAGCCCATTTTTGCATTTTTTTTTTTTTTTTTTACCCGTTTTCCTGCCACTACACCAAACTTGCCACTTTTTCTTGCCATATATTTACTCCTTTTAATGCATTTTTGATACATTACTCCCATTTCTGCCACTTTTCCATCAAATTTTTCTGCACACTTTTTTCAACTTTCAAGACATTTTCAGCACTTATAAGCCCTTTCCACCACTTATTCCCCCAAACGTTGCATATATTGACCCATTATTGTCACTTTTCACCATATTTCATGCTTATTTTTGCCAATTTAACCACATTTACAATTTACAAGTTACTAATAATTGTTCCAATATTGACACTCTAATTTGCTACTTTTAACCAATTTTCTGTGGTTTTTAAAATCCAATTTCACCACCTTTTTTTCCACCATTTTTGGTCACTTTTAACCCATTTAATTTCTGATTAAAACAAGGATTTACAGTACATCTTTAAGATGACTATATACTATGGAGAAAATAATAATAAACTTCCTGGATAACAGTGGATATTTAGATAAATAAATAAATGCAGTTATGACAGATTCATAGAACAATGGACCATCATTTTTCTGCCTTTATGGATGGATCCCAAAAAGCTATACCTGCCCTTTAACCTATACCTGGGTCATAAAACTAGGGGAATAAACCTGCATTATTGTTATAATAATGATTATTACTGTATCAATTTTATTATCATTAAATTACATTTTAGAGATTAAATGCAGAGCGCAAAATATCGCAAAATATAAGTGAGTCGGTTTATTCTGGCACAAGAGGAAGAATATTATGTAATGAAGTGATTTGGCTTCTTCAGATGTTTTTGTGCATCAGAAATAAAAGCTGATAGTGCTTTACAAAAAAAAAAAAAACACTAAATAGCAGACAGACAAAAAAGACAACAAGATTAAAAGGAAACTGAAGTTTGGGGGTTTAACTGTAGACTTTCTGGTGACAACATTTGAAGAGTCATGGTGTGTGTGTGCATGTGCGTGTGTGTGTGTGATGTAAAACTTTAAAAAGTTTGTGTGATTCTAAGAGCTCTTAAGCAACTCTTTACGAAGCTGAAGAAACAGCTGAACGACTGCATGAGGAGTGAATGTCGATAATTAGAAAAAATAAACACTTTTAGTATCTAACACAATATTGCTTTATATCTAAAAGTAATGTTTGAAAAAAAGAAAAGTCTCACAAACATCACTCAATGCTTTAAAACCACAAATTATCACATACTTCCAAGAATAGTTGTTGATACTATTCAACTTTTTCAGTTTTTTAAATTTTTTTAACAGACCTAGAAGTGAATTGTGAATTTTAAATCAGACCAACCAGAAGTTAAATTGTTTCAAACCAGGAAGATAAAAACTGCATCACTAGTCCTTTTGTATTCAATAAGAGGGTCAGATTTTGCTTCCTCCTTCCCAATTTAATGATTAACCCATAATGCACTTGTACACACAGATAAAAGTCCTTTTGTGTTTCCTGGCATGCCTATGAACATTATAAAACAAGCATTTATTCTGTTTTTTCCACAGTGTTACATAAAAACTAGACTGTGTTTGAAATGTCACACTCCGTATATACACTACAAACTCAATGAGTACATACTATATACTATAAGTTAGGGCTGTCACTTTAACACGTTAATTGTGATTACTTAATTACAGGACAAAAAAATTAACGTGTTAATCACTTATTTTAAGAGTTCCCGGTATACCCATAATACTGGTGCACAGACTACACTAACAAGACGAGAGACTGCTGAGCTGTTCAGCTTTGTTTGTGTTAAGTTTGCTGATCACCGGAGCTTTTCTAGCCCTTGCTACCACCTCAGTGCTAAACATGTAGCAGCTAGCACGGACACTCGAACAGTGCTAGCTTCTACATGCTAAGAGCGTGACGTGACTGACAAATGAACAAACTCACTGCATAATTATTATTTTTCAAAGGAGAGAAAAAGCAATAAGAAAAGTGTTCTTACTGTTTATGATGTGCTAACTTATAGCAATACATACTGTATGACGTATTTCATTAGTATTTTCTATTATTTTGAAATTGACAAAAGTACACAGCAATATGACAGGTAGCCCTTGGGACTAGTCTGTTAAAAATAATAAATGACTTTAAAAAGCTACTTTGTTATATATTAATGTTTTGATCTGCCACAATAATGTGATTTAAATGAAAATCACTCAAGTTGAGCTATTTTAAAATGTGATTAAAAAAGAGATTGATTAGATTAATTGATTACAGAGCATTTTTTTTTTTTTAATCTCTTGACAGCACTACTATAAGTATGATTAGGATGATCACCGTTCTCACTGAAGTATACGTCCAAGTTTCCCAAGATGCATTTCAAACCTATAATGACAAAAAACCTGAATCACACTGAGGCTAAATATCTCCGTTGATTCTCCACCTTTGAAAGCTCTGAAAACATTTCAAGTGAGAAAGTGAACAAGTAGAACATCAACACATGGTCATTTGATCCATAAAACTCACGTATGCACATTTCATGCCGACATTTCGGAGATTTTCGTAGACCCTCCATTGTGCTACTGACAAAACTTCTGGTTAACTTCAAAACAAGAGCCCTATATTTACAAAAGGCTAAAAAAAAAGTATTTGAAGACAAGAAGAGATGCTTTTGTTATGAAAAAGGGGATTGTTGATATTCAGCTTGAAGCCGGTTCCAGGATGATTTGACATTCTGCTCATGAGGCGGTTGAGTATGACTCGTGTGCCCACCGTGCATACTTTAAAAAGGTTCTGATATATCAAAGTATTTCACGCATACTCAATTTTTGCATACTATCTAATGTGAATGCACTACATACTAATTTTGACGTCAGATGTAGTATGAGTAGTATGCTAGTATGACATTTCGAACACAGCCTTAGTGTCTGATTGTTTATAAATGCTAATATGTGACGTCCAACCTGTGCATTTCTTTACTTTTTCTTACTTTTAGAGCATCAGTCGAAGAAAGATATGCAAAGGAGCTTCTCGGTTTGTCCAAGAAGGTGTGCGGACACAATGAGATGAAGTGAGAAACTACAGTTACAGTATATTGTTTTTTGTTTAGCAGATGTGTTGCAGCTGTTTCTCTGTAGAATTGGAATTCACAAAATGCAGAATGAAAGAAAGGAAAAACCAGCAGCTAAATCTTGTTTAAAGGCACTGCTTGTGTCAAGTTTCTTTGATGTGTGATTTTTATACGATCTTCACAGTAAAGGGTGGAAAACCTTCAGTTCATTCAGATTTTTGTGCATTTATTGTCCTTTTCTTTATTACTTTGGAAGCACACTAAAACGGTCTTTGGATGTGTTCAAATTACGTAAGTTCACAACAGTTTGCTTTCTTTTACCTACACTTTTTTGTTTGTTTTTTTATCCTTCCTCTCACATTTGTTTTATATACTTTCCTCAGAGACAGAACAAGTGAGTCTGTCACATCTCCAACTGGCTCACAACATGAGAGAGGAGGCCAAGAAACTGGAAGAGTTCAGGGAAAAACAGAGAGAAGCCAGGAAAAAGGTTTGGGGGATATAATGAGACATCTGTAGCACCATGTTTCTTTCTTTCTCCAATGACCAAATGAGACGATATGATTTCAGATGGAACAACACATGGATGGACTACAAAAACAAAAGTCTTTGCTGTTCAAGAAGGCAATGGATGTAAGTAGAAAACAAGACAGGACCAAAGAATTCATATTTCAGAAGCAAAAAAAACTAAAAATGCACCACTATTTGGCTGCTGTGATAAAAAAATCCCTCCATTTCCTGTCTCTGTTCTTCCTCTTTGTTGAAGGAAGTTATACTTTTTTGGGAAGTGATGGTGATCATGTAATATTCATGCTCAAAAGAAGTAGTGCATGTGTCGATAATAACAATTATTAATTTTAATCAATTTCAGCTGAAAGCATCTGTACTCTACATGTGCAATGAGAAGGCCTTTAGCCGTTAGCATTTAGCCGTTAGCAGTCCCTCTAGGATCTTGCAGCCCTTTTTGGTATTTTCTCATTTTTTTTTAGCCGTTTTATATAATAGGTGTGGGGTTTTATCGCTAATGCTAACCTCTCTGTCACTAACTGACATATTATTCCTCAGTCAAAGAAGACGTATGAGCAGAAATGTCGAGACAAAGAAGAAGCGGACCAGAACATGAACCGAGGCACCAGCAACCCAAAGCAAACGGAGAAGGTAGAGTAGCAGCGTCTAGCTCTTTCTCCTCACAAAACTTCATTTGCTTTTGGAAAAAAAAAAAACTGGTTAAAAACGCTCTTAAGTCATCAACCTACATTTTGCACCTGCGTATGAATTTAAATATTTTTTTATTATAGTTTACATAGTTAAGAAAATACATTTGGATTCATCCCCCCGTTACTACTTTGGATTTAATTAAATGATTTGTTATTATTGAAAATAGGCAGCTTTAAGTTTCTCTGATACACTAAGGTACTCATGTTAATTATTTTTTTACCGCATAAAATTGCATTTGAATTTTCAAAATAAATTGTATGAATTCATTGAAAACAACTGGGGAAAAATTGAAAATTGTAATTTAATTTTACGGGGCTTCATTGGCAAAATGTTGAATATTGTATAAAACATCAATTTGCAAATTGCTACTTCTAAAAAAAACAACCTATTTAGGCAAGGCAAATTTATTTGTATAGATCATTTCATACACAAGGCAACTAAATGTGCTTTACATCATCAAAAAGTGCAACAGAAACGTTCAACAGCTTAAAATCTATAAGAACGTTAAAAAAAAACATTTAAAATCATCAGTAAAAACATTTCAACTCATCAACAAACATTGATGAACGTTCTGAACCAGCTGTAGATGTTTGATGCTCTTTTAGGAGATTCCTGTCAGAAGACCATTACAATAGTCCAGTCTGCTGGAGATAAAAGCATGGACCAGTTTCTCCTGATCTTTAATTCCATGGAATCACATTTTCACTGTGTGTTGTTTTTCAGCTCATCTCTAAAGCTCAGCAGGCAAAACTAAACGCAGAAGAATCAGGTATGCACACTTATTCATTTACGTTATCACTCACTTCAGTGAAAGATCACCAAACATGCCTGTGATAATATTACAGTACAACCTTTTTTGGAAAGGAAAAAAAAGACCAAAAATAAACACAGGTGAAAAAATAAATATGCCTATATTTGACTCCAGAAATATATTTTTCAGTGGGAATAAATAAATAAAAACCTTCAACAACAGATTTTGAGACATTTTAATTAGATTTAGATTTCTTAGGAGAGCCAGGGAGCACATGCAAGCTCTCACCATGGCATCCCAACTCAAACACAAGAAACCCATAAAAATTGTCCATTAGGGTTAAGGGTAAACCTTAACTGTAAGGGTTAGGGATAAGGATTTAGGGTGTAGGGTTTAGGGATAAGGGAGTAGGGTTTAGGGTGTAGGGTTTAGGGATAAGGGAGTAGAGTCCAGATAAGGGTATAGTGTGTAGGTATAAGGGTTTAGGGTGTAGGGAGTAGTTTGTAGTGATTAGGGTGCAGGAATAAGGATTTAGGAATAAGGGTGTAGGGTTTAGGGACAACATGTTAGGGATTAGGGTGTAAGGATTTGGGAGAAAGTTTAAGGATAAGGGTTTAGGGTGTAGGGATTAGGGATAAGGCAGTAGGGTGAGGGTTTATGGATAACATGTTAGGGATTAGGGTGTAGAGATTAGGATGTAAGGATTGGGTATAAAGGTTTAGGGATAAAGCTTGACACTACCACAAACACACAAGTCGATATATATAATTAGTCAGATTTTTAAACAGCACTTAATGATCATATATTATCTGCACTGTAGCATAAGTACCATTTTAATTAGTGTCATTTTTGTTTTATCATTTTTTGGCAGTAGGTTACTGGATTTTGGAATGTATACAGTTGTGTTTCATTGGCAGACAGGTTGTACCAGCAGAATGTGACCGCGCTGGCTAAGATCAGAGATGATTGGATAAAGGAACACATCAATGCCTGTGAGGTACAGTGAACACATGTGGAATCCAACCTGTTCAACATCACACTGAAGATGCTCCGAGTGTTTTTATTTCATTATTTCCACACAGCTGTTTGAGAGACAGTCAGTGGAGCGGATTAACTTCCTGAGGAACACAGTGTGGACCCACCTGAACCAGTTGTCCCAGCAATGTGTGACCAGTGATGATGTAAACTATTAAGCCCTACTTCTATTCGTATTTGGTCATAGCAGACTTTTAAGTATTAGGCTAATGGGTTTAGGTTTTCAAACCAGCATAATGGACACAATTTGCCACCCAATACCTGTTTTAATGTGTGTGTGTGTGCGTGTGCGTGTGTGTGTGTAGCTTTATGAGGAAGTGAGGAGGTCATTGGAACAATGCAACATAGAGTCAGACGTTGATCACTTTGTAAACCTCAAACGGACAGGCGACAAACCACCAGGTATCAGTATAACAGATACTTTTTACCTTCACCATCTGTTCTCCACTTTATTTATTTATTTATTTGTTAAGTTCTTCGATTACATCCATATTGTAACCAAAGATAAACCGTATGCCCTGTAATATTCCATTACATTTTGGAGGAAATCCAGATCAACACACCGATTCTGGATCAATTTGAAAAATCAGATTTTGAAATTTCAAAAATTCATATTTCGGTTAATGATTGACCGATATTTATGAAATTTCAAAAATTACCCCACCCAGTTTTATCCGGATAGGTCGAGGGATTAGGGTTTAGGGTTTAGAGTTTAGGGCAGGAGTGTTAATCTCATTTTAGTTCAAGGGCCATAAACGACCCAGTTCAACCTCAAGTGGGCCAGACCAGAAAAATTCCACATTTTTGTGAAGGAAAAAAGCACAAATTCAAACAAAATCCAGAATATTAAGCAAGCTGTGAAAATTATTTGACTCTGCAACAAATTTTTTCAAAATTTGAAATGTAATTTGCCAGAATTCTCTGGGATCAATACTTAGAATTACCCAGCTTTTTAAAAACAATTGAGATTTGAGTATTGGATCCCCCATCTTATTTTATCTACAATGTATATAGTAATTCAAAAAAAACATTTTTTTTCTGCAGATGGGACTGGATGATCTGACGAGCTGAATTTGAAATGTGGTTTAGGATTAGATAATGTTTACAAAATTCAAATTGGGCATTACTTATGGTAAAAAAATATCTATATATCATTAGTGTCACTACTTTTCAGGCTGTTATCTTAAAACAAAAGCTTCTTCTTGTCTTTGTCCATATCAGTTTGTGATTGACCAATCTTTTGGAAATTTCCTCAATTACCCAAATAAGTTTCGTCAGATCGGTTACGCTTTTCATCACAATTTTATCTGAGAAAATGGGGGTTGCCCATCAGTGTTGGGAGTAATTAGTTATATTTGTAATATATTCCTTTTTGACATAACTCAGTAGTGTAACTCATTACAAAGTGAAAAGTGGTAATATATCACTAGTTACAATTAAAGTAACTCAAGTTACATGAATATTTAATTTAAGTGCATATTTGCTTTGTTTTCTCACTGTTTGCAATTATTTGAGGAAAAAAAAGATGATCATTATAGTTTAAATAAAATTTATGGGGAACAAAAAGAGAGCTTTCTGCTCCTGAAACAGCAGAAGTATTTGAAACAAAACTTGTTATTAGAACATTATCAGTGTGATACAATTAGTGTTCTGGACCAAAAGTAACTCAAAGTAGTGTAACTCAGTTACATTTTAAAAAACAGTAATATTGTAATACAAATATATTACATTTTTATCTCAGTAACTTGTAATATAAATATATTACAAGTAACTTACCCAACACTGTTGTCCATACATTTGGATCTACTGTATCGTTGTTAATAGGGATAAAAAAAATTCTTCCAAGCCTTTAAAGCAAATGTGTCCAACTCTCCAACTCAAGGCCTGGGGGCCAAATCCGGCCCTTCAGAGTGTCTGATTCGCCCCACGGGAGAAAGTTAAAAATGACAGAAAACATGAATCATTGTGTAAATGACCAAATATTTAAATGGAAATTGTTGTTGAAAGAAGTCTAAATATTTTATACTTTATCTGTTCACGTCTCAAACAGTTGCTGTTGTGTATGAGAACTTCTACGGAGCTCAGAGACCCTCACCTGCTGGAGGGTCTCCTCTATTACGTCTTCCAGACATCAGGTATAAGCAAGACCAGGACCTGAGCCTCCATCAGCTCCAGCCTGAGTAGAGCTTGGCAGTGATTTCTGTTTTTATTAAAGCCTCGACAGTAAATCTGATCTGTTTTGTGAACTTACAGGAGGGGTCACTTACCAGAGCCAACACACAATAGAGGTTTGTCGGGTCATTTTCATTCTCTATATCAACAATAGTTCCACTTCAGTCCATCCATCCATTATCATATTAGTGATTTGAAAATATAAATGAAAAAATAGCAGCCTTATAATGTTTTTTAGATTATATCATCATTGGCTTTTCATACATACAGTAGATTATTGCTGTGGATTATGGACTCTAACTTGCTCTTTATTATTGATAATGACTGACAAGACTGCTCTTTACCATATATATATATATATATACACACACAGTGGGGCAAAAAAGTATTTAGTCAGCCACATTGTGCAAGTTCTCCCACTTAAAATGATGACAGAGGTCTGTAATTTTTTTTTCACATTCTGTCTCTCACAGTTGAAGTGTACCTATGATGAAAATTACAGACCTCTGTCATTATTTTAAGTGGGAGAACTTGCACAATTGGTGGCTGACTAAATACTTTTTTGCCCCACTGTATGTGTGCGTGTCAATTTTTGTGGATCCTTGTTTTTCCATTTTCAGCTTCCAATATATCAGGAAGTATACCACATAGGAAAGTGAATTTTGGTATAATAATACAGTTCCACCTACTGTTATATATGCTATCTGGTGGACATGCCAGCCCCTCAAAATTGGAAAAAAAAAAAGGTTTGTTGGGGAACATGTTTGGGTCTTCAGTAAATAACTTTGCATATGACTCAGCTCCCTGTAATTTGATCAGCTTTGAGCTATGAACATAGACTGTTCACATCAATAATGATAAGTCACATATATGCATTGGCTCTTGGGTGACACACTTAAAATCCCCATGAATCTGATCTCTGTTTTAACTTTAGTATAAAGATTACTGTTTCTTGGGATATGAAACAGTTTTTTTTTTTTCCACTTCTTCATTTTCATTTTTTTTTTTGGACCCAAACTTTTGGTTATTTCACCACTCGCCAATATTGAAAATCCTTTACACGAGGCCATTGTAGCTTATAATCATTTATTGTTTATTAGTTTTTGTCACTAAATTGGCCATATCTCAAAAATTGTTCAACAGATCAAACTAAAATATGCCTATTGAATAATCATGGAACAATTGGTAAACATTTCAGAACTTTTTTTTGACCTAAGTGCATGGGCCATTTGTGAAATGACATGGAATGACCCAGTGAGCAAATAAAGTGAGTTTTCAGACATAGCTTTAAAAAGCTCTTAATTAAACTACAGTGGAGGACACAGGGTGGGACATGTGGACCTTCTTTAAACTTTCTGCTTGTTTTGATTTCAGAGGATGCGATCTACACTTCGGTACAGGACACAAACTACAGCGTCCTCCGCTTCTAACGCACACGTGTGGAGGAAATATTATTTTTATTATTTTGAGCCGTCCTGCAGATTCTGTGACAAACTTCAGGCTCACTTGCCTGCACTTCATCGTTTCTTCCTCTTCTATGACTTTCTGTAATAAAAAAAGTTTCAATTTGACAGCATCTTTGAGAAACCAGCTGTGCTGTTAACAGCTTGGTTGAAAAGTGACTTGTGTTTTTTTTTTTTTTTTTTTTAATAAATATATAGGACAAACAGTTTGATGCACATTTAATTTTTTCAAATGACACATTGATATGAATAGAAGTTGTATATATCTTTTATCTTTTGTCTGCTGAACTGCACAGTTTTGTAGGTTTAGTCGTGTTATTTTTGATAATTCACTCTATTCATGTGGTTTACAGAATAAAACAACACATCAGCGTTTGTCTTGGTTTCATTTCCTCCTCAGTGTGAAAGTAAACTGACGGTTTTCGCTTTGACTGGCATGGATGAGTCACTGTTAAGTACGGCTGAACTCTGAACCTGCGTTATTTTATTGCACCAAAGAAATGTTGACCCTTTACTGGCACATTCATACTGGTTTAGAGAGTAAACAGAAACTCATTTAAAATTAAAAACAAGCACAGAAGTTTTTTTTTATTCAATAAAATCAAAAATAATACATGAAAACATTATTAATTTTCACTTTTTTCACCAAATAATTCACATGAAATTTAGAGAAATGTTTCCCCTCCCCCACAATTCTCTTTTGAAAATTTGAACTGATTCAATTCTTCGGTTAATACGTGAGTAACTTGATTTAAATTCTCACAGCATTTATAAGCATTATTACATTTAAACATAGAAAGTGTGTTTAAACGCTTCATATTTTCCATACATTCTGTATTTCATGGTTGTTTCTTCTTTAGTTGTTTACATTCGATCTCAGTGTGAGTTTATGAGTTAATTTGTAGTAAATATGTACACATATAGATGGTAACATGCATTAGGAGGCAAGTGGGTGATTTTAACGTTTTTGACCTTGATGTTATGCAGCGGATTCAGATCGGATCAGATCCAGAATCATCTGGATGGTTGTCTCGCCTACAAGAAAGAGACCAAAAGTGATCAAACAAGAGTCAAAAACTTGTTTTGTGATCATCACGTGTGTTTTATGGAGTATGATCTTACATATATTGTCAATATTAGGTTTTTGTTGTTGTTGCCTTAATTGATAGTAATAAAACAGCATTAAAATATAAGTACACCCCTTGGTTGTTGCTGACTGTCACTAGGGGGAAATTCAAAAAAATGCCTTGATTATGTGCGTTGCTCCTAGAGAAGTTAGGACACGCCCAGTCACAGCAGCCAGAACCTATTTTAAGCACAAATGCAGTGACCTAGTGGAAAACGTAAAAATAAATAAATAACCACTTAAAAAGTCAGTAAAAACCAGTCAGTTATTAAAGTATTAGTGTTTTTATGGACAGAAGACATAAGCAGGTCCAAAAATATTGTGCGTCAGTTAACGCAACTTCCTGTTACAACATACAACTGGAAACTTGACCAATGATTTTTCAGACTTTCCTTTTTATGGTTGTAAGACTCATTCAAAACATTCCCCCCCCCCCCCCCCCCCCCCCACACACACACACACACACACACACACAATGTAACCAGTGAGTTTTTTTTACCTTCCAGGTTCATCCTCGGGTTCTCCAGCTTCTTTTCTAGCAAAGAGTCCATCAGTTTCCTCAAGTGTTTGAAGATCACTCCGATTCGCACGGGAGCCTTTAGAGGTGGAAAGGCAAGAGATGAGTTTATCAAACGAACTGAACCACTTTCAAAATACTAATCTTTTAGTTTAGAAGAAAACAACAAAATTGCACATTTCTAAAATAATGGACAACGCAAGTTAAAAAAAAACGATTTTAGGCAGCAAAAAGAGCAAATTCAACATTAATGTGCCCTGGTTTGCACTTCCATGTATAAATGACATATAAATGATAAAGTATGCAGGTATATCAGTCCCTGCAGGATCTTCACTAAAATATCTCTGATTTTAGAAGCTTGGGGAAATTTCATGGAATACAAATTTTTGAAAAATTGAGAGTTCTTTCAACAATTTGAGATGAAAAATGAAAACTGAGCTCTGCAAATATTGTGGATTTGAATTGAAATTTTGTATTTGGAGGGGCTGAGATATCTAAAGCTGAAATAGGTAAATTTAGTCAAATAATTTGAGGATTGAGCAGGATTTTGGAAAAATTAGGTTTCTTTCAACAATTTGAGATTAAAAATGATTTCCATTGCGTTAAACAAGCATGGGAATTTGTGACAAATTCAATGAAACTCCACTTGAATAATTGTAAAGTTCTACTTCCAAATAAATCTGTTGAGATGTTGTGTATTATTTTACATGGATGCCAATATTCATGTTTGGATATGATTTAAATTTACTCACAATCTCTGCTTAATTATAAATAAATAAATAAATAAATCCCATGAAAAGTTTTTACTTTTGAATATTGCCAAAATTCCCAAGCCAGATATTTTATGCTCTTTTGAAACCCTACTGAGATATCAACAACTGAATGTTTTTACTTCCTGGAGCGGGCGAATTTGATGCTCTAAAGGGCTGGATTTGGCCAGAGGGCCTTGAGTTCGACATGTGTGCTGTAAATAGGTAATCAGGATTTGAACAACATATTCATTAAAAGGCACTAATTACAATAAAACATAATGCTGATGAGACTTAAATAAGTAGAAAAGGGAAAACAAGACTTGTGATTAGTGACCTGAAAGTGGATCCACCCGTCCACAGTGATGAGTCTCTCCCTGTGCTGAATATCGATGTCGCCCCCAAACAGCAGCATGGGGAACGGAGATATGAGGGTGGTGTCTCGCAGGTAGATCTTAGTGTATTTCACCTGAGGACAAACAATGGCTGATGGTTGTTAAAAACAGGAAATACACACACACACACACTTGGACGGTTCCCGACCTTCTCCTGGTACAGCAGCCAGCCGTGGGTCTGCAGGTTGCGGTTCACAGACGACGGGTGAACCTGAGCTTTTCCCTGCGGCGTTTCCACCGTGCACGCCACACGCTCCAGCACATCCACCGACGGCGTGCACAGGACCCGCGCCACGCTGTCATAAAGCCCCGCCGTTAGCGCCGCGTTCAGGACCGAGATCTGCTGCTTGGACAGTGAGACTGGAACCTGCTGCTGCTGCTTTGGGCGACTGGAGGAGCAGAAACCTGCCTGCTCCATCATCTTCATCAACTCATGCTTTACGTCCTACAACGAAAGAGGAGACAAAACAAGGAGATCAAAAAATATTTTAAAAAAGATGGTGAATGTGCGTGAGAAAAAGCTGGTTACATCGATTGTGATGAGAGCGGTCCGATTGAGGAAGTTCTTTCGACAGTAGGACATGTCAGCTCGTGAACCTTCGACCTGGGCTTTCTTCCACCTGAAAGTGAGAAACACAAAGTCAGAATATCAGTGCCCGTATTCACAAAGCATCCTGAGGCTAAAAGTAGCCCTTAGTGACATCACTCTTAAAAAAAAAAAAAAATCTTTGAATTCCTTAGAATTTCCCCTTGTTAAGATAAGATTAATTCACAAAGCATCTGAGGGCTTCAAAAACCTTCTAAGGTAAAAAAAAAACTGTCCTACAATGAAGACTTTTAAGAAGCCTACAAGACAGAGAGGAAGGAGATGTGCTGTGATCACACACCCCTCTTAATACTCTTATTTCACGTTTTAAAAGCGTGCCAGCAATAACAGTAATTGAAGACAGCTGCATCTGCGTCCATCATCAATATTTAATAGAGAAAACGGTAAAATTACCAATGTGGACAGTTAACAAATCAATATAATAATTGGCATGTGAACGAGGTTATAACATTTTTAAGCTGTGTACAAATTAATTTAATTTTGCTTAATTAAATTAATTTCATGATTACACTTTTTTTTTTTTACACAAGATCAATTAAATGTAATATCTGTCACTTATTGCTGGAATAATATTGGTGCCAGGCACATTTTATCATTAATATATATATTTATATGTGGAAGTGAAAACTGTGGCTCACTAAAGATCAAACTGGTCCGTTTTGTCTGACACCTCTGGTTTAGAATAATGACCAATCTAAGCATTAATACAGGGAAGAACACATGGTTTATGTATTTTTCTTGTTGTTAATGTAATTTTGTTCTGTGAATTTTTTATTGATTTTTTTTGCTTTGTGTGTGTTATGAGTTATTTTGTGTATTTTTGTTGTTGTTTTGTGTAGCTTTGTTGTCTTTTGATTTTTTAAATCATCATTTTGTGCATGTTTGGAGTTATTTTGTGTATCAAATTCTTATTTTCTGTATTTATGTTATCATCTTGTGTGCTTTTGGAGTAAATTTGTGTATTTTTGGGGTCATTTTGTGTGCTAACTGCAGGGGCTCATTTCGACTATTGAGTAGTGAACTAGGTTATTTTTATTCTGACCTGGCCTGTATTGCATTGATCACTATCACTATTGTTTTTTTTTCATTTTGTGAAGTTTTGCCTTCATTTTGTGCATTTTCTTGGTGGCTTTGTGTGTTTGTTATTTTTTTCTTTCATTTTGAGTTATCATTTGATTTTTGTTTTCTACATGTTTGCAGTGATTTTGTGTATTTTATTCTTATTTTATGCATTTCTGTTGTCGTCTTGTGTGCTTTTGGTGTAATTTTTTGTATTTTGTTGTACTTTTGTGTATTTCTTCATAATATTGGGATTTTTGGGGTCATTTTTTGTTCCAACTGTAGGAGTTGCCCTCGGAGACACCGGTTGCTCATTTCTGCTTTTGAGTGTGGAACTTCTAGTTTTTTTGTCCCACCAGGCCTGTATTGCATTGAATGTTAATCACTATTGTTATAAGCATTAAATAAACATTATGTGTGCTGTAGACAACACTTGATTCCTACCCCAGATATGCGTTGTATAAGGTTATGTGGTCAGAGTTGGCTACAGCAAGTGCAGCTTTGGCAAGGTTGGCTTCCTCTTTTCTACTCATGGGTGTGGAGAAGGGAGATTTCTCAGTGATAGCTGCAGCAATGGTTGCCTGAAACAAACAATAGGGTTCCATGTAAGAAATAAAACACAATAAAGTGAAATATACCATCCAATAACAGCCTGAAGAGAGTATTTTGAGGACAGAGGAAGGAAAGGACTCACGATGGGCTCCAAGCAGCCGAGGATGGCTCCATAGATCAGCATCTTTCCAATCTTTACGTTAACGGGCAGAGCTGCCAGGTGGTGTCCCAGAGGCGTGAGGACGTGGTTGTCGGGATGACACGCTCCGATCCTCCTCAGCAGACTGACGGCGTTACTCACCGACTGCGGCTGAGGGGCGTCCAGAGCGCGGCTCAGAAACTCCTCTGGGGACCCGTACTGACATTTCTGAACAGGAGCAGAAGAATTCCACTTTAGCTTCTAGATGTAGAAAATCTAGATGATAGGAAATTTTTCAAATACCATAATATGAAGACAGAGCTCCTCCAATGGAACGCGGAGTATTTCAGGCACAGAGTAATCCATGAAGGCGTCGAATCTACAGAGAAAAAGATTCAGCCATAAATGATAAGGAAACAAATGCATCTTTTCCCCCCACATCAGCACTTTTTCATGCATTGATAAAATGTTCCAAACCTGTTTTGAATCGTGACCAACACATTTTGTTTCTTCCTAGAATTAGTTTTTGATCATGTTTTATCCACTGTTAAAGATACAAAATAGCCACGATTAGTGACAAATATGCTGAGATATTTTTATACTGCATGTTATTTGAACTAGATTTATATTTAAGAAAATGAAAGTATAGAATACAGTTGTTTAAAATTGTGTGTTGTGTTTTAATTATAAAAATAATCTAATAATTATTCAATTCCGCTTTATTTATATAGCGCTAATTACAACAATAGTCATCTTGTAGCACTCAAATAAATTATACAATTATTTAATATATAGATTACTAAATAAGAATATATATAGATTAATACAGGGGTTTTCAATCTTGCGGTCAGGACCCCACTGGGAGGGGGTCACCAGATGCCTTCAAAAAACTAAAAATATATTTTTTTTAACAATTTGAGCCCATTTTTGCTTATTTTTACCATTTTTCAGCAACACCACCAAACTTTCATCACTTTTTCTTGCCATATTTTTGCTCCTTTTAATGCATTTTTCCTATATTACTCCCATTTCTGCCACATCTCCATTAAATTTCAATGCCTCTTCTGCACATTTTTCCCACTTTCAAGACATTTTTGGCACTTTTTCCACCTAATGTGTAATATATGTTGACCCATTATTGTCACTTTCAACATATTTTCACCATATTTTGCCAATTTAACCCAACTTTTTGTTTTGCCCATTATTTGCCAGTATAAAGTCATTGTTCCTACTTTTTAAATGACATTACAATTGTTTGGTTTTGCATAACAGTTTAAAGGTCATTGTGCATCCTCACCTGAACTTTGGATAGAGTCTGAAACAGAAACCGTTGCGGACTCGTCCTGCTCTCCCCTGCCTCTGGAGGGCGCTGGCTTTAGACACAAAGGTTTCCACCAGGGAGCTCATCTGGCTGCTCTCATGATACCTGAACAACGCAGCAGTTTTATAATATAAAGGGATGAAAAGAATAGAAAACTGCAGGGAATGTTTGACAGTAGTTCAGGCATCAACACGTACTTGTTTTCTTTGGTCTTCCCTGTGTCGATGACAAACACAACGTCAGGGATGGTGACGCCAGTCTCAGCAATGTTCGTTGACAGAACAATCTGAGCAAAGATACGGGCAAATATATCTCAAATACTTCAGAATAACAGAGCGATAAGAAAACAAAGTAGTTATTGCAGTGTTTTTCAACATTGGGGTGGCCCTGAATTGAAATGGGGTCACCTGAAATATCTAGTTGTTGATTTAAACAAAAATTACTTATTAAAATTACATTTTTGTAATTTTAAAAAAATGATTATTCTTTCTCTAGTAAAACATCACACTATCTCAAACATTTATATTCTATATTTTCACTTCTTCAAATATAAATCTAGTGAAAAACAAATGCAGTATAAAAATTATATTTTTGTAATTCAAAAGTAATTAAATAACATTTTATTATAACACCACACTAACGCAAACACCTTTTTTCTATACTTTCACTTCCTCAAATATAAATCTATTGGGGAAAAAAGCAGGATAAAAATTAATTCAATAGTTAATTAAATAATAAAATTATTAAAAAAAATGTATATATTTTTTGTAATTTAAAAAATACATATAAATGTTTTTCAAAAACACCACACTATCTCAAACAACTGTGTTCTATATTTTCACTTCCCCAAATATAAATCTAGTGAAAAAAAAAGCAGGATAAAAATTAATTCAATAGTTAATTAAATAATAAAATTATGAAAAAATTAGATTACATTTTTTGTAATTTAAAAAATACATATAAATGTTTTTCAAATTAAAACACCACACTATCTCAAACAACTGTATTCTATAGTTTCACTTCCTCAAATATAAATCTAGTAAAACAAATGCAGTATAAAATGTAATAATGAAATAGTTAATCAAATAAAATATAAATTAGACTTTTGTAATTATTATTATTTATTTATTTTTCAAATTAAAACACCACAGAATTTCAAACAACTGTATTCTATACTTTCACTTCCTCAAATATACATCTTGTAAAAAAATAAACAAACACTATATCACCAACATCATCAAACACTAATTCCCAAAAATAAAAAAATGTCTCTGGGGTCACCAAATGTGTGACATCAAAATGGGGTCACGACCCAAAAAAAGTATTAATAAAGGTATTTGATACTTTGCATAACGTTGCACTCGTCAATAATACCTTTCTTATGCCAGCAGGGGGCACTGTGAAAGCAGCAGCCTGGTCTTTGGAGGAGAGAGTGGAGTGCAGAGGGATAATCCTGTACCTGAGTTACACACAACAGAGACAGATTATAATGACAGATTTCTTTCTAAATCTGTGTGTGTGTGTATGTATGTGTGTGTGTGTGTGTTACCTGCTTTTAGCCCGAAACCTCTTGTCTGATAAAATGAGGTCGTACAGCTGCTGGATGTGGGCCAGACCAGGAAGGAACACGAGAACGGCTCCATCCACGTCTACAAACTGTTGGGCTTTATCTGACAAACAACAAAGTCAAATAAAACTGTACAAACACATTAACAACAACACAACACAGTTTACATAATGTGAGACTGTAGAGCTGCTGTCTTGTACCTAAGTAATCAATGAGCTCAACAAGCAGCTCCATGTTGATCTTATTGGGGTTCATGTACTGCAGCACGTGTCGGGTGCGGCTGCTGAAGTGGTCCAGGTCTGGACCCAGATCCCAGCCGGAGGACGAGTCCTTCAGAATAAACTCCTGAAATAAAAGGAGATTACAGGAATGTACAAATATTCAAATAATAAATAAAAAGAAGACATCACTGATATCTTTCAGGTTTTCTTTGACAAAACAATGATACCATTTCATCACCTTGAATACATTTCTTCTTTTTTTAATAACATTTTATATTTGTAAATAGGGAGCTGTTATTTCCTTGTACTTTTATTCTATTTTATCCTGCTTTTACAAGAAGATATCATAATAATAATAATAATAATAATAAATCAATTTTATATAGCGCTTTCTGGGAACTCAAAGTTGCTTTACAGAATTAAGGATTATTCTTTCACTCCACACTTGGTGGTGAGAAGCTACTATTGTAGCCACAGCTTCCCTGAGGCAGACTGACGGTAGCGAGGCTGCCATAGTGCGCTAACGGCTCCTCCGACCTCACACACAGGATTCGTACTAGGCAATGTGGGTGAAGTGTCTTGATTTACAATAAACATTCTGATTACGATTTAATTTTGACCTTAACTTAAAATGTTGCTTCTGATTATGCTTTAATCCATTCCACATGTTTCAACAATACAACAGCAAGTGACAAGATATTTTCATACTCTACTTTATTCATTAATCTAATATTTTTCCTCTTTCTTCAAACTGTATTTTATTTAAATTGGATTTATATTTGAGAAAGCCAAAGTATATAATACAGTTGAACATTATGTGTTGTGTTTCAATTTGAAAAAATATATTAAATATATTTTTATTCAGTAATTAATTGTAGTAATTACTAGACATTTCAGGGGACCCCATTTAAATTCCAGGTGACCCCACATGGGGTCATGACCCCAAGGTTGAAAACACTGATCTAACCTGATGCTGTGACATCTTGCCTCCTTTCTGAGTGACAGCGATGCTGACTTCCTCTTCTTCTTCCAGGATTTTCTGGCTGTACTCAGAGTCTTTTTCAAGAACGTATCCAGTTTCCTCTACGATATCTTCTAAATGAAAGACCTAGAAATCACACTTTAATTTAGATGTAGGTGTAACATTTAAAAAACCAGTGTCATCATGTTGAATCCTCACCTCCACTGGGAAAGTCCTGCCTGGAATATTGATCACCGGGCAGCGGTTGAAGTAGTTGGAGAATTTGTGACAGTCCACTGTGGCGCTCATTAAGATCAGCTGCAGGTCGGACCTCTTCATGACCACGTCTTTGAGGATGGTGAGCAAGAAGTCGGACTGGACGCTGCGTTCATGGACCTTACAGAGGGAATGGAAAAGTCAGAATTGTGTATTGAAGTGGTTTACGTTGGGATTTCAAAGCTTTTCCAAACCTCGTCCACGATGATGTGGGTCAGGGAGCTGAGGAACCGGTCCTGCTGGAGCTTCCTAAGAAGAACTCCTGTGGTGCAGTACAGGAGGCGGGTCCAGTCCCCAGACTGGTTCTCCATACGGATCTGGTATCCGCACAAAGAGGACTGGATCCAAAATGAGACAGTCATTAATATATGTGCTTCCTATTGGCCATTATTGACACGTCACACATACCAGGAATTTTTCACGGGGTAGGGGATCGCAAGGTGCACGAGCGAGAACCGCTGGCATAACTGTTGTTACCCCCGAAAGTAAATTTTGAAATTTATAACCCTCTGACGACCAAATTTTGCGAAGTAAAGCAAAGTTTTTTTTAAATTTCTAATCTTTGTTACTGCCTTACCTTAAAGCCTAAAGTTATTTGTTGAATTGGTGAAGAGTCATGATGAATGACCAAATAAAGACATAAAAAACTTACAGATACTGTGACTGTATAGACAAGAAATAACATTTTATTCAAAAGACAGATTCTAAGACACGCTTTCAAATTGAAATGAGGAGTTATGTGGGACCTGCAATAACATAATAGCTGTCTATCTTTGTGTCTCCTAATGACACCAGTCCCATGGATGCTTTTTTTAACTGTATTTTAGATATCAAATCATGGATGGCAGAAAACCTCCTCCAGCTCAATCAGGACAAAACTGAAGTTTTAGTTCTCGGTCCTAAGGCCCAGAGAGAGAAACTTTTACCTAAACTTCTAACAGCATCTTTGATCCCCTATAAACAAGTTAAAAACCTGGGCATTATTTTAGACTGAGCTCATTTTTTATCCCTCACATTAAAAACATAACAAAATTAGGTTTTTATCAATTGAAGAACATAGCCAGAGTCGGCCCCATTCTCTCTCAGGCGTGTCCTAACGAAGACCAGGAGGCGGGAACACATTACATCCATTTTAAAATCACTGCATTGGCTCCCTGTGTGTTTCAGGATCGATTTTAAGGTTCTCTTACTGGTTTTTAAGTGTCTCAATGGTCTTGGGCCATCTTATCTTTCAGAACTACTTTTACTCTATGAACCTTCCCGGGCCCTGAGGACCTCCGGTGCTGGCCTTTTATTAATCCTTATAGTCTGGACACGCACTCACGGTGAGGCATCGTTCCAGTTTTACGGCCCCCGTTTGTGGAACACTCTGCCGGAGCACCTCAGGGTTTCAGAGAAACGTTCACAGATAAAAAAACCCACCTTTTCAAATGAGCTTTTAACTAATTATTATACATTTTAGGATTGTTATATTTCATGTTTTTATTGTTATTTTTATAGTTTTAGGATTGTTAGGGGGGCAAAAGAAAAAAATAATTAAATATATAGACCGTCTGAATTTCACTCCAACCTCAATGTGTGTAACATGTATAATAATGCAAAAATGATTAATAACATAATTGATTATGTTGACTACAAAAATGAATGCTGTCGTTTAATGTTGTAAATTCATGATAAAATCAGGTTGGCAGGCGCTGCAGTACCATACATGAACTGCTGGGCGCAGTGTCGCTTCACCATTTACATTGTGAAGAAGAATTGAGAAACATAATTAGAGTGCCAAAAATAACTTGTTATTTTTAAAAGAATCACAAATGAATTCATATTTATTCTGTACAGTCACTGTGTTTTATCGCACTTAAATATTTCTACATTAAATTAAGAATTGTATTTTTTTTTAAAGAATTTGGGAAAACTGTAATGAAAACTTCGGGGGTGACGTCACACCGTAGGGGATCGACATTACACCGTAGCTCAACAGCGCTGACGGTTCTCAAACTGAGGGTTTTCACCTTGGACCCCGGTCCGTCCTCACAGCCCAGCTCTTCGCTAACTCTGCACGCCAGGCTCATCGCTGAGATCCTGCGCGGCTGCGTCACCGCGATGTTGCAGGGCCGTGCCGACGTCCCCCCGGTCAACATCTCCTCCAGGAGGAACTGTGGGATCTGCGTGCTCTTCCCACTGCCCGTTTCCCCGGCAACCACCACCACCGTGTGGCGCTGCAGAGCCTCCAAGACTCTATGTCGGTGTTGGAAAACTGGAAGCTGCTCTCGTTCTACCTTGATTAGAGGAACAATTATAGAGTAATATCAGTTAACTGAGTTATTACTGTTAACGTCATAATGCTGCAGCAATGGGGCTGAAAGCATGTGAGATTTGATGTTCGTTTACTAACAGTAAAAAATAAAAGTGAGATTGTCCCAAAACATGTTTGGCGAGGCTTTTTTCCATTTCAGAAGGTGAACTCATACAAATGAAGTCAGGTTGGGAGAAAATTGACATTTTTGTTTTAGGTAACCCCTTTCTGGGAAAAGATTGGGTGGAAACATATTTTATTAAAGAATCAGTAATTGTAATTAATTGTAATTGAACTTTAGTAATTTAGAACAGGGGTTTACAACCACTGTGCTGCGACACACTATCGTCATCCATGGGAAATGATTTAATTTTACCTAAAAAACCTTTTTGAAAATATTGTCATCAAATATGTCACTGTGCTGTGGTGAGCCCCTCCCTGTCTCAAAGCACATATACATAATAATACTAATATCTATATTCATATATTATACATGATATAAAAACTATATAATATGAAGCAAAACAATAAAAAATGCAATTGTAGTTTTAATATGTAATATTTTTTTAAACTTACTTTTATCCCTCCCATGACAAATATATAAACTTTTTAAAAATGTTGTTGTTCATTTCATTCCAATTAAAAACAGGCATAAGAATGACTGAAGATTGTTAATTGCATTTTTTTTATAAAAAAGAATAAATATGAAATATCATAATATCATATTTTGTGTTTATTTCATTCCTATTCAAGACACTTTGATAAGAATGACTGTATATTGTTAATATAGGCTACAAATAAATGTTTTTCAATGAAAAGATGTAACTTGGCTGAAAAAAGGTTGAAAAACACTGATTTAGACCATAACTGTAATTGACTTTCAGGGGGAAAATTATATTTGTAAATGTAATTGTAAAAAAATGTCGGTCATCATAATCATAATTGAGTTGTAATTTAACATGAATAATTGAAGTAATTGTAATTGAAAAATGTAATTGACCCCAACCCTGGTGTACTTACCTTCAGTTTTTGAGCGAGTGTAGACTTCCTCTGCTTTTTTAAAAGTTCTCTGGCTGCTTCCAGAGCTCCTGTTTTCTCCTTCCTTCCATCTCTTCTCTGACTCTTATCCTCCACATCGTCTCCTTTCTCCCTGATATCCAGAGCAGCCAGGCTCTCCCAGGACTCCTCCGGCTCCTCCTCCTCATCATCATCAGCCTTGCTCGGCCCTCGTTCTCCCTCGGACTCCGAGCTCTGGCCCTGACTGCTCTGCTGCTGCTGCTTGAGTTTGGTCAGGAGTCGTGAAATGAACTGGTCTCGAGGTTTGTTTGCAGCCGTGCGGTTTTCCTCCCGACGCTGCTGCTCGCCGTCCCTCCACTCCAGCCACACGTCCCTGTACGTCGGGGGGAGGAGCTGGTGCACGGACTGTGGAAGTAAGTGGGGACGAATCAGTGTAATGTGGGCGGGGCAGGGTTGGGATCAATTACAACCACATCTTCCATTATCCATGTTCCATTACAACTCAGTTATGATTACGGTGACTGGCATTTTTTCACATTACAATTAAATTACAATTGTTTTTTATTCCCCTGAAAGTCAATTATATTCCTTATTACTAAAGTTCAAATTCAATTAATTACAATTACTGAGCCTGAAATAAATAAGCCCATAAAACATAACCTTCCTCTTGTGTTAGCATCTCTTATGATAACGGGTCCTAGATTAGCTGTAAAATACACTAAAAACAAATATGTATCATCTCATTTCTTTCCTATCTATTGGTTACATTGTTAGGCTTCCTAATCAATGAAAATGTAAGTTTTAATATTTTTTGGTTTTAATATATTAAATTTTTTTTCAAATAGTAAAACGATCCTGAAGAGAACCGACAAAAATTGTTAACTATACGTATGTGTAAGCCATAGAACTGTAACATGGTTACCCTGGTTTGTGTTTAATCATATTGTAATTTAAATGTTTTATTTCCATAACAATTACAATTGAAAAGTCAATAATCTGAACTGAATTACAATTTCAGCAGCAACAATTTTTTTCAATCAAAGTTACAATTACATCACAATTGTAATTAATTATCAGTTACACAATTGCAACCATAATTGACGCCACACGCCACAGTAAACGTTACCTGTCCTTTAACCAGGTTATATAGAGCCAGTGTGGCTGCGAGATGCTGAGCTTGCATACTGTCCTCTGTCAGGATGGTGGGACAAACTTCGAGAAAATCGTCGGTTCTCTGGACACGGACCCTGATGGGTTAAAAAAAAAAAACAACAACAACATGCAAGTTCAAGTTCCAAGTTAAACGCAACAAAAAGTATAATTTCTTTTCTTTCTTGAAATGACACATACTTGCATCTCCAGTATCTCCCAGCAGCCACCTTGTTGAAAGATGGCGCCGGGCTTTTGGGCAGGTTCTTTCGGACCCAGTCGATAAGGAACTGTTTGGGAGACTTTCCCGTCCAGCTGCGAGCCGTGTAGTCCAGGTTGCGGATGTCCTTTGGTTCGTTCTTTTTCACGACTGTGAAAAAACAACAACACACATTTTTTTTATCAATAATAAAAAAACAAAATGTATTTAAGGTCATTTTGGAGAATAGTTAGCGTCTTATGTTGTTAATGGTTGCTAATTCTAAAGCTAGAAAATCCAATTACTCAACTTTAATAAAGGAAAACAAAAATAATCCTCGGTTCCTATTCAACACTGTAGCTAGGCTCACCAAAAACTAATGTCCCCCCCTGCATGAGTGCTTATTAATGTATTAAACAAAGCAGCTCCTAGTACTCCTACACAGTTTCATTCCAATGCTCTTTGATCTCAGTGCAGCCTCTGATACAGTGGATCATCACTTATTGCTGCAGCGACTGGAAAGAATTTTTGGGATAAAAGAAACGACGCTAGGTTGGTTTAAATCCTACTTATCAGACATAACCGACTTTGTTCACGTTATTAATCACTCCTCAGCGCACGCAAGCGTTAACCATGGAGTTCCTCAAGGTCCAGTTTTGGGACCAATACTCTTTACATTATATATGCTTCCACTAGGTAACATTATCAGAGAACATAATGTAAATGTCCATTGTTATGTGGATGACACACAGCTCTATTTGTCAATGAAATTAGACGAAACCCATCAGTTATTAAAACTCCAGGCATGTCTTAAAGACATCACATCCTGGAAGAGCCGTAACTTTCTCCTTCTTAACCAGGATAAAACTGACGTGATTTTATTTGGTCCAAAACACCTTAGAGATAAATTATTATATATATTAGATTAGATATATTAATTACTCTGTCACCCAGCACCACAGTAAAACCTTAGGCGTTATTTTTTATACTGACTGATCCTTTAACTCTCATATTAAAAGCAAATCTCAAGGACAGCCTTCTTTATCCTCCTTAATATCTCTAAAATCAGGAATATCTTTTGGCTGACGTGTGTCTATACACTGCAAATTTAAAAAATGCTTTAATTATGAGCAGGGCTCTTGGACCAGTTAAGGCACAGTCTATACTACGAAATCTCCAAAGAACAGTCCATGCTATGCTAACTACCAACTCATTACTCAATATACAGTACATCTCTATCCACAATTATCTCAATTTAACCTACTCACCATAGATGAAACAGTAAACAAGTGCTAGTTTTTAAAGAAGGGGAGGAGCCAACAGTGCTAGTTTGTGATGTAGGAAGCCACCAAAAACGCCACAAACCACCATTCTCAGCCAAGAGCAAAATGTTATTGTAATTTGCAGGTTCAAACCCATAGAGGGCAGTCACTCTTACATTTTTACAACAATTTATGCCAAATTGAAATACTTTAGACTAAAAATGTCAAGAAGTGGACTAGGATAAATCAACAGCACTACTTCATACCCAAATAATACATTTGTTTTCAGCAGAAAAAAAGTCAGTTTTGGGGTTAAGTTACTCTTAAAAGAGACTAAATAAAATTCAAAGCATGATGAGTTTAGGCTAATTCTAAAATGTAAGGTACTGATACCTTTCTCCGGAGGCGGTTTCTTCTCAGCTTGTTCAAACAATTTAAAGCCAAGCTCCTCCTTGTCGGGAACAGGTTGCACTTTCTTTTCTTTTTGGGGGACGTCTGACACTTTGAGGGCTTCGTTGAAAACAGGATGAGACTCCAGCTGTTTCATTTCTAGAGTTACAAGGAGGAAAACTGTTTAGACATTGCATTGTCTTCCCATATCTTTAATAGATCCTCTCCCACCTTGCTGTATGATGCGGATCCTATCCTGCACCGTCCTCTGGCCAATCTTGTCTCCCTTGGTCTTTGCAGCAGTCGCCATTTCTTTGGCATCATACAGCTGTGCAGTCAGGATCAAATATCTGTCATTCTGCACAAAAACACAGTATCAGAATGTGGTTAACACAAACTCAGTAAGATTTACTTCTCTAGATCAGTGGTTCTCAAACTGTTTCGGCTGAAGTCCTCCCTTTCTCTTATTTCTGAATCAAAGTACCCCCTACAACATTTAGATTAGAAAACTATTTAAAAATACTTATAGAGCATAATGATGGAATGATTGAGTGATAACACACATTTTAAAAAAATCATTTTGTAAATAAGTGGCAAGAAACAGTATTTAGTGCAGTGGTTCCCAACCTTCTTTGGATCGTGACCCCATTTTGATATCAAGAATTTCTTGCAACTGATTTAGTGGCTCCTGAATAAATTTATTTCTATAGTCTTTTTTATGATTTTTGGTCATCACACCTAAGGTGGGACCAAGACTGACAATTTACTTGTAGATTTTCTACTCTATCTTTCTTTCAAGTACCTTCACGTTTAACTAGGGGTACACGTACCCTCATTTGAGAAACACTGCTCTAGACCATTGCAGAGTCTGGAAAATGTGGGTCAATCTGTTTCCCTTATTTAAATTTGTGAGTTATTATTTGTTGGTGACTTATTTGAATTTTACCAACAGGATCAAACTTTTCCTCCTCTTCTGAGTTGCGTGGCTCCTTCCTCCATTCTTCTTCTTCCTCATCATCACTACTTTGTTCAGCATACCTCAGGATCCAGTCTTTCATGCTCAAAGCTTCATCCTTCTCTGTTGCCTAGGAAACAACAGACAGAAAGTAAAACCTACCAATCCATCTGAGTCTACTTTTTTTTTTTAATTATTATTAGATTCAAACCAACATTATTAGGCTTTTTGTTTGTGCTGTTGGTCTGTTTTGGGTTCTGGACTGCAGGTTTCTCCTGAGGAGGAGGAGGAGGAGGAAGAGGCTGGAATCTAGGTCGGCCTTTCTGGCTCTCCTCTTGCATCTGCTGGCTGAAACCATCAGGCAGCTCAGCTGATGAAATACAAAGGAACTCCTAAAAAACTGTTTAAAAATCAACAAAAAGCATATTTCTGACTGTTAAATATTACCATCTTTGAGGTTGAGGCAAAGCCAGTCCAGCGCAGAATGAAGATCTCCTCCATAAAGAACGCTACTCTTCATGGCTTCTTCCACGTGTTCCCGTTTAAACTTAAACTTCTCCAGAGCTGTGTACAAGTCCTGCAGGAAAATCAAGAAAATCCCATTTAAAAATGAGTTCTTTGAAGATAAATCTACAGTGTTAATTATTTTGGTTTTTACCAGCAGCTTCTTGGTTGTAAGTCTGCCTGATATCGGTCCTTTGTCTCCATTCTGCTGCCTAAAGTCATTGATCAGCTTAATGATTTTCTTCTCCAAATCAGCTTGGATAGCAACCTGTGATATCAGATTAAAAAACACATTTACCATAACTTTTAGGAAATGTTTTCATTATTTAAAACAAACGGTTTTTAAAACTTACTTTGAGGATGGATTTGTCCGACACTCCACTCGTGTCCACTTGGCCAGTGTTAGCAAGACTGTAAGTCTTTGGGGCTGAAGTGACAGAAATAGAAACAGTTCATTATTAATTATCATTGGACTTAATAATTAACAACAAAGTACGTTGTTTCAAAGCTCTGTACAATATCAGCCACATTACCTACTCACACGTGAAACATTTTTCTTTTATTTCTTTATTTTTCAATGTTATGCTCTTCTACCTCAAGGTTACGGAGCAGAGCAGAGCTAGACTGTCCTGTGATTCAAGGCTAGATCACGTTTGTACCAGCCTCCTCTTTGTGGTCCAGCCCAGAAGATAACTGTGCTTGCTTTTTTCCTTTTGAACATAGACATAGAGACACTTAGGCTTTTTCTGCAGACCACCTTCGTGTGGGCTTAGTCTGCTAAACTTTGCTGGTGACTATATTGAGAATAAATGAATAAATACAACAACTTTTGTCATCTGTCAATTAAAAGAACTGGAAATAAACTGAAGAGAAAACCTTACACACACCCAGCCATTTTCTCCGGTTGCGGTTGGTGTTTCTACCTACCAGTGTAGTGCCCGTACAAAGTATGTATTGCTATAGAAAAGTGGGAGGTTCAGTAGCTTTTTCATTGATGGCCAATTGAGGTTGTGTTTGAAGGTGGGACGTCAGGGACAGTTAGGGTTGTTGTGAAATGTGTAAAGTGATAACGATTGTGTTTTCATATATTTTGGCTTTTAGCAAGGACACTGTAGGGAGTTGAACCCCACCTATTCCGATTCCAGATTGTTGTCGTCGTGGATCCGGATCTCCTCAGACTGGAACAGACTCGGTCCAGACTTGTTTATTGTCATTAATCCACAACAGTCAGTTTAGATGCACACGGAATTTGGCGAGCATTCATGAAATTCTTTGCTTTTATAGAGAGAATTTATTAACGGTGTCGTTGCAGTCCAAACAAATCCGACGTCGCACACCCTTGAACCATGCAGCAGTCATGTGCACATTTCGCAAGCAAATGTGCACATGGCGAGCTAGGACTGATTACATCATCACTGTAGAGGTAGGACCAATGTTCTAATGTTCTAATGTTCCAATGTTCCAATGTTCCAAAGTGGGTGGGGCATGGGGGTGGCCTCTCCACCAGTGATGGCCTCTGGCGCACACACGGCTACGGTGTGCAGTCATTGGCTAGGTAAGGACCAATGTTCTAACTGATGACATCATCACTGAAGCTAGGACTGATGACATCATCAAGCAAGGACTTATGACATCATCACTGAGTTCGTCGACTCAGGAGGTGATGCGTCCCAAACAAATTTGACGTTGCACACCGTTGAACCAAGCAGAAGAAACAAATAAAGTCTCAGTAGGATATATCAGTAGTACTATTTACACCTCTGCTGGTTGCTCTAATTTACATCTGGTATCCGAAGCCATTTATATTTATCTGTTATTGCCACTAACTGAAATATTTCTTTGTCCTATTGATGGCATTTACATGATATTTTCAATTAATTGCAGCGTCTAATCCAGCAGCTAACACCACATAAGTGTTAACTTTAATACATATTTGTGAGTGAACATACTGTGTAGTGAGTGAATAGTCAGCAGTGTCATACACTTCTCTACCTTTGCTCTGTTTGGACGCTTTGCTGCTGCCCGGCTTCTCCTCCTCCACACCAGCTGCAGCTGTGTCTGTCCGGGCTGAAGGCACCGGAGCGGCCGCCTGGGCTGACGACTTCTTCTTCTTTCCACCCATAATGTCGTAAAAACACTTACAAGCAATTACAGGGTTTAAAATGTATCATTAGACAGACTTGTCTGTGAGCGACAGCGCCTCATTTTTAATCTGAACCTTACGGCTTCCGTAGCGGAAGTGATAGTGGACTACTTCCGGGTGGCCAAACCTGCCCCCAACAGTCATGGCGGACGCTTTTGGAGATGGACTTTTCGACGTGTTTGACGAGGAGGAGAAACCGACCACAAGCAAAATAATCCCTGCGTTCGTTTCAACAGATACAGGGTAAGTATTCCACGCAGTATAAATCACCGTAGTGTAACTTTACTCTCGAAATTAAGCACAACGAGGTCCGAGAACCCGGTGTCACATGCGGACACTGTTAGCACTATGGGGCCAGTAAGCTGATACATTATTGATTAATAACTCGTCGAAGGATATAACTTGATAACTTCGTGATGAATTATTTTGGTAGAGTGTCAAAAGTCACGAAAATTGGAGAAATTACTTTGGTTTTTCTGACAGTCAGTGTGACGGTGACCGGAGTCATGTAAAACAGCTCTGTTTCATTCAGTAGCATAACAGCGGCCTATAAGTGTGCAATATGAGTATATGAACAAGTAACAGGAACATTTATATTGGTTTTACAATCTTACAATAGTAATGTTTAGCCTAGGTAATCCTTATTTTAAATTATCAGCTGTAACAATATGTTTATCTGTTCCAAGTAAGCAAAATATGTGAGAGTTTGTATTGTCCAATTAAATAATAAAGCCGGAAACACTGTTTATGTAATATGACAACCTTTTATAGACTACTTTAATAACAATAATTAGCCCATAAAAGAAAGATATTAAACAGTGTATTATTCACTCCCCACTTTTTCATCCTTTAAAAAAAAAAGTAATAATAATAAAAAAAATGTATTCATGCATTTAATGTGAGTAATTATGTATGCATATGTTGGTTTAAGACAAGTGTATGTATGTGTGTATATACTGTATCTGTTTTGTTTTTTTAAATTTCATTTTACACATTTTTTGTATCTGGGTACTATGAGTGCAATGCTAACATTTAGAATGCATAATCATGCCGTCAAGCGGGACTTGTGTACATGTATGTTCCTAAAAGTTGAAATAAAACGAGTTTGCAAAAAAATAATATCATTGATATATTGGATGACAATCCTTGTGTGTATGGAAATGACAGCTGAGGTTTTCACGTTTCTTTGTTGCCTTACTGGGACTTTTCAATCATTTGTTGACCAAACAATGATAGTTTTTTGCGTGAATGTAATCTGGGATATTTATTCTGTGTCAATCATCACAAAACACACTTTGAAACTGACTGAAAACTCTTTTTTTGTTTTGCTATTAATTTGTTTTCCAGGAAAGCTGTTGAAAAACAGGTCTCGGACAAGAATGCTGTTCCATCAGTTGGACCCAAAAGGGAGGCAGCGGACAGTGATGGGGGAGAGGAGGCGGTTTTTGGGAAGAAGCCCCGACTAGAGACAGTTTCATCAAATGACTTAAAGTGAGACAAAATACAGATGACAAAGTGTACTTTATTATGAACCCTTAATTGTGTGCATACCATATATATATATTTACATTATTCTGTTTAATAAACTGATATAATAAACTGGATATGTAGTTTTGTTTGTTATGGTAAATTTGCTGTGCTCATAATTTAAAAATGGTTTGTTTCAGTCTTGCAGAATTAATGCCACAAGTGAAGGTGGAGCAAGTAGAAACAATTGAGGGATGTTCTCATGAGGTAAAAAAAAAAAATGCAACTTCTAAGACGTTTGTCCATCATTATATTGTTTGTCTCATCATCTCCTCTGTAAAACCTGCCTTTGTCTCATAGGTTGCTCTTCCTGCTGCTGATGAATATAAACCATTAAAATCCAGAGTGGGGAAAGCAGCCAAGGTAATGCAACTTTCATTTTACAATAATTTACTGCACAAAAAAAATAAATTGTGACCAGAAGTCATTATGCCGTTCTACCTTATTGTGACACAGTATTTATTTTGTTGTTTTCTCATGATCTATCTTCACACTGATGCTTTGTTTTTCCAGGAGTATCCCTTTGTCCTCGATCCCTTCCAGCGCGAGGCTATTTTATGTATCGACAACAACCAGTCTGTCCTCGTGTCTGCTCACACGTCTGCCGGCAAAACTGTCTGTGCTGAGTGAGTCCTCCAATAAGTGTCTTTATTTACGACAAGGGGCAATGCATATTAATAGACAAACATGTAAATGTGCCAGATTGTAGCCACAGGTTAGTTTCCATCTGTAGTCCCCAGCAGTTTGCTGTTGTGTACATAAATTAAAAAAAAAAACAAAACACAGACAACTCTAAAATCTGACAGCATGGACAGTACAATAAAATAAAAACACTGACATATAACGACATTTAGCTGAGGACAGACCAGAAATAAAGTGACCATTGCAGCTAAAGTGCATTAGGCAGATGATAAAGTGTGAAAATGCTAATAGTTTTTGTATAGAATAAGAAATTGCACCTCATCCTTAGCCTGGTTGGTTGTTAAAGTGCTAATATTATTGCCCATGGTTAGCATTAATAGATATATTTATGCATATTATTATTGCACCGAGAGAGAAAAAGACTATGTACGTAATATTGCACAAAATGTGCATACATAGATGAATGTAAGTATGTATGCATAGATATATTAAGATGATTAGGCATGGTCACAATTCTGATTTGGTTTTTATTTTAATTCGTGGCTAAATATAACTTGTTAGCTCTTTGTGGCTAGCTGTACGATAACTTATCTAGAAACAAAAGCTAAATTTGGGAATATGCAGGTATCATCAGCAAACACTGCAAAAAGTTTGTCTTTCTTCAGATATGCGATAGCGATGGCTCTCAGAGAGAAGCAGAGAGTGATCTTCACCAGCCCCATCAAGGCTCTCTCCAACCAGAAGTACAGAGAGATGTACGAAGAGTTCCAGGATGTGGGACTGATGACCGGTGACGTCACCATCAACCCAACCGCCTCCTGCCTCGTCATGACCACAGAGGTGGGAAACGGTTTCCGCTCTGGTCTTAGCTTTTGTTGGAAGGTGTAGCTTGACATAATGAACCTTTTTCCCTCATAGATCCTGAGAAGCATGTTGTATCGCGGCTCTGAGATCATGAGGGAGATGGCATGGGTCGTCTTTGATGAGATCCATTATATGAGAGACGCAGGTTGGTTGAATGTAAACACAAGAGTGGAAATGTTTGTTTTACCAACTGTGGTAAAAAAAAAAAAAAAAAAACTTTGACATGGCAGATAAAAAGAATCAGTGATAACTAAGGGTGTAAGAAAAAATTGATTCAGCGATATTGATTTGATTGTATCTACTCTGCTGTTCTTTGTTCTCTGTTTTTTGGACATGATCCCAATAACCCCCTTGAAAACGAGATGACTCATCTCATTGGGTTGATCCTCCAATAAAATGTCTATAAATAAATAGATAAATATCGCGATATTTCACTGCATGCTTATCATATCGATCCAAAAATTGTCCACATCGATTTTGAATCATGTTTTTTTTTTACAAAAAACCATTTATTTGCGCTAACATGTATAGCACGTAAACACCTGGTTACTAGGTCAAATTTGTAATCATTGATATCGCAGTGTATATCATATTTTTCAGTATCGGGATATGTTTTATCGTGAAATGGAAATTGTGAATCGTATCGTCAGATTCATGGCAATGCACAGCCCACGTGATAACCAAGCAAAATTTGATTGTAGGTTTAAGTTTCCACAGGCTGAACTAACTGTCAATCAGATCCAAAACTAACAAAATAAGTTCTGAATTTATCATGATGATGATTTCTGTGTGTAATTTTCATCAAGTGCTTAATTCTCCTGCTGATTTCTGGAAGTTTTCTTGTCCTTAACAAACACAAAAAATAATTTGAATTGTTGGAGGGTTTTCATATGATAGATTTTCTCAGTACTTATGTTGTCAGATCTGATGCTTGGTATTCCTTTCAGAGCGTGGCGTGGTGTGGGAGGAGACCATCATACTTCTTCCCGACAACGTGCATTATGTTTTCCTGTCGGCCACTATTCCCAACGCTAAACAGTTTGCTGAATGGATCTGTCACCTTCACAAGCAGGTAAAGGGAGCTCTCACCAGCGTTTGTTGTACGTTTGAAGGCTCTCGATCTCATTCTTATTAAAATGTTTGCATTCCTTTTCCTGCAGCCGTGCCATGTGGTCTACACAGAATACCGCCCGACTCCACTGCAGCACTACATCTTTCCAGCAGGGGGCGACGGACTCCACCTGGTTGTTGATGAGCATGTAAGTGCACATGTAACAGTTCTATAAAGCAGGGGTTCTCAACCTTGGAGTCTCAGAGACACTGGGAGTGGTCGCCAGATGCCAGATTTGAGCCAGTTTTTGCTTATTTTTACCCTTTTTTCTGCAATGACACCAAACTTGCCATATTTTAACCTTTTTTTCATCACTTTTTCTTGCTATATTTTTATTCTTAATGCATTTTTGCTTCATTACTCCCATTTCTGACACATTTCTATCAAATTTCAATGCTTTTTCTGCACTTTTTTCCGCTTTCAAGACATTTTGGCACTTATAAATCGTTTCCACCACTTTTCCCACCTAATGTCACATATGTTAACCTTATTATTGTCACTTTGAACAGTTTCACCATATTTCATTTTCAATTTAACCACATTCACCATTTATCAATGCCCATTATGTGCCAGTTTAAAGTAATTGTTCCTACCTTTTTCTGTCACTTTAAAGCCAATATTGAAATTTTCAACCCTTTTTACCACTTTTTTTGTCTGTTTTTTGCCATTCTAATTTGCAACTTTAACCAATTTCTGTAGTTTTTAAAATCCCATTTCACCACCTTTTCCACCATTTTTTGTCCGTTCAACATATTTTATTTTTGATTAAAATAAGGATTTACATCTTTAAGATGACTATATACTTGGGCGCAAATAATAATAAACTTACTGGATAACAGTGGATATTATTAATATTCAGATAAATAAATACATTTGGTTATCACAGATTCATAGAACAGTGGACCATCATTTTGCTCACTTTATGGATGGTCCCTAAAAAGCTCTCCTCTTTATTCCTCTTTATAGATGGCCCTGTCTCCTTATGATTGTTCTTGAATGTTCACGTCTGTGTTCAACTACCTTGATATGGCACCTTTATTTTGGGGGTCGTGGGCTGAAAAGGTTGAGAACCACTGCACTTAATCATTGTGGTGCAATATTTTTTGCCTTTACTTTAGATGTCTCTGCTAGTTTGTTAAATGCTGAACACATTTTAATTTTTCTTTTAAGGGAGACTTCAGAGAAGACAATTTCAACACAGCCATGCAGGTGCTGCGAGACACTGGGGATTCGGGAAACAGCAGCGGAGGCGGCAAGTGGGATCCAAAAGGACGGAAAGGTGGCACCAAAGGTATTTAAATGCCTTAGAAAATGTCAGAAATTGACCCATAAATATTTTTAAAGTCATCAGCAAAACATCAGAACGTTCTCTTTGTTCAGGTCCGGCCAGTGTTTTTAAGATAGTGAAGATGATCATGGAGAGGAACTTCCAGCCAGTTATCATCTTCAGCTTCAGCAAGAAGGAGTGTGAGGCGTACGCGCTGCAGGTGGCCAAACTGGACTTTAACAGAGGTTTGTGCGTCCCTTACATTCCACTTGTAACTCAGTGCATGTGTCAGAGGTGTAAAATATACTAAATAGTACTGATACACACAAGGACAAAAATGTTGGTACCCTTCTGTTAAAGAAAGAAAAAACCACATTGGTCACTGAGATAACTTAATAACTAAAGAAAAATCAGACATTGCTTTTGAATTGTGCTTCAACAGAATTATATAAACCACAATTCAAAAGCAATGTCTCATTTTTATTTGTTAATGTTCTGTAATTTTTATTTATTATTGTTATTATTATAATACATACATTTTTTATAGCACTTTTTTGGGTGCTCAAAGTCGCTTTACAATGAAGGGAACAATGTTGGGGTTCGGTGCTTTGCTCAGTGTTTGTCATTTTCAAGTTATTTCAGTGACTATTGTGTGTTTTTCTCTCGTCAATTGATTTAATTTCATTGAAATTGTACTCAACTCCAAGTACAAGTAAAAGGTAGCTCAATTAAATAGTACTCAAAGTAAAAGTTACTACCATAGTTACTTTCACCCCCCACATTTATTTTTGCTAATAAATCTTGCCCGCGGTTCCCTTGGATACAGTAAACATCTCATGTATAAACTTCAAAAGGAAGAGATAAAATCTTGCACAATTGGAATTTAATTTATTTTCCACTAAGGCATCTGTAAAAAATAAAAGGTTTATCAAAATGTACAGTTCTTTTTTTTTGTTGATTTTTTTAAATAGAATAACGCCAGTGATTTCAATTCAAAATAGAAAAAAAAATCTCAGGCTCTAAGTATAGCTACATTTATGAATTCTAAAACAGTGCCATGCTAAATGTACCACATGGGTAACAACATAATGGGTAGGAACCACAATCAAAGTGTTGATCATAAATGGCACGACTAAGAACATGGATTATGTTCAATTTGCCATGAAATGGACATAAAAAAATTATCAGAAAAAATAACAATTTATTTAGTAACGGTTGGGTGTAGAAATGTAATAAATGACTTGACTTCTTTTAAAATGTACTTATGTGGAAGTAAAATTACTGATTTAGAAATGTACTCAAAAAAAGTACAAGTACCCATTAAAGCAACTCAATTACAGTAACGGGACGTGTAATGTTACCTTCCCCTCTGGCATGTGGGACTTTAGCAGCACAGGGCTTGATAAAACAGCACAACTATAAAAGCTTTAATTCATAAAAAATTAATTCTACTCAATAGTAATCATCTGGGTTAGGGTTAGGTGTCTTTCCCCCCCCCCCTCTTACTGAAGAAACGAGGCCCCAAAGCTATGAGGCTAAGCTGTAAGGCAGTTGCTCAATCTGCTCCACACCAACAAATCCTGAAATGTCAAGAATTAGATTGAAAGTGATGAGGAAACTCTGAGTGAAACTTTGTAATAAGCTGCTCTAATTCAGGCTCAGCTAATGAACAGTTACACATTCTGTTATTCAGCTGTAAAATTCCTGCTTCAGGGTTCATCAAGTCCTTGTTTGGAAATGTAATAATCTCTCAGTTTAATTTATTTAGTTTTCTTTTCTACTTATTATTAATAATGAAGGAGTTTGTTTTAGTAGAGAGTCACGAGGACTTTCACTGTACGACGGCTGCCAACTTTTATCATTGAAAACAAATTCACCCACTCGGCTTAGAACATTAATAATTTTTAAGATTGTGTTGAATGTTTGGAAAGCTAAAGATTAAAAATCTTGTGAAATGTTTAACTGTTAAAATCAACAAACAGATTTATTGACTGATAGGGTTTCTATGCCGAGCCTAAAGTTTAGCTAATCTGTTTATTTGGTTGGTCGTTAGGGGTTCAGGGCTCAAAATGTGAAATCAGGGATTAGGTTTGTATTCTTAACCCTTTGTTTTACTGTCATTTAACATCACAGACTCAAGAAATTTTTAAGTTTATGCATAGTACCAGGCTTTAACCCAAAGCCCAAACTATAGCAAAACTTATGCTGATCATTAATTCAACTATAAAGCCTTTTACATTGTTAAAAGCTTTCTAAAATGTTGATTTTTATTGTTATTGGTGAACCACAAAATTACTAATTTCCACTCAAAAGCGTTTTCTTAAACAAAATAAAACAAATAACTGAAGTAATTTCCAACTGTTTCCTCACTCAGCTTTAAAAATAGTTGTGCTGGCATTTTTTCACAAACATTAGGTTTCACTCCACTCTAGTTTTTAGACAGTCAACACTCTGGAATTATGTCTGTGGAAAAAAACTCAAATTTTGATCCTCATTTCTATCTTTGTCTCCAAATTAATCCTTACTGACACTGATGTTTATTCAACTTCCAAGTTTCCTATCAACGCATCAACTTAGAATATCGTTACATGATGTGTTTATGACGTGTAAGTCAAAAATGTCATGACAAAAACGACCACAATAAATGATTAAGAATATTTTTACTTGTTGCATGATCGGTACATTTTTTTATGCAAGAGAAAAGCAGAAAAGTTCCCAGAAATTAGTTTATTTTTGTATTGCAGCAATTTTTTTTTTTTTTCAAATGTATTTAATTTATTTGGCACTGTTTAAAATACAACAAAACATAATATCCACAGTGGACAGACATTAACAGAAATTAATACACTTAAGAGGAATGCCAGGGAAAAGAAGTGGAGGATTCCCAATATAACAATTAAAAGAGAAAAATAAATGAATAAAATAAAATCAAGGCAAAATAAAGTAATGTCTAGACCGGGGTAAAAAACCTGGAAAAAGAAAAACAACATTAACGTCAAAAGATGAGCAAAAAAACAGAACAAAAAGCAGCCATTGTTTGGTTATTCATTAAGGAATAGATTTTTGATATTGTTTTTAATTAAGCACAGGGAAAGTTTGATCAGATTAAGAAGTAAATTCCATTTTCTGGGACCTATGGATGTAATGATGAATTGAGAAGTAGTGGTACGTGATTGGTTGGGGGGAAGTTTGAGAGCAGTTCTAGTAAAAATAATTATGGAGTTTATCATTGGCTGTAAAATAATTGTTAAAAAATGGTGGGAGTGTTTTATTTAATGAACCATGTACAGGGTTGGGGGTCAATTCTAATTGTAATCGTGTAATTGACAATTAATTACAACTATGGTGTGTAATTTTAAGAATATGTTGCTGATGTAATCACAACTGAATTGTAATTGCAATAAAAATTCTATAAAAATTGTCCATTTTGATTAAATGCAAAACTGGGGAAACATGTTACATTTCTACACACTGTATGCTGCTAGCAGTTATTAAAATGTTTCATATCAAGCTTTCCTACATTTTACATTTAAAAAAAAAAAATGAAATCAAGGGGTATAGTGACACAAAAAAGGCTTAGACGCCCATACCAAAAAATATTAGAACCCATATTTTCATTGATTAGGAGGACTAACAAGGTAATCAATAGATAGGAAATAAATTAGATGATAGATATTTGTTTTTAATGTCTTTTACATCTGATTTAGGACATATGAGATGCTAACACAAGAGTAAAGTTAACTTTTATTAGGACATTTATTTCAGGCTTAGTAATTGTGAGTAATTGTAATTGAAATTAACTTTCTGAGTAATTTAATTGTCATTGGAAAAAAGGCTGGTCACTGTAATCGTGATTGAATTGTAAGTGAACATGGGTAATTTAAAACGTAATTGTAACTGAAAAATGTAATTGACCCTGACTGTGTACGTAGGAATTGAGCAAGTTGAAGTTTCTTGTATTAATTTAAGGTGAAATATATGTAATTAAAAAGTATTTTGTGCTATCTCAATCTATGCATTTTAAATGCACCATTTGTAAAGTGAGTTTTGTTTACCCTCAAGCTGTAAAACACAATAAAATCCACTTGATTTGATGAAGAGTTGCTGGCAGGGAGTTTTTTTTTTTTTTTTAATATCTTTCCTAACTTTAAAGCACACGAGCAAAGCAGAAATCCATCTGGACATGGAAATCATTCATCATCATTACGCAGCTGTTGGTTTGAGTCTTCAGAAGAATAATTCCTGTTTAAAGTCCTGCGAGCTGTCATGAGATGATTGAAATGAATGCGCTGCTTGTTCACTTTAGATGATGAGAAACGGCTGGTGGAGGAAGTGTTCAACAACGCCATCGACTGTCTCTCCGACGAGGACAAGAAACTGCCTCAGGTGTGCCTTCAGTGTGCTTTGAACTTGTATTTAAGAGAGTCTGAAATGACGTGGCCTCACTGTAAAACCCCTCTCCACAGGTTGAACATGTGCTGCCACTGTTAAAGAGGGGAATAGGAATCCATCATGGTGGACTGCTGCCTATCCTCAAAGAAACCATCGAAATCCTTTTCTCTGAAGGTCTGCTGAAGGTAAAACTGCTTCTCTGGGATGATCCTTCTAACTTCAACCACTAATCCAATTTTACCCTGAGCTGCTTATTGTGATCAGCGTGGCACCAGCACACACACATTCCCATTCACTCCTATGGTCGGCCTCAAAACTCCAATTATCTGCTGCGTGTTTGTGCTGCGAGAAATGACATGGGAGTACTCAGAGTTTCTGTCTTCACCAACACTAGAATAGATTATAATAACACTCAAATACTGCATAGAATGAACAGGGCAACACCCTACGAATCAACCTGAGCCGGTTATGTAAAGTTTTTTAGAATAATAATGTAAACGTTGACATTTAGAAATGGATCAGAAAGATATTATTCCCAGGGAGATTTTACCTACACTCATCTGATAACAAAGTCACCATTAGTTAGAGTTCATTCAAAAATTCATGATTAAAATGTAAAAGATTAAAAAGTGATTTAAAAAAAAAAAAAAAAAAACATTGGACTGGTGTACGAACTAAAGGTGTAAGGGGAAAAAAAATTAATTCGGTGATATATTGCGATATTTCACCGTGCAATTATCGTATCGATCCAAAAAAACATCCAAATTGGCATTTTTAATCATGTTTTTTAACAAACAAAAACATTTATTTGCGCTAACGTATACATAGCATGTAAATGCCTGGTCACTAGGTGTCAGTGAATGCACCATCAGACCTTGTTAAACCACCTCACGCCTCAGCACATACTGGGCATTTTTCTAGATGTACCTGTATGTGGTTACTTAAAGAATTTAATAATGTATCAGAATCTGTCGTAGAAGCAAAAGTTAAACGTTTTTGAAAAATGTAATTTGACAGTTTGATAAACATACCACTTGTTTGGAGCCCAGAGTTCACAGTAAACATGGTGATGCTGTGTTTAATTGTTATGCTGCAAAGAAGTGGAACAAACTGCCAGCAGAGCTGAAGTCAGCATCACATGTGAACATTTTTAAATCAAAGTTAAAGGCACTTTTTTTCTCTATTGCATATGATTGAGAGAGAGATTTTTGGTCATGTTGATGAAATGTGTTTGTTGATGATTTGAATTGATTTTACTGATGATTTTAAATGTTCTTATTGATTTTAAACAATTGAATGTTTTATCATGTAAAGCACATTGAGTTGCCTTGTGTATGAAATGCGCTATACAAATAAATTTATGTAATGCCTTGCCTTATGATAGAGATACTTAAATTACAGTTAGTTACATTTACTTGTTCTTGCACATTTAAAAAAATGAAATAAATTGCATTTTATTTTCATGCCATTTTGTACTTGTAAAGGTGAGATTTGTAATTATTGATAAAGCAATGTATATCATATTGTTTAGTAACTGGATATATATTGTATCGCGTCATGCAAATCGTGAATAGTATCATCAGATTCATGGCAATGCCCACCTCTATTATGAACCAAGGGGTACGTCTGCACATCTGTAATTAACTGTATATTATTTTTTTAGATTAAATCACGTGTCAAACTCAAGGTCCGAGGGCCAAATCCGGCCCTTTGGAGCATCCAATTTGGAAAATGACATGTGTAAATGAAACTCAACAATATTTATCACAGTTTTCCCGGTGTTTAAGCAAAAGTGAAACGTTTTTGAAAAAGTTTATTTGACAAAGATGGCAGTCATTTTTAATGTTAAACTGCTAAAAAAACCTCAAAATATTTCAAATTTCTAAAATTTTGCTCCAAAAATTATATAACATTTTCCTTAATTAAATACAATTTTGTCACAAAGTGAAGACCCTGTTGGGACTGACATCTGTCACTTATTGCTTGGATATTGTCGGTTTTTCACATATTTTGTATTTTATGCATACGTAGAAGTGCAGTCTAGGGCACAATAATGTTGAAATTACTAGTTTTCTCGCATAAAATAAAATCTGTGGCCCTTTTGAGATCAAACCGCTCCATATTTGGCCTCTGAACTCAAATGAGTTTGACACCCCTGGATTAGATTAACAGTAATGTTACCGTCTGTTATAAAGATGATGAGTTTTTAAGTGAGTGTTGGTTTTGTTTCAGGCTCTGTTTGCTACAGAAACATTCGCTATGGGAATCAACATGCCAGCTCGCACCGTGCTCTTCACCAGTGCACGCAAGTTTGATGGCAAGAATCACCGCTTTGTAAGAACACGCACGCACGCACACGCACACAGTATTAGATTTTGATGCATATCTGCACACATCGAGTCTGTAGTCATGTATTTTTTATCGTGTAAACAAAGTATCCTTCTTGTGTTTTATTGTGCATTCCTGCTGTGATGCTGGTGTATTAATAATCATCCAGTGGAAACGGCCGCCCTCTGTAAACAGTGTTGTTTTTTTAAACGCTGCTCTGTTTTGTTGCTGCTGTCACGGCGCTCTGCTCTCAGGCCTTTATAAGGTCTTCAGGCTCTACAGCTCCACATAAACACTGTTGTTGTTTTTTTAAAGACATGCGCGCATGTTTTAACCTGTCATCACTCAGTTGCCTCCTCCATCTTCATTTGAAATGCTAAGAAAACCAAAGATCTACTTCCCCTGCTCACTTCTTTCCTCAAAGTATTTGAATGTTGGTATGTTTTGCCTAAACATTCTCTCTACGTGTGTCACTACACTGGCATAGCAGATTTCACTCCGACCCTAACTCTTTCCTCTGGTATTCCCTCACCCACTCTTTATATCTTCCCCCTAATAAAGCCCAGACACAGTCACATTCATGCAATGTAATACATGTATTGTTATTTACTTTTTGCAAGAAAAAAAGGTGCACAGTTGTTGCGAAAGGTTTCACTGCGTGTAGTGTTGACCTATGACAACAAATGCAGACACGCCCACTGTAAGGCTAACTCCCATCTGGTTCCTCTGATGTTGCCAAAACTCCACACAGGACGTTAAAGTTTTCCTTTCTGGATAACTTTAACTTTAAACTTTTCACAGTGCCGTACCCCTTCAGACATTTCACCTGAAGCCATGTACCCCCTACTCCTGCACACTTTAAAAACATAAATATATAATGTCATATACAATGTATCCCTACCGTGAAATTTGTCACTGTATTTTACCTATCCTTTTGAGGAATGATATATAATTAAAAAAGGGACTAATAATCTGTAAGCACACAAAAAACTTCTTAATCAGAATTATCACTTGATTTATTTGAAAAATGAACCGACTGGCATTTTTAGTGAGAAACAATCTCTTTTATTTTGGGAGAAATAAATCTACCAAACACATGGCGATTGAATATATATCAGTAATACAACATATTTATTACCCTGAAACTGTAAAATACAGCTCGCCACAACTTTAATGAGAAGGCTGAGGTTGAGGAGACACACGCCACTCTGCAATATTTGGCTGAATTTGAGAGAGTCTTAAATTGTTCTCCACGCAAAGTTTTTATTTTGTTTTCTTGTTTTTTCAAAGCTGAAAATTAACCTTTAACAGAAGTATGTGGTGGCAAAGGACATCAAGCATATTTGGCTAGTGCAAAGCAATGTAGCGCTTACCATATTTGCATTTTTTTGATGAGATTGTAAGAGTGCCCTCTAGTGGTGACAGAGAAACAGAGGCCAATGTGTAATTTGTGGCAATGCATGGAGGCGCCTGACTGCTGCTCTATTTATATTCTAGTTTCTTAAGTTCCACACCTCGTACTTATCCCATGAATTATCTCCAACAATTATTAATTTAACTCCAATATATTAAATTTTGTGTCTCTGAAGTTCTGCCAAAGTCCTCAATAAAGGTAAAACTAGTTTTTTCTCCCTTGTGCAGATGTTGCTGCACAAAACACAGAAATGATTAACCATTTCTGATTTTCTTGTTTTGACTGATACATGATGAAAACACAATACAGCTATGAACTTAAAGCATTCACAGCATTCTCGATAGAACTCTTGCTTCACTCGCCTGCTGTAATCATCCTTCCTTAGGATCAATGTATTTATTTGTCTTCTGTTGTAGATCACATCAGGCGAGTACATCCAGATGTCAGGGCGAGCTGGGAGGAGAGGAATGGACGACAGAGGAATCGTTATTTTCATGGTGGATGAGAAAATGAGTCCAGCTATTGGCAAACAGCTCCTTAAGGTACTGCAAATGTCTCTAGATCCCGATTTTAAAAATCATCAACGATGTCTTTGATAGTTTGGGATACATTTTGGCACAGAGTCAAAAAGGAGGCTCGTTTTTTTACATATTTGACATATTTACAGCAAACTTTGAATAAGAACCTTTTTAATGTTAAAGTCCTTCAATGTCCTAAATTTTTCAGGACAAAATACATTCTGGACTCTAAGGAATAAAACTGTTAGTAAATATTTGTAGCTATGAAGTGTTGACTTGTGTCTTTATGTGTGTGATGCAGGGCTCAGCGGACCCGCTGAACAGTGCTTTCCACCTGACCTACAACATGGTGCTCAACTTGCTGCGTGTGGAGGAGATCAACCCAGAATACATGCTGGAGAAATCTTTCTACCAGTTTCAGCACTACAGGGCCTTGCCTGGTGTCGTGGAGAGTACGTATTTTCCTCAAGTAGTAACGCACTATTACTAAAACTTGCACAAATCTAGTGTTGTTGTTCATTTGGTTTTTTTTATTGTCAGAGAATAGTTTTTCAGAATTAGAAACACTTCATTATTCCCGTGGGAGAAATAGCTTTTTTTTTTTTTTTTTTATACAAATAATTTGAATGAAAAGAAGACACGCTAAAACATAGAAAAAGAAAGTGTACATAATTAATTGAATAAAAGACTTTTAATTAAATAGGGATTAAATACAAGTGCAAAAAAAGATTAGAATGAAATATATAGACCGTTTCGAGATGTGTGTAACATTTCCAATAATGCAAGAATGTAATATAATTGATAACGTTGACTATAAAAATATGTGTCAACTTGTCGTTTAATGTTGTAAATACATGATTAGTCATGTAAAGCACATTGAGTGGCCTTGTGCATGAAATGCGCTATACAAATACATTTGCCTTGCCATTAAATCAGGCCAGTGACGAAGAAGAATTGCGCAAGAGAAGAACCAACCTAAAGTCTCAAATGTTTGGTTGCATTTCACTGAAAACTTATACTACACACCTGATCTAGAACTAACATCTGTTACATGAAACTAACAGTAATATGTTAGAATTAAAGCAGTACATTTACATTATATTAAGAATTGTATTTTTTGTTTAAATAAATTTGGGAAAACTGTAATAAAATACAAATATACACACGTACAGATAATCACAAGTAAAGTATAGTGAGCCATATACATATATAGGAGGCTCCTAGCTGGTTACAAACAATAGAAGTCTTTATCTTCTTGACCAATATGTTCCAATTCTGTGTACTTTTGATGTCCACAGGCATTTTAAAGTTTATCTTTGATGCAGCATTTTTCATCGCGCATTATTTTGTTTTGTTTTTTTCCCCCCAGAAATCAAGAAACTGGAGGAGCAGTACCACGCCATTGAGATCCCTAATGAGGAAAGTGTGGTGGCTTACTTTAAAATCAGGCAACAGCTGGCCAAGCTGGGTAAAGAGATCCTAGAGTTCATCCATAAACCAAAGTACTGCCTGCCTTTCCTGCAGCCTGGACGACTCGTGAAGGTACACATTCATTCGTTCATTCTGCTGATAGAACATGTGCCGTCACCAACACACGGTCTCTAAGAAAAGCTTTTTATCATGTTTTTCAGGTAAAAAATGAAGACGCTGACTTTGGATGGGGAGTTGTTGTAAACTTTAGTAAGAAAGCCAATGTGAAGGTAAGTCACAGCCTCAGAGACGCCATCACTGGAAAAGAGCTGTTAAACAATGTCATGTTTTTTATTTTCATTTAGATCAGCACAGACACAGAGCCGCTGTACGTGGTGGAGGTTTTGATTCACTGCAGTAAAGAAAGTGTTAAAAACGCTGCGACGGAGGCTGCGAGGCCTGCAGCTGCTGGTGAAACAGGAGAAATGCAGGTGAGTGAAAACAACAGAAACCAGGGTTGGGTCAATTACATTTTTTAATTACAATCACGTCTTCAATTACAAGTAAATTATGATTACGGTGACCAGCATTCTTTTCCAATTAAACAATTCTAATTGACCCCAACCCTGACAGAAACCGTGAAAAAGTAAAAACTAGATTG